>NC_138291.1:121765000-122157500 GCF_965601325.2 Salmo salar | reverse complement strand
CTGACAGTTACATTGCAACCTGACAACCTGACAGTTACATTACAACCTGACAACCTGACAGTTACATTACAACCTGACAACCTGACAGTTACATTACAACCTGACAACCTGACAGTTTACATTATAACCTGACAGTTACATTACAACCTGACAGTTACATTGCAACCTGACAACCTGACAGTTACATTACAACCTGACAACCTGACAGTTACATTATAACCTGACAATTACATTACAACCTGACAGTTACATTACAACCTGACAACCTGACAGTTACATTACAACCTGACAACCTGAGTTACATTACAACCTGACAGTTACATTACAACCTGACAGTTACATTACAACCTGACAGTTACATTGCAACCTGACAACCTGACAGTTACATTACAACCTGACAACCTGACAGTTACATTACAACCTGACAACCTGACAGTTACATTACAACCTGACAACCTGACAGTTTACATTATAACCTGACAGTTACATTACAACCTGACAGTTACATTGCAACCTGACAACCTGACAGTTACATTACAACCTGACAACCTGACAGTTACATTATAACCTGACAATTACATTACAACCTGACAGTTACATTACAACCTGACAACCTGACAGTTACATTACAACCTGACAACCTGACAGTTACATTACAACCTGACAGTTACATTACAACCTGACAGCTACATTACAACCTGACAACCTGACAGTTACATTACAACCTGACAGTTACATTATAACCTGACAGTTACATTACAACCTGACAACCTGACAGTTACATTAGAACCTGACAACCTGACAGTTACATTATAACCTGACAGTTACATTACAACCTGACAGTTACATTGCAACCTGACAACCTGACAGTTACATTACAACCTGACAACCTGACAGTTACATTATAACCTGACAGTTACATTACAACATGACAGTTACATTACAACATTACAGTTACATTATAACCTGACAACCTGACAGTTACATTACAACCTGACAGTTACATTACAACCTGACAGTTACATTATAACCTGACAATTACATTACAACCTGACAGTTACATTACAACCTGACAACCTGACAGTTACATTACAACCTGACAACCTGAGTTACATTACAACCTGACAGTTACATTACAACCTGACAGTTACATTACAACCTGACAGTTACATTGCAACCTGACAACCTGACAGTTACATTACAACCTGACAACCTGACAGTTACATTACAACCTGACAACCTGACAGTTACATTACAACCTGACAACCTGACAGTTTACATTATAACCTGACAGTTACATTACAACCTGACAGTTACATTGCAACCTGACAACCTGACAGTTACATTACAACCTGACAACCTGACAGTTACATTATAACCTGACAATTACATTACAACCTGACAGTTACATTACAACCTGACAACCTGACAGTTACATTACAACCTGACAGTTACATTACAACCTGACAGCTACATTACAACCTGACAACCTGACAGTTACATTACAACCTGACAGTTACATTATAACCTGACAGTTACATTACAACCTGACAACCTGACAGTTACATTAGAACCTGACAACCTGACAGTTACATTATAACCTGACAGTTACATTACAACCTGACAGTTACATTGCAACCTGACAACCTGACAGTTACATTACAACCTGACAACCTGACAGTTACATTATAACCTGACAGTTACATTACAACCTGACAGTTACATTACAACCTGACAGTTACATTACAACCTGACAACCTGACAGTTACATTACAACCTGACAACCTGACAGTTACATTACAACCTGACAGTTACAATACAACCTGACAGTTACATTACAACCTGACAGTTACATTACAACCTGACAGTTACATTACAACCTGACAACCTGACAGTTACATAATAACCTGACAGTTACATTACAACCTGACAGTTACATTGCAACCTGACAACCTGACAGTTACATTACAACCTGACAACCTGACAGTTACATTATAACCTGACAGTTACATTACAACCTGACAGTTACATTACAACCTGACAGTTACATTACAACCTGACAGTTACATTACAACCTGACAACCTGACAGTTACATTACAACCTGACAACCTGACAGTTCCATTATAACCTGACAATTACATTACAACCTGACAACCTGACAGTTACATTACAACCTGACAACCTGACAGTTACATTACAACCTGACAGTTACATTACAACCTGACAGTTACATTACAACATGACAGTTACATTACAACATTACAGTTACATTATAACCTGACAACCTGACAGTTACATTACAACCTGACAGTTACATTACAACCTGACAGTTACATTATAACCTGACAATTACATTACAACCTGACAGTTACATTACAACCTGACAACCTGACAGTTACATTACAACCTGACAACCTGAGTTACATTACAACCTGACAGTTACATTACAACCTGACAGTTACATTACAAACTGACAGTTACATTGCAACCTGACAACCTGACAGTTACATTACAACCTGACAACCTGACGGTTACATTACAACCTGACAACCTGACAGTTACATTACAACCTGACAACCTGACAGTTTACATTATAACCTGACAGTTACATTACAACCTGACAGTTACATTGCAACCTGACAACCTGACAGTTACATTACAACCTGACAACCTGACAGTTACATTATAACCTGACAGTTACATTACAACCTGACAGTTACATTATAACCTGACGGTTACATTACAACGTGACAGTTACATTACAACCTGACAGTTACATTACAACCTGACAACCTGACAGTTACATTACAACCTGACAACCTGACAGTTACATTATAACCTGACAGTTACATGACAACCTGACTCCATAATGTTTAAAGAAGGAAGTTCTACCAAATTCCCAAATTGTAAACTCTTGCCAGACATCACCTGAGACATTAATTGATGTTTGAACTTTTGATATAACCTCGTCATCAGAGATACGGATGAAAAAGTGTTATTTTGTCGTTTGCTCTTTGGGTTTTTTATTAGGATCCTCCATTAGCTGATGTGAAAGCAGCAGCTACTCTTCCTGGGGTCCACACAGAACATGACACATAATACAGAACATTAATAGACAAGAACAGCTCAAAGACAGAACTACGTAATAAAAAAAAATGAAGGCACACGTAGCCTGCATATCAATGCATACACACAAACTATCTGGGTCCAATAGGGGAGAGGCATTGTGGCGTGAGGTGTTGTTTTAACTGTTTTTATGAAACCAGGTTTGCTGTTTATTTGAGCAACATGAGATAGGAAGTTCCATGCAATACTGGCTCTATATAATACTGTACGCTTTCTTGAATTTGTTCTGGATTTTGGGGACTGTGAAAAGACCCCTGGTGGCATGTCTGAGTGGGGTAAGTGTGTGTAAGTTGACTATGCAAACAATTTGGGATTTTCAACACATGAACGGTTCATTCTGATGGGTTCTGATGGCTTTGCTCCTGCCAATACGACCTCAATAGAATAGGTAATTAAGGCATTGCTCAGCCTCTGAGTTTCCCAAATGGCAACCGATTACCGCTTTAGTGCACTACTTTAGGCCCATAGGACTCAACAGTAGTGCACTATATAGGGGATAGGGTCCCAAATATTTATTCCGTGTCCATTACATCTGGGGCTAATTAGACCTGGCCCAGCCAATCAGCAGACCTCGTTCTGACGCCACCTTTCTCTGTCTCACCGTGTCAGGGAATACTAGGCGATTAGCAGCTGCATCCCAGGCAACTAGTGTTTAATTAGCCTAGTGTTTAATTAGCATGTGGAGGATAAAGTATATAGAAAAATAAGAAAAGAAAAATAAAGTATATAGAACTGGTGAATGAAATGGAGGGGTGGGGGGCAGTGTAGCTGTATGAGTGAGGTCAATCACACTTCTTACAGTGACTAACACATTCAGAGATGATGCTGTGTTTTTTACAATGAAGTCAGTGCTAATCTAGGATCAGATCCTCATTGTCTATATAATCTGATTCACTGTGATCAAGAAGACAAAACTGATCTAGGATCAAGTCCTCCTTGTCTATATAATCTGATTCAGTGTGATCTAAAAGACAAACTGATCTAGGATCAGGTCCTCCTTGTCTATATAATCTGATTCAGTGTGATCTAAAAGACAAACTGATTGTAGATCAGCACACGGACTTTGAGACTCTTTGTGAATACAGGCTCAGGTTTGACTACTCACTGTGAGCATGTCATCACACTTCATGTCCGGTGTCTCTCCCTCTTCCCCTCTATTGTAGAACTTCCTGAAGAAGTTGAACGCAACCACCGTGTAGAGGTACACCACCACAGCCAGTAGTCCTACTGTCAGAACCAGCTGGGCAGGGAGAGAGAGAGAGAGAGAGAGGGAGGGAGGGAGGGAGGGAGGGAGACAGAGAGAGAGAGAGAGAGAGAGACAGAGACAGAGAGAGAGAGATAGACAGAGAGAGAGAGGGAGAGAGAGAGAGAGACAAAATATGAAAATATAAAACAATTAGAGTGTCATTTCCCCAAATTTGAAACCCTTATTAAAGGTTTCAAAGACCTCTCTGATGAGAATAGAAAAATATTTTGTTTAACAAGTAATACTTTTTCTTCTCAAAATAGTAGGGGGCAAAATTATTGTCATCCCTTGTTTTCAATAACTTACCTTATGAGGATAACGGCACTGAGCCGTTATGTTGTCGAACACATTGGGAGGGATATTAGACCATTCCTCCATACAGAAACGCTTTGCATTTATATCTATAGTCATCCAACTAACGTAAACGCCTTTATAATTATGAATAAATGGTGAATAATGATGAGTGAGAAAGTTGTAGAGGCATAAATATCATACCGCCCCAAAAAACTGCTGGTGAGAGGTTAGCATGTTTTAATGCTAGCCTTTTTAATGGTGCCGGTGAGAGGTTTGCATGTTTTAATGCTAGCCTTCTTAATGGTAACGGTGAGAGGTTAGCATGTTTTAATGCTAGCCTTCTTAATGGTAATGGTGAGAGGTTAGCATGTTTTAATGCTAGCCTCCTTAATGGTGACAGTGAGAGGTTAGCATGTTTTAATGCTAGCCTCCTTAATGGTAACGGTGAGAGGTTAGCATGTTTTAATGCTAGCCTCCTTAATGGTAATGGTGAGAGGTTAGCCTGTCTTGGGGTATGATATAAAATGCTAGCCTCCTTAATGGTAACATTAATGTAGAAGTGTTCAGAAACATATTCTAATCTCATTTAGAATAAAAGTGACTCCAAAATGACACAATACATTAGCATTCATTTATAATATTGAGCACCACATCATCTGAAACATCCAAAATAAACTGCAGATGCATCCAAGTGAATTTGTCCAAATACTATTGGTTCCCTAAAATGGGGGACTGTGTAAAAAGTGCTGTAAATTTTATAAACATTTCACCCGATATGGACATACTCGTAGAGTTTTGGAGTACAGAGCCGAAACAACAAGCTACAGTAACATACTGTATCTTTAAACACTGTATGTATCTACAGTTACATATTGTATCTTTAAACACTGTATGTATCTACAGTAATATATTGTGAATGTACCTACAGTAACATATTGTATCTTTAAACACTATGTATCTACAGTAAAATACTGTAAACACTGCATGTATCTACAGTAACATATTGTATCTTTAAACACTGTGTATCTACAGTAATATATTGTATCTTTAGTAAAATATTGTATCTTTAAACATTGTATGTATCTACAGTAATATATTGTTTCTTTAGACACTGTATGTACCTACAGTAATATATTGTATCTTTAGACACTGTATGTATCTACAGTAATATATTGTATCTTTAGACACTGTATGTGTCTACAGTAATATATTGTGAATGTACCTACAGTAACATATTGTATCTTTAAACACTGTATATATCTACAGTAATATATTGTATCTTTAGACAAGGTATGTATCTACAGTAATATATTGTGAATTATCTACAGTAATATATTGTATTTTTAGACACTGCATGTATCTACAGTGATATATTGCATCTTTAGACACTGTATGTATCTACAGTAATATATTGTGCATGTACCTACAGTAATATATTGTATTTTTAGACACTGTATGTATGTACAGTAATATATTGTGAATTAGTTACAGTAACATATTGTATCTTTAGATACTGTATGTACCTACAGTATTATATTGTGAATGTACCTACAGTAACATATTGTATCTTTAGACACTGTATGGATCTACAGTAATATATTGTATCTTTAGACACTGTATGTATCTACAGTAATATATTGTATCTTTAGATACTGTATGTATCTACAGTAACATATTGTATCTTTAGACACTATGTATCTACAGTAATATATTGTGAATTAGTTACAGTAACATTGTATTTTTAGACACTGTATGTATGTACAGTAATATATTGTATCTTTAGATACTGTATGTATCTACAGTAACATATTGTATCTTTAGACACTATGTATCTACAGTAATATATTGTGAATTAGTTACAGTAACATATTGTATTTTTAGACACTGAATGTCTCTACAGTAATATATTGTGAATGTACCTACAGTAACATATTGTATTTTTAGACACTGTATGTATCTACAGTAATATATTGTGAATGTACCTACAGTAACATATTGTATCTTTAGACAGTGGTTTGTAGAATACTACGTAAGTGCAGACATAGTGATAAAGTCAAGTGCAGAGACAGTACCTGTTTGCCGTTGTGTGTGACAGAAGACAGGATGGTACGGAGGGTCTTGAAGCCCATGGCGATGTCCAGGAGATGAGCAGCGAAGAAGAAGTTGTTATAGTGACCCAGGATGGACATGGTCATATACCAAGCCAGGTACAGGAACGACTGCAGGGGTCAGGTAGAAGAAGACGATGACGAAGAAGATGAAGAAGAAGAGTTAGAAATAGTGTCTGCTAAATGGCATATAAAATGTATTATTGTATATTAAATAAGCTGTTAAAGTTACTTAGCAGGATGAAATAAGTCTTTATTTACATTGTCTGTGAAGACGACTCCTAGTTTCCAGATCTGGTACTTCACATCAACAGAGTTTAATCTGTAACAGACCAGGAGAGACAGGAGAGAGAACACAACATCAACAGGATTGATGTTGGGGTGTATTTGTCATAGATTAGGCCTCCTGCTGCCACCATCCTGTACAGTGATTGGTCCTGCTGCCACCATTCTGTACAGCGATTGGTCATTACAACCATCTTCCAACTGAAACAGTTAAAACATTAGGAGAACAGCTTTCAAAAAAACACCTCTCACTATATTGGCTTCAGAGGAAGCTTCCTCCATATGAAAAACAGGGAGAGAGACAGATGCACATTTAGAAGGTGGAATTAGATGTTTTGGTTCTAAAGTGGTTCTAAAGTGTTCTCTCTAATGTAGAGTAAGCTTCCCCGTCTATGAGCTTAAATGATCTTAGTTCAATTCGTGGGCTTTGAATGGTCCAACAGGCACTGTCAGGGACACCCAAATCAAATTCAATTGTATTGATCACATACACATATTTAGCAGATGTAATTGCGGGTGTAGCGAAATGCACCCCCCCATCCCTCCAAACCCTCCCCCTCCCCTGTCATTTCTCCCCCATCACCACCAGCCGCCTACCCGGCTCTGTCCCCCCCAACCCCAGACTCACACTGCGGCTAACGAGCTGTCTTTCTTGGGTTTCTTCTTCTCGTGGGCGTCGCTGAAGTCCAGAGCAGCCTTGTCCATACCCAGCAGCTCACTGATGCGGTCATGGCCGTAGAACTCTCCATACTTATCCATCACCTGCAGGGAAAACCACACAGCTTTACTCAACTGTTCTAATATATTCTAAACCGGTTCTAAACAGGTTCTAAACTGGTTCTAAATATGTTGTAAACTGGTTCTAAACAGGTTCTAAACTGGTTCTAAACATGTTGTAAACTGGTTCTAAACATGTTGTAAACGGGTTCTAAATATGTTGTAAACTGGTTCTTAACAGGTTTTAAAGTGGTTCTAAATATGTTGTAAACTGGTTCTAAACAGGTTGTAAACTTGTTCTAAACTGGTTCTAAATATGTTGCAAACTGGTTCTAAATATGTTGTAAACTGGTTCTAAACAGGTTGTAAACTGGTTGTAAATATGTTGTAAACTGGTTCTAAACAGGTTTTAAATTGGTTCTAAATATGTTGTAAACTGGTTCTAAACAGGTTTTAAATTGGTTCTAAATATGTTGTAAACTGGTTCTAAATATGTTCTAAACTGGTTCTAAACTGGTTCTAAATATGTTTTTAAACTGGTTCTAAACTGGTTGTAAACTGGTTCTAAATATGTTGTAAACTGGTTTTAAACAGGTCACTGACGTAGAGCTAAACGTATATCATTGAGAGACTTCAGTGAATATGAATTCAGACCTACCTTCCTCTTCACAAACTTATCCCAGTAGTTGTTTGGAAACGATCTGAAAATCCAAAACCAAAGTACATTACATTACTAATCAACATCCTCCAAACAAAAACTATTATCCACAATGCTCAGTCTACACAGAGTACATTATCCAGCGATGGAATGGACTAACGAAAACAGTTTGTCATATTCATTCATTTCTCTATATCATTAGTATGCGATCAATAGGGCTGCAGGGTCAAAGCATCATCACTGCGAGACGAGCGTGATCGTTATGTTTGACATTTAAACATTTAGGAGGACAATTAGCCCAGCCTGTGGCCTCCGTGGACCCGGACCATGCTGTAATAGCTCTGCTGTAATAGCTGACTGAGTCCCAAACGGCACCCTAAACCCTAAACAGCGCACTCCTTTTGAGCAGAGCTGGTCTACAGTAGCGCACTAGGTAGGGTATGTGGTGCCATTAGGGAGGCTGTGATAACGAACTGAGCGGTAACTGTGAGCGGTAACAGGGGACTTACCCAGTGTTAATCACCAGTCTGTCCCACTGTCCTTTAATGTCGTCCTCCGACGGCTGCTCCGTGATGTAGAGACCGTCGAACTCCAGCTTCCTCGCCACCTCCTTCTCACGCTTGAAGATCACCAACGGGACCTGGTGGGTAAACAGGCACGGAGGAAGGGTTGGTCAGAGAGGTGGAGAACTGCACCTGGAGGCAGTAGAAACCTACCTGGAGGCAGTAGAAACCTACCTGGAGGCAGCATAACAGCAGAATACTACCTTGAGGCAGTAGAAACCTACCTGGAGGCAGTAGTAACAGCAGCATCCTACCTTGAGGCAGTAGGAACAGCAGTATCCTACCTTGAGGCAGTAGTAACAGCAGTATACTACCTTGAGGCAGTAGTATCCTACCTTTAGCCAGTAGTAACAGCAGGATCCTACCTTGAGGCAGTATTAACAGCATTATCCTACCTTGAGACAGTAGAAACCTACCTGGATGCAGCAGTAACAGCAGTATCCTACCTTGAGACAGTAGTATCCTACCTTAAAGCAGTAGTAACAGCAGTATCCTACCTTGAGGCAGTAGTATCCTACCTTTAGCTGGTAGTAACAGCAGGATCCTACCTTGAGGCAGTAGTAACAGCACCATCCTACCTTAAGTCAGTAGTAACAGCAGTATCCCACCTTAAGGAAGTAGTAACAGCAGTATCCTACCTTGAGGCAGTAGTAACAGCAGTACATTACCTTGAGGCAGTAGTAACAGCAGGATCCTACCGTAAGGCAGTAGTAACAGCAGTATCCTACCTTGAGGAAGTAGTAACAGCAGGATCCTACCTTAAGGCAGTAGTAACAGCAGTATCCTACCTTGAGGCAGTAGTAACAGCAGCATCCTACCTTGAGGCAGTAGTAACAGCAGTATCCTACCTTGAGGCAGTAGTAACAGCAGTATCCTACCTTGAGGCAGTAGTAACAGCAGAATCCTACCTTGAGGCAGTAGTAACAGTAATATCCTACCTTGAGGTAGTAGTAACAGCAGTATCCTACCTTAAGGCAGTAGTAACAGCACTATCCTACCTTGAGGCAGTAGTAACAGTAGGATCCTACCTTAAGGTAGTAGTAAGAGCAGGATCCTACCTTGAGGCAGTAGTAACAGCAGTATCCTACCTTGAGGAAATATGGAATCCTACCTTTAGACAGTAGTAACAGCAGGATCCTACATTGAGGCAGTAGTAACAGCAGAATCCTACCTTGAGGCAGTAGTAACAGTAAATCCTACCTTGAGGTAGTAGTAACAGCAGTATCCTACCTTAAGGCAATAGTAACAGCACTATCCTACCTTGAGGCAGTAGTAACAGTAGGATCCTACCTTAAGGTAGTAGTAAGAGCAGGATCCTACCTTGAGGCAGCAGTATCCTACCTTGAGTCAGTAGTAACAGCACTATCCTACCTTGATGAGGTAGTATCCTACCTTGAGGCAGTAGTAACCTATGATGCAGCAGAAGGAGATGACAGTGTGTAGGATGGCCAGGATACGCAGGGTGGGCTCCATGTACCCGGTGCTCTCCTCCAGCACAAAGTGAACAAACACAGGGCCCTGCTGGGGGTTTTGTGGGTCCTGGGGGTCACTACCCTCCATCACGGGGTCCCACCGCACACTGCTGCCTGCCCGGGGCCTTCTGCTCTCAGGCATCACTGCTGAGGAGGACGACACCTGGAGGAGGGTGAGGGGGAACAATAAACCATGGGCTCACTCTAAAATGACTATAAACAGTGAGTAGCTGGATCCTCATGAATATAATCTATAGAAAATGTATTACTAAAATATATATTGTTGGAGAGATCTATCCCCTCCAATGTTCTCCCCCACCCAGGAACCCTTCACCAGCAGCATCACCAGAGGTATCCATGGGGTGGTTAATAAACACGTAAAGCTAGCTACTTCCTACAGGTTGTGATTACCTTGTAGAAGAGGAGGATGAAGTTAATCGCGAAGGCCACAAACAGCGCCAGCATTCTCATGTTGTAGAAGTTCCGAGCAAAATAGTTCTAGAAAAAAAAGTCAAATCACAAAACATTGATGAGCTGTTTGTGAAGGAGAGTGTGGCTGATAGAGGGGGGTGGGGTGGCTGATAGAGGGGGTGGGGTGGCTGATAGAGGGGGAGGGTTGGCTGATAGAGGGGGTGGGGTGGCTGATAGAGGGGGTGGGGTGGCTGATAGAGGGGGTGAGGTGGCTGATAGAGGGGGTGGGGTGGCTGATAGAGGGGGTGGGGTGGCTGATAGAGGGGGTGGGGGGGTCGGGGGCTGATAGAGGGGGTGGGGTGGCTGATAGAGGGGGTGGGGTGGCTGATAGACGAGGTGAGGTGGCTGATAGAGGGGGTGGGGTGGGGTGGCTGATAGAAGGGGTGGGGTGGCTGATAGAGGGGGTGGGGTGGCTGATAGAGAGGGTGGGGTGGCTAATAGAGGGGGTGGGGTGACTGATAGAGGGGGTGGGGTGGCTGATAGAGGGGGTGGGGTGGCTGATAGAAGGGGTGGGGTGGCTGATAGAGGGGGTGGGGTGGCCGATAGAGGGGGTGGGGTGGCAGATAGAGGGGGTGGGGTGGCCGATAGAGGGGGTGGGGGGGCTGATAGAGGGGGTGGGGGGCTGATAGAGGGGGTGGGGTGGCTGATAGAGGGGGTGCGGGGCTGATAGAGGGGTTGGGGTGGCTTATAGAGGGGGTGGAGGGCTGATAGAGGGGGTTGGGTGGCTGATAGAGGGGGTGGGGTGGCTGATAGAAGGGGTGGGGTGGCTGATAGAGGGGGTGGGGTGGCCGATAGAGGGGGTGGGGTGGCCGATAGAGGGGGTGGGGTGGCCGATAGAGGGGGTGGGGTGGCCGATAGAGGGGGTGGGGTGGCCGATAGAGGGGTGGGGGGGCTGATAGAGGGGGTGGGGGGCTGATAGAGGGGGTGGGGGGCTGATAGAGGGGGTGGGGTGGCTGATAGAGGGGGTGCGGGGCTGATAGAGGGGTTGGGGTGGCTTATAGAGGGGGTGGAGGGCTGATAGAGGGGGTTGGGTGGCTGATAGAGGGGGTGGGTGGCTGATAGAGGGGGTGGGTGGCTGATAGAGGGGGTGGGGGGCTGATAGAGGGGGTAGGGGCTGATAGAGGGGGTGGGGTGGCTGATAGAGGGGGTGAGGTGGCTGATAGAGGGGGTGGGGTGGCTGATAGAGGGGGTGGGGTGGCTGATATAGGAGGTGGGGGGGTGAGGTGGCTGATAGAGGGGGTGGGGTGGCTGATAGAGGGGGTGGGGTGGCTGATAGAGGGGGGTGGGGTGGCTGTCTGTCTGTCTGTCTGTCTGTCTGTCTGTGTCTGTGTCTGTGTGTGTGTGTGTGTGTGTGTGTGTGTGTGTGTGTGTGTGTGTGTGTGTGTCTGTGTGTCTGTGTGTATCGTACCAGCAGCTTCCTCTGATAGGCGATGATTTTCTTCCAGAAGGCAGACTCCTGCATGTCATGCTCATCAGACTTGGAGGTGTGGTGCTGCCTCACTTTAGCTTTCGACTTCTCCTCCTTCCTCTTCTTCTCCTCCTTCCTCCTCTCCTCCTCCTTCCTCCTCTCCTCCTCCTCCTGCTTCTCTCCATCCACTCCCCTGGACGGCAGGAACAATCAGTTATTTTTTATTTATTTTATTTTATTTCACCTTTATTTAACCAGAGAACAAGTCCTTTATTCAACCAGGTAGGCTAGTTGAGAACAAGTCCTTTATTCAACCAGGTAGGCTAGTTGAGAACAAGTCCTTTATTTAACCAGGTAGGCTAGTTGAGAACAAGTCCTTTATTTAACCAGGTAGGCTAGTTGAGAACAAGTCCTTTATTTAACCAGGTATGTTAGTTGAGAACAAGTTCTCATTTACAACTGCGACCTGGTCAAGATAAAGCAAAGCAGTGTGACACAAACAACAACACATGGAATAAACAAAACATACAGTCAATAACACAATAGAAAAAGTCTATATACAGTGAGTGCAAATGAAGTAAGGAGGTAAGGCAATAAATAGGCCGTAGTGGCGAAGTAATTACAATATAGCAATTAAACACTGAAGTGATAGATGTGGAGAAGATGAATGAGCAAGTAGAGATACTGGGGTGCGAAGGAGCAAAATAAATAAAATAAATAACAGTATGGGGATGAGGTAGTTGGATGGGCTATTTACAGATGGGCTATGTACAGGTGCAGTGATCTGTGAGCTGCTCTGACAGCTGCTGCTTAAAGCT
Source organism: Salmo salar (assembly GCF_965601325.2). Taxonomy (NCBI): domain Eukaryota; kingdom Metazoa; phylum Chordata; class Actinopteri; order Salmoniformes; family Salmonidae; genus Salmo; species Salmo salar. The sequence goes on along the minus strand of NC_138291.1, from coordinate 122,144,333 downwards.
AGTGAGGGAGATATGAGTCTCCAGTTCAGTTAACAGAAGCAGCAGAGCGAGTGTTTACAGCTGTTTGTTGTTACATTCTTTTACATTGTAATAATATTGCTCTTCCATGATCAATTTAGTTTCATTATGTTCAACTGCTGTCACGTCCTGACCAGTAAGGGGTCATTTTGTTATTATAGTATGGTTAGGACGTGGCAGGGGTGTGTTTGATTTATGTGTCTTGGGTTTTTGGGTAATGTTCTATGTTGTCTATTTCTATGTTTGAATGTCTATTTAGTCTATTTCTATGTTCAGGTTTGGTTTGGCCTTCAATTGGAAGCAGCTGTTCTTCGTTGCTTCTAATTGGAGGCCATATTTAAGTAGGTTTTTTTTTTTGTCACTGTGTTTGTGGGTAGTTGTTCCATGTATAGCTGTGTAGCCTTACAGGACTGTTTTTCGTCGTTGTTTGTTATTTTTGTTAAAGTTTTAACGTTTATCCAAATAAATAAGGAAGATGAGCACGATACCCGCTGCGCCTTGGTCCACTTTTTACGACGCATATGACAACTGCCGTATTTCAGATGAACACACCAGAAGTAACAGAGGGGAAGTGGTACATACTCTGCTTTATCCGGCTCTGACTTGGCCTCCTTGGTTTCCTCAGTCCCTGTCCTCTCTTCCTCTGAAGGACTCTTAGCCTAAAACGTGCAGAAACGCACCACATCACAGAACAACAGCGAAAACCTCAAGGGGCAGAGCAGCCTTATCAACACAGAGCAGAAAGACTCAGTCGTGGTAATGTGTAGATAATGTGTTAGAGTGGTGGGAGTCCAGGCAGGGAGGGAGGGAGGGAGGGGGAGAGAGACACAAAGACAGAGTCGTGGTAATGTGTAGGTAATGTGTAGATAATGTGTTAGAGTGGTGGGAGTCAAGGCAGGCCGACACTATGGAGACACTAATGTCTCTTCCTGCTGGGAAAGCAATGGTCCAGGGAGGAGGGAGAGAGAGACAGAGACAGAGAGAGAGAGAGTGAGAGAGAGAGAGGGACAGAGTGAGACAGAGAGAGAGACAGAGTGAGACAGAGACAGAGAGAGAGAGAAGGGGTGGGCCGGTAAAATGACATTACCTGGTGCCTTCTTCTCAGTTCCGGGGACGGTGAGGTAGCGGGGACAGGAGAGGAGGGGACAGGAGAGTTAAGCAGATCAGTCAGACTGGCGTTGGGGTTGTGAGCAGTTATCTTATACTGTCCTCCTTCTCCTCTCGTCAGATCTAATCCAAAGATGTCTGAGAGGACTTCGGTCCCGTCCACAGGCAGGGCTAGATCCGCTAGCTCCTCCTCAGCTGAGGGTCTAGCTGAGAGCGCCTTCTCCCCCTCCTCTCGAACCTCATCCTGGGTTGGGTCAGGCATGTTGGCCAACAGGTCAGACACCTTCACAGGAGAGGAGAGGAGAGGAGAGGAGAGGAGAGGAGAGGAGAGGAGAGGAGAGGAGAGGAGAGGAGAGGAGAGGAGAAAGGAGATAGCAGTAACTTTATTTAAGAGATTCTCTGTTATATTTGTTTACTTTCAGCCAGTAGTTCTGAAAGCAGTGCCGCAGAGCCAAAAGTGGTCCCTGAAAATGGAGTACTACATCACATACACTATATAGACAAAAGTATGTGGACACCCCTTCAAATTAGTGGATTCGGCTATTTCAGCCACACCCGTTGCTGACAGGTGTATAAAATCAAGCACACAGCCATGCAATCTCCATAGACAAACATTGGCAGTAGAATGGCCCATACTGAAGAACTCAGTGACTTTCAATGTGGCACCGTTATAGGATGCCACCTTTCCAACAAATCAGTTTGTCAAATTTCTACCCTGCTAGAGCTGCCGCGGGCATCTGTAAGCGCTGTTATTGTGAAGTAGAAACCTCTAGGAGCAACAACGGCTCAGCCGTGAAGTGGTAGACCACACAAGCTCACAGAAGGGGACTACCGAGTGCTGGAGCGCGCAGCGTGTAAATATCGTCTGTCCTCGGGTTGCAACACTCACTACCGAGTTCCCAACTGCCTTGGGAAGCAACGTTAGCACAATAACTGTTCGTCGGGAGCTTCATGAAATGGGTTTCCATGGCCGAGCAGCCGCACACAAGCCTAAGATCACCATGTACAATGCCAAGCGTTGGCTGGAGTGGTGTAAAGCTCGCCGCCATTGGACTCTGGAGCAGTGGAAACGCATTCTCTGGAGTGATGAATCACGCTTCACCATCTGGCAGTCCGACGGAGGAATCTGGGTTTGGCGGATGCCAGGAGAACGCTACCTGCCCGAATGCACAGAACCCTGACCTATACCCCGTCGAACACCTTGAATGATTGTCTGAATTGAAATGCAGACAACGAGCCAGGTCTAATCGCCCAAAATCAATGCCGACCTCAGTAATGCTCTCGTGGCTACATGGAAGCAAGTACCTGTAGCAATGTTCCAACATCTAGTGGAAAGACTTCCCAGAAGAGTGGAGGCTGTTATAGCAGCAATGTTCCAACATATAGTGGAAAGACTTCCCAGAAGAGTGGAGGCTGTTAAAGCAGCAAAGGGGGGGACCAACTCTATATTAATACCCATAATTTTGGAATGAGATGTTGGATGACCAGGTGTCAACATACTTTTGGTCAGCTAATACACACCACACCAGCTAATATACACCACACCAGCTAAAACACACCACACCAGGTAATATACACCACACCAGGTAATACACACCACACCAGGTAATATACACCATACCAGCTAATACACAACACACCAGCTAATACACACCACACCAGCTAATACACACCACACCAGCTAATACACACCACACCAGCTAATATACAACACACCAGCTAATACACACCACACCAGCTAATACACACCACACCAGCTAATACACACCACACCAGCTAATACACACCACACCAGCTAATATACACCACACCAGCTAATATATACCACACCAGCAAATACACACCACAGCAGCTAATACACACCACACCAGCTAATACACACCACACCAGCTAATATACACCAAACCAGCTAATACACACCACTCCAGCTAATATACACCACACAAGCTAATATACACCACACCAGGTAATATACACCATACCAGTTAATACACAACACACCAGCTAATACACACCACACCAGCTAATACACACCACACCAGCTAATAAACACCACACCAGCTAATACACACCACACCAGCTAATATACAACACACCAGCTAATACACACCACACCAGCTAATACACAGCACACCAGCTAATACACACCACACCAGCTAATACACACCACACCAGCTAATACACACCACACCAGGTAATATACACCACACCAGGTAATACACACCACACCAGGTAATATACACCATACCAGCTAATACACAACACACCAGCTAATACACACCACACCAGCTAATACACACCACACCAGCTAATACACACCACACCAGCTAATACACACCACACCAGCTAATATACAACACACCAGCTAATACACACCACACCAGCTAATACACAGCACACCAGCTAATACACACCACACAAGCTAATACACACCACACCAGCTAATACACACCACACCAGCTAATACACACCACACCAGCTAATATACACCACACCAGCTAATACATACCTCACCAGCAAATACACACCACACCAGCTAATACACACCACACCAGCTAATATACACCAAACCAGCTAATACACACCACACCAGCTAATATACACCACACCAGCTAATATACACCACACCAGCTAATATACACCACACCAGCTAATATACACCACACCAGCTAATACACACCACACCAGCTAATACACACCACACCAGCTAATACACACCACACCAGCTAATATAAAGTACACCAGCTAATATAAAGTACACCAGCTAATATACACCAGCTAATATACACCACACCAGCTAATACACACCACACCAGCTAATACACACCACACCAGCTAATATACACCACACCAGCTAATACACACCACACCAGCTAATACACACCACACCAGCTAATACACATCCCACCAGGTAATATACACCACACCAGCTAATATACACAACACCAGCTAATATACATCATCTAATATACACCACATCATTTCATATACACCACACCAGCTAATATACACCACACATGCTAATATACACAACACCAGCTAATACACACTACACCAGCTAATATACACCACACCAACTAATATACACCACACCAGCTAATATACACCACACCAGCTAATATACACCACACCAGCTAATATACACCACACCAGCTAATATACACCACACCAGATAATATACAGTATACCAGCTAATACACACCACACCGGCTAATACACACCACACCGGCTAATACACACCACACTGGCTAATACACACCACACTGGTCTAATACACACCACACCGGATAATATACACCACACCTGCTAAAATACACCACACCAGCTAATATACACCACACCAGCTAATATACACCACACCAGCTAATATACACCACACCAGCGAATACACACCACACCAGCTAATACACACCACACCAGCTAATACACACCACACCAGCTAATACACACCACAACAGCTAACACACACCACACCAGCTAATACACACCACACCAGCTAATACACACCACACCAGCTAATACACACCACACCAGCTAATATACACCACACCAGCTAATACACACCACACCAGCTAATACACACCACACCAGCTAATACACATCCCACCAGGTAATATACACCACACCAGCTAATATACACCACACCAGCTAATATACACAACACCAGCTAATATACACCATCTAATATACACCACATCATTTCATATACACCACACCAGCTAATATACACCACACATGCTAATATACACAACACCAGCTAATACACACTACACCAGCTAATATACACCACACCAACTAATATACACCACACCAGCTAATATACACCACACCAGCTAATATACACCACACCAGCTAATATACACCACACCAGCTAATATACACCACACCAGATAATATACAGTATACCAGCTAATACACACCACACCGGCTAATACACACCACACCGGCTAATACACACCACACTGGCTAATACACACCACACTGGCTAATACACACCACACCGGATAATATACACCACACCTGCTAAAATACACCACACCAGCTAATATACACCACACCAGCTAATATACACCACACCAGCTAATATACACCACACCAGCTAATATACACCACACCAGCTAATATACACCACACCAACTAATATACAGTACACCAGCTAATACACACTACACCAGCTAATACACACCACACCAGCTAATATACACCACACCAGCAAATACACACCACACCAGCTAATACACACCACACCAGCTAATACACACCACACCAGCTAATATACACCACACCAGCTAATATACACCACACCAGCAAATACACACCACACCAGCTAATACACACCACACCAGCTAATACACACCACACCAGCTAATATACACCACACCAACTAATATACACCACACCAGCTAATATACACCACACCAGCTAATATACGCCACACCAGCTAATATACACCACTCCAGCTAATATACACCACACCAGATAATATACAGTATACCAGCTAATACACACCATACCGGCTAATACACACCACACCGGCTAATACACACCACACTGGCTAATACACACCACACTGGCTAATACACACCACACCGGATAATATACACCACACCTGCTAAAATACACCACACCAGCTAATATACACCACACCAGCTAATATACACCACACCAGCTAATATACACCACACCAGCTAATATACACCACACCAACTAATATACACAACACCAGCTAATATACACCACACCAGCTAATAAACACCACACCAGCTAATAAACACCACACCAGCTAATATACACCACACCAACTAATATACAGTACACCAGCTAATACACACTACACCAGCTAATACACACCACACCAGCTAATATACACCACACCAGCAAATACACACCACACCAGCTAATACACACCACACCAGCTAATACACACCACACCAGCTAATATACACCACACCAGCTAATATACACCAAAACAGCAAATACACACCACACCAGCTAATACACACCACACCAGCTAATACACACCACACCAGCTAATATACACCACACCAGCAAATATACACCACACCAGCTAATATACACAACACCAGCTAATACACACCCCACCAGCTAATACACACCCCACCAGCTAATAAACACCACACCAGATAATATACACCACACCAGCTAATACAAACCACACCAGCTAATATACACCACACCAGCTAATACACACCACACCAGCTAATACACACCACACCAGCTAATACACACCACACCAGCTAATACAAACCACACCAGCTAATATACACCACACCAGCTAATACACACCACACCAGCTAATACACACCACACCAGCTAATATACACCACACCAGCTAATATACACCACACCAGCTAATATACACCACACTAGCTAATACACACCACACCAGGTAATACACACCACACCAGCTAATATACACCACACATGCTAATATACACAACACCAGCTAATACACACTACACCAGCTAATATACACCACACCAACTAATATACACCACACCAGCTAATATACACCACACCAGCTAATATACGCCACACCAGCTAATATACACCACACCAGCTAATATACACCACACCAGATAATATACAGTATACCAGCTAATACACACCATACCGGCTAATACACACCACACCGGCTAATACACACCACACTGGCTAATACACACCACACTGGCTAATACACACCACACCGGATAATATACACCACACCTGCTAAAATACACCACACCAGCTAATATACACCACACCAGCTAATATACACCACACCAGCTAATATACACCACACCAGCTAATATACACCACACCAACTAATATACACAACACCAGCTAATATACACCACACCAGCTAATAAACACCACACCATCTAATAAACACCACACCAGCTAATATACACCACACCAACTAATATACAGTACACCAGCTAATACACACTACACCAGCTAATACACACCACACCAGCTAATATACACCACACCAGCAAATACACACCACACCAGCTAATACACACCACACCAGCTAATACACACCACACCAGCTAATATACACCACACCAGCTAATATACACCAAAACAGCAAATACACACCACACCAGCTAATACACACCACACCAGCTAATACACACCACACCAGCTAATATACACCACACCAGCTAATATACACCAAACCAGCTAATACACACCACACCAGCTAATATACACCACACCAGCAAATATACACCACACAAGCTAATATACACCAAACCAGCTAATATACACCACACCAGCTAATACACACCACACCAGGTAATATACAACACACCAGGTAATATACAACACACCAGCTAATATACACAAGCTAATATACACCACACCAGCTAATATACACCACACCAGCTAATATACACCACACCAGCTAATACACACCACACCAGCTAATACACACCACACCAGCTAATACACACCACACCAGCTAATATAAAGTACACCAGCTAATATAAAGTACACCAGCTAATATACACCAGCTAATATACACCACACCAGCTAATACACACCACATCAGCTAATATACACCACACCAGCTAATACACACCACACCAGCTAATACACACCACACCAGCTAATATACACCACACCAGCTAATACACACCACACCAGCTAATACACACCACACCAGCTAATACACACCACACCAGCTAATATAAAGTACACCAGCTAATATAAAGTACACCAGCTAATATACACCACACCAGCTAATACACACCCCACCAGCTAATACACACCCCACCAGCTAATACACACCACACCAGCTAATATACACCACACCAGCAAATATACACCACACCAGCTAATATACACAACACCAGCTAATAAACACCCCACCAGCTAATACACACCCCACCAGCTAATAAACACCACACCAGATAATATACACCACACCAGCTAATACACACCACACCAGCTAATATACACCACACCAGCTAATACACACCACACCAGCTAATACACACCACACCAGCTAATACACACCACACCAGCTAATACACACCACACCAGCTAATATACACCACACCAGCTAATACACACCACAACAGCTAATACACACCACACCAGCTAATATACACCACACCAGCTAATATACACCACACCAGCTAATATACACCACACTAGCTAATACACACCACACCAGGTAATATACACCACACCAGCTAATATACACCACACCAGCAAATACACACAACACCAGCTAATACACACCACACCAACTAATATACACCACACCAGCTAATATTCACCACACCAGCTAAAACACACCACACCATCTAATACACACCACACCATCTAATACACACCACACCAGCTAATACACACCACCCCAGCTAACACACACCACACCAGCTAATACACACAACACACCACACCAGCGAATACACACCACACCAGCTAATACACACCACACCAGCTAATACACACCACACCAGCTAATACACACCACAACAGCTAACACACACCACACCAGCTAATACAGACCACACCAGCTAATACACACCACACCAGCTAATACACACCACACCAGCTAATATACACCACACCAGCTAATATACACCACACATGCTAATATACACAACACCAGCTAATACACACTACACCAGCTAATATACACCACACCAACTAATATACACCACACCAGCTAATATACACCACACCAGCTAATATACACCACACCAGCTAATATACACCACACCAGATAATATACAGTATACCAGCTAATACACACCACACCATCTAATACACACCACACCGGCTAATACACACCACACTGGCTAATACACACCACACTGGCTAATACACACCACACCGGATAATATACACCACACCTGCTAAAATACACCACACCAGCTAATATACACCACACCAGCTAATACACACCAGCTAATACACACCAAACCAGCTAATATACACCACACCAGCTAATATACACCACACCAGCTAATATACACCACACCAGCTAATATACACCACACCAACTAATATACACCACACCAGCTAATATACACCACACCAGCTAATATACACCACACCAGCTAATATACACCACACCAGCTAATACACACCACACCAGGTAATATACAACACACCAGGTAATATACAACACACCAGCTAATATACACAAGCTAATATACACCACACCAGCTAATATACACCACACCAGCTAATATACACCACACCAGCTAATACAACCCACACCAGCTAATACACACCACACCAGCTAATACACACCACACCAGCTAATATAAAGTACACCAGCTAATATAAAGTACACCAGCTAATATACACCAGCTAATATACACCACACCAGCTAATACACACCACATCAGCTAATATACACCACACCAGCTAATACACACCACACCAGCTAATACACACCACACCAGCTATTATACACCACACCAGCTAATACACACCACACCAGCTAATACACACCACACCAGCTAATATAAAGTACACCAGCTAATACACACCACACCAGCTAATATAAAGTACACCAGCTAATATACACCACACCAGCTAATACACACCCCACCAGCTAATACACACCCCACCAGCTAATACACACCACACCAGCTAATATACACCACACCAGCAAATATACACCACACCAGCTAATATACACAACACCAGCTAATACACACCCCACCAGCTAATACACACCCCACCAGCTAATAAACACCACACTAGATAATATACACCACACCAGCTAATACACACCACACCAGCTAATATACACCATAGCAGCTAATACACACCACACCAGCTAATACACACCACACCAGCTAATACACACCACACCAGCTAATACACACCACACCAGCTAATACACACCACACCAGCTAATACACACCACACCAGCTAATATATACCACACCAGCTAATATACACCACACTAGCTAATACACACCACACCAGGTAATATACACCACACCAGCTAATATACACCACACCAGCAAATACACACAACACCAGCTAATACACACCACACCAACTAATATACACCACACCAGCTAATATTCACCACACCAGCTAAAACACACCACACCATCTAATACACACCACACCATCTAATACACACCACACCAGCTAATACACACCACCCCAGCTAATACACACCACACCAGCTAATACACACAACACACCACACCAGCGAATACACACCACACCAGCTAATACACACCACACCAGCTAATACACACCACACCAGCTAATACACACCACAACAGCTAACACACACCACACCAGCTAATACACACCACACCAGCTAATACACACCACACCAGCTAATACACACCACACCAGCTAATATATACCACACCAGCTAATACACACCACACCAGCTAATACACACCACACCAGCTAATACACATCCCACCAGGTAATATACACCACACCAGCTAATATACAACACACCAGCTAATATACACAACACCAGCTAATATACACCATCTAATATACACCACATCATTTCATATACACCACACCAGCTAATATACACCACACATGCTAATATACACAACACCAGCTAATACACACTACACCAGCTAATATACACCACACCAACTAATATACACCACACCAGCTAAGATACACCACACCAGCTAATATACACCACACCAGCTAATATACACCACACCAGATAATATACAGTATACCAGCTAATACACACCACACCGGCTAATACACACCACACCGGCTAATACACACCACACTGGCTAATACACACCACACTGGCTAATACACACCACACCGGATAATATACACCACACCTGCTAAAATACACCACACCAGCTAATATACACCACACCAGCTAATATACACCACACCAGCTAATATACACCACACCAGCTAATATACACCACACCAACTAATATACACAACACCAGCTAATATACACCACACCAGCTAATATACACCACACCAACTAATATACAGTACACCAGCTAATACACACTACACCAGCTAATACACACCACACCAGCTAATATACACCACACCAGCAAATACACACCACACCAGCTAATACACACCACACCAGCTAATACACACCACACCAGCTAATATACACCACACCAGCTAATATACACCACACCAGCAAATACACACCACACCAGCTAATACACACCACACCAGCTAATACACACCACACCAGCTAATATACACCACACCAGCTAATATACACCAAACCAGCTAATACACACCACACCTTCTAATATACACCACACCAGCAAATATACACCACACCAGCTAATATACACCACACCAGCTAATACACACCACACCAGGTAATATACAACACACCAGGTAATATACAACAAACCAGCTAATATACACAAGCTAATATACACCACACCAGCTAATATACACCACACCAGCTAATATACACCACACCAGCTAATACACACCACACCATCTAATACACACCACACCAGCTAATACACACCACACCAGCTAATATAAAGTACACCAGCTAATATAAAGTACACCAGCTAATATACACCAGCTAATATACACCACACCAGCTAATACACACCACATCAGCTAATATACACCACACCAGCTAATACACACCACACCAGCTAATACACACCACACCAGCTAATACACACCACACCAGCTAATACACACCACACCAGCTAATACACACCACACCAGCTAATATACACCACACCAGCTAATATACACCACACCAGCTAATATACACCACACTAGCTAATACACACCACACCAGGTAATACACACCACACCAGCTAATATACACCACACATGCTAATATACACAACACCAGCTAATACACACTACACCAGCTAATATACACCACACCAACTAATATACACCACACCAGCTAATATACACCACACCAGCTAATATACGCCACACCAGCTAATATACACCACACCAGCTAATATACACCACACCAGATAATATACAGTATACCAGCTAATACACACCATACCGGCTAATACACACCACACCGGCTAATACACACCACACTGGCTAATACACACCACACTGGCTAATACACACCACACCGGATAATATACACCACACCTGCTAAAATACACCACACCAGCTAATATACACCACACCAGCTAATATACACCACACCAGCTAATATATACCACACCAGATAATATACAGTATACCAGCTAATACACACCACACCATCTAATACACACCACACCGGCTAATACACACCACACTGGCTAATACACACCACACTGGCTAATACACACCACACCGGATAATATACACCACACCTGCTAAAATACACCACACCAGCTAATATACACCACACCAGCTAATACACACCAGCTAATACACACCAAACCAGCTAATATACACCACACCAGCTAATATACACCACACCAGCTAATATACACCACACCAGCTAATATACACCACACCAACTAATATACACCACACCAGCTAATATACACCACACCAGCTAATATACACCACACCAGCTAATATACACCACACCAGCTAATACACACCACACCAGGTAATATACAACACACCAGGTAATATACAACACACCAGCTAATATACACAAGCTAATATACACCACACCAGCTAATATACACCACACCAGCTAATATACACCACACCAGCTAATACAAACCACACCAGCTAATACACACCACACCAGCTAATACACACCACACCAGCTAATATAAAGTACACCAGCTAATATAAAGTACACCAGCTAATATACACCAGCTAATATACACCACACCAGCTAATACACACCACATCAGCTAATATACACCACACCAGCTAATACACACCACACCAGCTAATACACACCACACCAGCTATTATACACCACACCAGCTAATACACACCACACCAGCTAATACACACCACACCAGCTAATATAAAGTACACCAGCTAATATACACCACACCAGCTAATACACACCCCACCAGCTAATACACACCCCACCAGCTAATACACACCACACCAGCTAATATACACCACACCAGCAAATATACACCACACCAGCTAATATACACAACACCAGCTAATACACACCCCACCAGCTAATACACACCCCACCAGCTAATAAACACCACACCAGATAATATACACCACACCAGCTAATACACACCACACCAGCTAATATACACCATAGCAGCTAATACACACCACACCAGCTAATACACACCACACCAGCTAATACACACCACACCAGCTAATACACACCACACCAGCTAATACACACCACACCAGCTAATACACACCACACCAGCTAATATATACCACACCAGCTAATATACACCACACTAGCTAATACACACCACACCAGGTAATATACACCACACCAGCTAATATACACCACACCAGCTAATACACATCCCACCAGGTAATATACACCACACCAGCTAATATACAACACACCAGCTAATATACACAACACCAGCTAATATACACCATCTAATATACACCACATCATTTCATATACACCACACCAGCTAATATACACCACACATGCTAATATACACAACACCAGCTAATACACACTACACCAGCTAATATACACCACACCAACTAATATACACCACACCAGCTAAGATACACCACACCAGCTAATATACACCACACCAGCTAATATACACCACACCAGATAATATACAGTATACCAGCTAATACACACCACACCGGCTAATACACACCACACCGGCTAATACACACCACACTGGCTAATACACACCACACTGGCTAATACACACCACACCGGATAATATACACCACACCTGCTAAAATACACCACACCAGCTAATATACACCACACCAGCTAATATACACCACACCAGCTAATATACACCACACCAGCTAATATACACCACACCAACTAATATACACAACACCAGCTAATATACACCACACCAGCTAATATACACCACACCAACTAATATACAGTACACCAGCTAATACACACTACACCAGCTAATACACACCACACCAGCTAATATACACCACACCAGCAAATACACACCACACCAGCTAATACACACCACACCAGCTAATACACACCACACCAGCTAATATACACCACACCAGCTAATATACACCACACCAGCAAATACACACCACACCAGCTAATACACACCACACCAGCTAATACACACCACACCAGCTAATATACACCACACCAGCTAATATACACCAAACCAGCTAATACACACCACACCTTCTAATATACACCACACCAGCAAATATACACCACACCAGCTAATATACACCACACCAGCTAATACACACCACACCAGGTAATATACAACACACCAGGTAATATACAACAAACCAGCTAATATACACAAGCTAATATACACCACACCAGCTAATATACACCACACCAGCTAATATACACCACACCAGCTAATACACACCACACCATCTAATACACACCACACCAGCTAATACACACCACACCAGCTAATATAAAGTACACCAGCTAATATAAAGTACACCAGCTAATATACACCAGCTAATATACACCACACCAGCTAATACACACCACATCAGCTAATATACACCACACCAGCTAATACACACCACACCAGCTAATACACACCACACCAGCTAATACACACCACACCAGCTAATACACACCACACCAGCTAATACACACCACACCAGCTAATATACACCACACCAGCTAATATACACCACACCAGCTAATATACACCACACTAGCTAATACACACCACACCAGGTAATACACACCACACCAGCTAATATACACCACACATGCTAATATACACAACACCAGCTAATACACACTACACCAGCTAATATACACCACACCAACTAATATACACCACACCAGCTAATATACACCACACCAGCTAATATACGCCACACCAGCTAATATACACCACACCAGCTAATATACACCACACCAGATAATATACAGTATACCAGCTAATACACACCATACCGGCTAATACACACCACACCGGCTAATACACACCACACTGGCTAATACACACCACACTGGCTAATACACACCACACCGGATAATATACACCACACCTGCTAAAATACACCACACCAGCTAATATACACCACACCAGCTAATATACACCACACCAGCTAATATATACCACACCAGATAATATACAGTATACCAGCTAATACACACCACACCATCTAATACACACCACACCGGCTAATACACACCACACTGGCTAATACACACCACACTGGCTAATACACACCACACCGGATAATATACACCACACCTGCTAAAATACACCACACCAGCTAATATACACCACACCAGCTAATACACACCAGCTAATACACACCAAACCAGCTAATATACACCACACCAGCTAATATACACCACACCAGCTAATATACACCACACCAGCTAATATACACCACACCAACTAATATACACCACACCAGCTAATATACACCACACCAGCTAATATACACCACACCAGCTAATATACACCACACCAGCTAATACACACCACACCAGGTAATATACAACACACCAGGTAATATACAACACACCAGCTAATATACACAAGCTAATATACACCACACCAGCTAATATACACCACACCAGCTAATATACACCACACCAGCTAATACAAACCACACCAGCTAATACACACCACACCAGCTAATACACACCACACCAGCTAATATAAAGTACACCAGCTAATATAAAGTACACCAGCTAATATACACCAGCTAATATACACCACACCAGCTAATACACACCACATCAGCTAATATACACCACACCAGCTAATACACACCACACCAGCTAATACACACCACACCAGCTATTATACACCACACCAGCTAATACACACCACACCAGCTAATACACACCACACCAGCTAATATAAAGTACACCAGCTAATATACACCACACCAGCTAA
Source organism: Salmo salar (assembly GCF_965601325.2). Classification (NCBI taxonomy): domain Eukaryota; kingdom Metazoa; phylum Chordata; class Actinopteri; order Salmoniformes; family Salmonidae; genus Salmo; species Salmo salar. The sequence continues at coordinate 122,128,251 of NC_138291.1, read as the reverse complement.
TACACACCCCACCAGCTAATACACACCCCACCAGCTAATACACACCACACCAGCTAATATACACCACACCAGCAAATATACACCACACCAGCTAATATACACAACACCAGCTAATACACACCCCACCAGCTAATACACACCCCACCAGCTAATAAACACCACACCAGATAATATACACCACACCAGCTAATACACACCACACCAGCTAATATACACCATAGCAGCTAATACACACCACACCAGCTAATACACACCACACCAGCTAATACACACCACACCAGCTAATACACACCACACCAGCTAATACACACCACACCAGCTAATACACACCACACCAGCTAATATATACCACACCAGCTAATATACACCACACTAGCTAATACACACCACACCAGGTAATATACACCACACCAGCTAATATACACCACACCAGCAAATACACACAACACCAGCTAATACACACCACACCAACTAATATACACCACACCAGCTAATATTCACCACACCAGCTAAAACACACCACACCATCTAATACACACCACACCATCTAATACACACCACACCAGCTAATACACACCACCCCAGCTAATACACACCACACCAGCTAATACACACAACACACCACACCAGCGAATACACACCACACCAGCTAATACACACCACACCAGCTAATACACACCACACCAGCTAATACACACCACAACAGCTAACACACACCACACCAGCTAATACACACCACACCAGCTAATACACACCACACCAGCTAATACACACCACACCAGCTAATATACACCACACCAGCTAATACACACCACACCAGCTAATACACACCACACCAGCTAATACACATCCCACCAGGTAATATACACCACACCAGCTAATATACAACACACCAGCTAATATACACAACACCAGCTAATATACACCATCTAATATACACCACATCATTTCATATACACCACACCAGCTAATATACACCACACATGCTAATATACACAACACCAGCTAATACACACTACACCGGCTAATACACACCACACCGGCTAATACACACCACACTGGCTAATACACACCACACTGGCTAATACACACCACACCGGATAATATACACCACACCTGCTAAAATACACCACACCAGCTAATATACACCACACCAGCTAATATACACCACACCAGCTAATATACACCACACCAGCTAATATACACCACACCAACTAATATACACAACACCAGCTAATATACACCACACCAGCTAATATACACCACACCAACTAATATACAGTACACCAGCTAATACACACTACACCAGCTAATACACACCACACCAGCTAATATACACCACACCAGCAAATACACACCACACCAGCTAATACACACCACACCAGCTAATACACACCACACCAGCTAATATACACCACACCAGCTAATATACACCACACCAGCAAATACACACCACACCAGCTAATACACACCACACCAGCTAATACACACCACACCAGCTAATATACACCACACCAGCTAATATACACCAAACCAGCTAATACACACCACACCTTCTAATATACACCACACCAGCAAATATACACCACACCAGCTAATATACACCACACCAGCTAATACACACCACACCAGGTAATATACAACACACCAGGTAATATACAACACACCAGCTAATATACACAAGCTAATATACACCACACCAGCTAATATACACCACACCAGCTAATATACACCACACCAGCTAATACACACCACACCATCTAATACACACCACACCAGCTAATACACACCACACCAGCTAATATAAAGTACACCAGCTAATATAAAGTACACCAGCTAATATACACCAGCTAATATACACCACACCAGCTAATACACACCACATCAGCTAATATACACCACACCAGCTAATACACACCACACCAGCTAATACACACCACACCAGCTAATACACACCACACCAGCTAATACACACCACACCAGCTAATACACACCACACCAGCTAATATACACCACACCAGCTAATATACACCACACCAGCTAATATACACCACACTAGCTAATACACACCACACCGGGTAATACACACCACACCAGCTAATATACACCACACATGCTAATATACACAACACCAGCTAATACACACTACACCAGCTAATATACACCACACCAACTAATATACACCACACCAGCTAATATACACCACACCAGCTAATATACGCCACACCAGCTAATATACACCACACCAGCTAATATACACCACACCAGATAATATACAGTATACCAGCTAATACACACCATACCGGCTAATACACACCACACCGGCTAATACACACCACACTGGCTAATACACACCACACTGGCTAATACACACCACACCGGATAATATACACCACACCTGCTAAAATACACCACACCAGCTAATATACACCACACCAGCTAATATACACCACACCAGCTAATATACACTACACCAGCTAATATACACCACACCAACTAATATACACAACACCAGCTAATATACACCACACCAGCTAATAAACACCACACCAGCTAATAAACACCACACCAGCTAATATACACCACACCAACTAATATACAGTACACCAGCTAATACACACTACACCAGCTAATACACACCACACCAGCTAATATACACCACACCAGCAAATACACACCACACCAGCTAATACACACCACACCAGCTAATACACACCACACCAGCTAATATACACCACACCAGCTAATATACACCAAAACAGCAAATACACACCACACCAGCTAATACACACCACACCAGCTAATACACACCACACCAGCTAATATACACCACACCAGCTAATATACACCAAACCAGCTAATACACACCACACCAGCTAATATACACCACACCAGCAAATATACACCACACAAGCTAATATACACCAAACCAGCTAATATACACCACACCAGCTAATACACACCACACCAGGTAATATACAACACACCAGGTAATATACAACACACCAGCTAATATACACAAGCTAATATACACCACACCAGCTAATATACACCACACCAGCTAATATACACCACACCAGCTAATACACACCACACCAGCTAATACACACCACACCAGCTAATATAAAGTACACCAGCTAATATAAAGTACACCAGCTAATATACACCAGCTAATATACACCACACCAGCTAATACACACCACATCAGCTAATATACACCACACCAGCTAATACACACCACACCAGCTAATACACACCACACCAGCTAATATACACCACACCAGCTAATACACACCACACCAGCTAATACACACCACACCAGCTAATACACACCACACCAGCTAATATAAAGTACACCAGCTAATATAAAGTACACCAGCTAATATACACCACACCAGCTAATACACACCCCACCAGCTAATACACACCCCACCAGCTAATACACACCACACCAGCTAATATACACCACACCAGCAAATATACACCACACCAGCTAATATACACAACACCAGCTAATAAACACCCCACCAGCTAATACACACCCCACCAGCTAATAAACACCACACCAGATAATATACACCACACCAGCTAATACACACCACACCAGCTAATATACACCACACCAGCTAATACACACCACACCAGCTAATACACACCACACCAGCTAATACACACCACACCAGCTAATACACACCACACCAGCTAATATACACCACACCAGCTAATACACACCACAACAGCTAATACACACCACACCAGCTAATATACACCACACCAGCTAATATACACCACACCAGCTAATATACACCACACTAGCTAATACACACCACACCAGGTAATATACACCACACCAGCTAATATACACCACACCAGCAAATACACACAACACCAGCTAATACACACCACACCAACTAATATACACCACACCAGCTAATATTCACCACACCAGCTAAAACACACCACACCATCTAATACACACCACACCATCTAATACACACCACACCAGCTAATACACACCACCCCAGCTAACACACACCACACCAGCTAATACACACAACACACCACACCAGCGAATACACACCACACCAGCTAATACACACCACACCAGCTAATACACACCACACCAGCTAATACACACCACAACAGCTAACACACACCACACCAGCTAATACAGACCACACCAGCTAATACACACCACACCAGCTAATACACACCACACCAGCTAATATACACCACACCAGCAAATATACACCACACCAGCTAATATACACAACACCAGCTAATACACACCCCACCAGCTAATACACACCACATCAGCTAATATACACCACACCAGCTAATACACACCACACCAGCTAATACACACCACACCAGCTATTATACACCACACCAGCTAATACACACCACACCAGCTAATACACACCACACCAGCTAATATAAAGTACACCAGCTAATATACACCACACCAGCTAATACACACCCCACCAGCTAATACACACCCCACCAGCTAATACACACCACACCAGCTAATATACACCACACCAGCAAATATACACCACACCAGCTAATATACACAACACCAGCTAATACACACCCCACCAGCTAATACACACCCCACCAGCTAATAAACACCACACCAGATAATATACACCACACCAGCTAATACACACCACACCAGCTAATATACACCATAGCAGCTAATACACACCACACCAGCTAATACACACCACACCAGCTAATACACACCACACCAGCTAATACACACCACACCAGCTAATACACACCACACCAGCTAATACACACCACACCAGCTAATATATACCACACCAGCTAATATACACCACACTAGCTAATACACACCACACCAGGTAATATACACCACACCAGCTAATATACACCACACCAGCAAATACACACAACACCAGCTAATACACACCACACCAACTAATATACACCACACCAGCTAATATTCACCACACCAGCTAAAACACACCACACCATCTAATACACACCACACCATCTAATACACACCACACCAGCTAATACACACCACCCCAGCTAATACACACCACACCAGCTAATACACACAACACACCACACCAGCGAATACACACCACACCAGCTAATACACACCACACCAGCTAATACACACCACACCAGCTAATACACACCACAACAGCTAACACACACCACACCAGCTAATACACACCACACCAGCTAATACACACCACACCAGCTAATACACACCACACCAGCTAATATACACCACACCAGCTAATACACACCACACCAGCTAATACACACCACACCAGCTAATACACATCCCACCAGGTAATATACACCACACCAGCTAATATACAACACACCAGCTAATATACACAACACCAGCTGATATACACCATCTAATATACACCACATCATTTCATATACACCACACCAGCTAATATACACCACACATGCTAATATACACAACACCAGCTAATACACACTACACCAGCTAATATACACCACACCAACTAATATACACCACACCAGCTAAGATACACCACACCAGCTAATATACACCACACCAGCTAATATACACCACACCAGATAATATACAGTATACCAGCTAATACACACCACACCGGCTAATACACACCACACCGGCTAATACACACCACACCAGCTAATACACACCACACCAGCTAATACACACCACAACAGCTAACACACACCACACCAGCTAATACAGACCACACCAGCTAATACACACCACACCAGCTAATACACACCACACCAGCTAATATACACCACACCAGCTAATATACACCACACATGCTAATATACACAACACCAGCTAATACACACTACACCAGCTAATATACACCACACCAACTAATATACACCACACCAGCTAATATACACCACACCAGCTAATATACACCACACCAGCTAATATACACCACACCAGATAATATACAGTATACCAGCTAATACACACCACACCATCTAATACACACCACACCGGCTAATACACACCACACTGGCTAATACACACCACACTGGCTAATACACACCACACCGGATAATATACACCACACCTGCTAAAATACACCACACCAGCTAATATACACCACACCAGCTAATACACACCAGCTAATACACACCAAACCAGCTAATATACACCACACCAGCTATTATACACCACACCAGCTAATATACACCACACCAGCTAATATACACCACACCAACTAATATACACCACACCAGCTAATATACACCACACCAGCTAATATACACCACACCAGCTAATATACACCACACCAGCTAATACACACCACACCAGGTAATATACAACACACCAGGTAATATACAACACACCAGCTAATATACACAAGCTAATATACACCACACCAGCTAATATACACCACACCAGCTAATATACACCACACCAGCTAATACAAACCACACCAGCTAATACACACCACACCAGCTAATACACACCACACCAGCTAATATAAAGTACACCAGCTAATATAAAGTACACCAGCTAATATACACCAGCTAATATACACCACACCAGCTAATACACACCACATCAGCTAATATACACCACACCAGCTAATACACACCACACCAGCTAATACACACCACACCAGCTATTATACACCACACCAGCTAATACACACCACACCAGCTAATACACACCACACCAGCTAATATAAAGTACACCAGCTAATATACACCACACCAGCTAATACACACCCCACCAGCTAATACACACCCCACCAGCTAATACACACCACACCAGCTAATATACACCACACCAGCTAATACACACCACAACAGCTAATACACACCACACCAGCTAATATACACCACACCAGCTAATATACACCACACCAGCTAATATACACCACACTAGCTAATACACACCACACCAGGTAATATACACCACACCAGCTAATATACACCACACCAGCAAATACACACAACACCAGCTAATACACACCACACCAACTAATATACACCACACCAGCTAATATTCACCACACCAGCTAAAACACACCACACCATCTAATACACACCACACCATCTAATACACACCACACCAGCTAATACACACCACCCCAGCTAACACACACCACACCAGCTAATACACACAACACACCACACCAGCGAATACACACCACACCAGCTAATACACACCACACCAGCTAATACACACCACACCAGCTAATACACACCACAACAGCTAACACACACCACACCAGCTAATACAGACCACACCAGCTAATATACACCACACCAGCTAATATACACCACACATGCTAATATACACAACACCAGCTAATACACACTACACCAGCTAATATACACCACACCAACTAATATACACCACACCAGCTAATATACACCACACCAGCTAATATACACCACACCAGCTAATATACACCACACCAGATAATATACAGTATACCAGCTAATACACACCACACCATCTAATACACACCACACCGGCTAATACACACCACACTGGCTAATACACACCACACTGGCTAATACACACCACACCGGATAATATACACCACACCTGCTAAAATACACCACACCAGCTAATATACACCACACCAGCTAATACACACCAGCTAATACACACCAAACCAGCTAATATACACCACACCAGCTATTATACACCACACCAGCTAATATACACCACACCAGCTAATATACACCACACCAACTAATATACACCACACCAGCTAATATACACCACACCAGCTAATATACACCACACCAGCTAATATACACCACACCAGCTAATACACCCCACACCAGGTAATATACAACACACCAGGTAATATACAACACACCAGCTAATATACACAAGCTAATATACACCACACCAGCTAATATACACCACACCAGCTAATATACACCACACCAGCTAATACAAACCACACCAGGTAATACACACCACACCAGCTAATACACACCACACCAGCTAATATAAAGTACACCAGCTAATATAAAGTACACCAGCTAATATACACCAGCTAATATACACCACACCAGCTAATACACACCACATCAGCTAATATACACCACACCAGCTAATACACACCACACCAGCTAATACACACCACACCAGCTATTATACACCACACCAGCTAATACACACCACACCAGCTAATACACACCACACCAGCTAATATAAAGTACACCAGCTAATATACACCACACCAGCTAATACACACCCCACCAGCTAATACACACCCCACCAGCTAATACACACCACACCAGCTAATATACACCACACCAGCAAATACACACCACACCAGCTAATACACACCACACCAGCTAATACACACCACACCAGCTAATATACACCACACCAGCTAATATACACCACACCAGCAAATACACACCACACCAGCTAATACACACCACACCAGCTAATACACACCACACCAGCTAATATACACCACACCAGCTAATATACACCAAACCAGCAAATACACACCACACCTTCTAATATACACCACACCAGCAAATATACACCACACCAGCTAATATACACCACACCAGCTAATACACACCACACCAGGTAATATACAACACACCAGGTAATATACAACACACCAGCTAATATACACAAGCTAATATACACCACACCAGCTAATATACACCACACCAGCTAATATACACCACACCAGCTAATACACACCACACCATCTAATACACACCACACCAGCTAATACACACCACACCAGCTAATATAAAGTACACCAGCTAATATAAAGTACACCAGCTAATATACACCAGCTAATATACACCACACCAGCTAATACACACCACATCAGCTAATATACACCACACCAGCTAATACACACCACACCAGCTAATACACACCACACCAGCTAATACACACCACACCAGCTAATACACACCACACCAGCTAATACACACCACACCAGCTAATATACACCACACCAGCTAATATACACCACACCAGCTAATATACACCACACTAGCTAATACACACCACACCAGGTAATACACACCACACCAGCTAATATACACCACACATGCTAATATACACAACACCAGCTAATACACACTACACCAGCTAATATACACCACACCAACTAATATACACCACACCAGCTAATATACACCACACCAGCTAATATACGCCACACCAGCTAATATACACCACACCAGCTAATATACACCACACCAGATAATATACAGTATACCAGCTAATACACACCATACCGGCTAATACACACCACACCGGCTAATACACACCACACTGGCTAATACACACCACACTGGCTAATACACACCACACCGGATAATATACACCACACCTGCTAAAATACACCACACCAGCTAATATACACCACACCAGCTAATATACACCACACCAGCTAATATACACCACACCAGCTAATATACACCACACCAACTAATATACACAACACCAGCTAATATACACCACACCAGCTAATAAACACCACACCAGCTAATAAACACCACACCAGCTAATATACACCACACCAACTAATATACAGTACACCAGCTAATACACACTACACCAGCTAATACACACCACACCAGCTAATATACACCACACCAGCAAATACACACCACACCAGCTAATACACACCACACCAGCTAATACACACCACACCAGCTAATATACACCACACCAGGTAATATACACCAAAACAGCAAATACACACCACACCAGCTAATACACACCACACCAACTAATACACACCACACCAGCTAATATACACCACACCAGCTAATATACACCAAACCAGCTAATACACACCACACCAGCTAATATACACCACACCAGCAAATATACACCACACAAGCTAATATACACCAAACCAGCTAATATACACCACACCAGCTAATACACACCACACCAGGTAATATACAACACACCAGGTAATATACAACACACCAGCTAATATACACAAGCTAATATACACCACACCAGCTAATATACACCACACCAGCTAATATACACCACACCAGCTAATACACACCACACCAGCTAATACACACCACACCAGCTAATACACACCACACCAGCTAATATAAAGTACACCAGCTAATATAAAGTACACCAGCTAATATACACCAGCTAATATACACCACACCAGCTAATACACACCACATCAGCTAATATACACCACACCAGCTAATACACACCACACCAGCTAATACACACCACACCAGCTAATATACACCACACCAGCTAATACACACCACACCAGCTAATACACACCACACCAGCTAATACACACCACACCAGCTAATATAAAGTACACCAGCTAATATAAAGTACACCAGCTAATATACACCACACCAGCTAATACACACCCCACCAGCTAATACACACCCCACCAGCTAATACACACCACACCAGCTAATATACACCACACCAGCAAATATACACCACACCAGCTAATATACACAACATCAGCTAATAAACACCCCACCAGCTAATACACACCCCACCAGCTAATAAACACCACACCAGATAATATACACCACACCAGCTAATACACACCACACCAGCTAATACACACCACACCAGCTAATACACACCACACCAGCTAATACACACCACACCAGCTAATACACACCACACCAGCTAATATACACCACACCAGCTAATACACACCACAACAGCTAATACACACCACACCAGCTAATATACACCACACCAGCTAATATACACCACACCAGCTAATATACACCACACCAGGTAATATACACCACACCAGCTAATATACACCACACCAGCAAATACACACAACACCAGCTAATACACACCACACCAACTAATATACACCACACCAGCTAATATTCACCACACCAGCTAAAACACACCACACCATCTAATACACACCACACCATCTAATACACACCACACCAGCTAATACACACCACCCCAGCTAACACACACCACACCAGCTAATACACACAACACACCACACCAGCGAATACACACCACACCAGCTAATACACACCACACCAGCTAATACACACCACACCAGCTAATACACACCACAACAGCTAACACACACCACACCAGCTAATACAGACCACACCAGCTAATACACACCACACCAGCTAATACACACCACACCAGCTAATATACACCACACCAGCTAATATACACCACACATGCTAATATACACAACACCAGCTAATACACACTACACCAGCTAATATACACCACACCAACTAATATACACCACACCAGCTAATATACACCACACCAGCTAATATACACCACACCAGCTAATATACACCACACCAGATAATATACAGTATACCAGCTAATACACACCACACCATCTAATACACACCACACCGGCTAATACACACCACACTGGCTAATACACACCACACTGGCTAATACACACCACACCGGATAATATACACCACACCTGCTAAAATACACCACACCAGCTAATATACACCACACCAGCTAATACACACCAGCTAATACACACCAAACCAGCTAATATACACCACACCAGCTATTATACACCACACCAGCTAATATACACCACACCAGCTAATATACACCACACCAACTAATATACACCACACCAGCTAATATACACCACACCAGCTAATATACACCACACCAGCTAATATACACCACACCAGCTAATACACACCACACCAGGTAATATACAACACACCAGGTAATATACAACACACCAGCTAATATACACAAGCTAATATACACCACACCAGCTAATATACACCACACCAGCTAATATACACCACACCAGCTAATACAAACCACACCAGCTAATACACACCACACCAGCTAATACACACCACACCAGCTAATATAAAGTACACCAGCTAATATAAAGTACACCAGCTAATATACACCAGCTAATATACACCACACCAGCTAATACACACCACATCAGCTAATATACACCACACCAGCTAATACACACCACACCAGCTAATACACACCACACCAGCTATTATACACCACACCAGCTAATACACATAACACCAGCTAATACACACCACACCAGCTAATATAAAGTACACCAGCTAATATACACCACACCAGCTAATACACACCCCACCAGCTAATACACACCCCACCAGCTAATACACACCACACCAGCTAATATACACCACACCAGCTAATACACACCACAACAGCTAATACACACCACACCAGCTAATATACACCACACCAGCTAATATACACCACACCAGCTAATATACACCACACTAGCTAATACACACCACACCAGGTAATATACACCACACCAGCTAATATACACCACACCAGCAAATACACACAACACCAGCTAATACACACCACACCAACTAATATACACCACACCTGCTAATATTCACCACACCAGCTAAAACACACCACACCATCTAATACACACCACACCATCTAATACACACCACACCAGCTAATACACACCACCCCAGCTAACACACACCACACCAGCTAATACACACAACACACCACACCAGCGAATACACACCACACCAGCTAATACACACCACACCAGCTAATACACACCACACCAGCTAATACACACCACAACAGCTAACACACACCACACCAGCTAATACAGACCACACCAGCTAATACACACCACACCAGCTAATACACACCACACCAGCTAATATACACCACACCAGCTAATATACACCACACATGCTAATATACACAACACCAGCTAATACACACTACACCAGCTAATATACACCACACCAACTAATATACACCACACCAGCTAATATACACCACACCAGCTAATATACACCACACCAGCTAATATACACCACACCAGATAATATACAGTATACCAGCTAATACACACCACACCATCTAATACACACCACACCGGCTAATACACACCACACTGGCTAATACACACCACACTGGCTAATACACACCACACCGGATAATATACACCACACCTGCTAAAATACACCACACCAGCTAATATACACCACACCAGCTAATACACACCAGCTAATACACACCAAACCAGCTAATATACACCACACCAGCTATTATACACCACACCAGCTAATATACACCACACCAGCTAATATACACCACACCAACTAATATACACCACACCAGCTAATATACACCACACCAGCTAATATACACCACACCAGCTAATATACACCACACCAGCTAATACACCCCACACCAGGTAATATACAACACACCAGGTAATATACAACACACCAGCTAATATACACAAGCTAATATACACCACACCAGCTAATATACACCACACCAGCTAATATACACCACACCAGCTAATACAAACCACACCAGGTAATACACACCACACCAGCTAATACACACCACACCAGCTAATATAAAGTACACCAGCTAATATAAAGTACACCAGCTAATATACACCAGCTAATATACACCACACCAGCTAATACACACCACATCAGCTAATATACACCACACCAGCTAATACACACCACACCAGCTAATACACACCACACCAGCTATTATACACCACACCAGCTAATACACACCACACCAGCTAATACACACCACACCAGCTAATATAAAGTACACCAGCTAATATACACCACACCAGCTAATACACACCCCACCAGCTAATACACACCCCACCAGCTAATACACACCACACCAGCTAATATACACCACACCAGCAAATATACACCACACCAGCTAATATACACAACACCAGCTAATACACACCCCACCAGCTAATACACACCCCACCAGCTAATAAACACCACACCAGATAATATACACCACACCAGCTAATACACACCACACCAGCTAATATACACCATAGCAGCTAATACACACCACACCAGCTAATACACACCACACCAGCTAATACACACCACACCAGCTAATACACACCACACCAGCTAATATACACCACACCAGCTAATATATACCACACCAGCTAATATACACCACACTAGCTAATACACACCACACCAGGTAATATACACCACACCAGCTAATATACACCACACCAGCAAATACACACAACACCAGCTAATACACACCACACCAACTAATATACACCACACCAGCTAATATTCACCACACCAGCTAAAACACACCACACCATCTAATACACACCACACCATCTAATACACACCACACCAGCTAATACACACCACCCCAGCTAATACACACCACACCAGCTAATACACACAACACACCACACCAGCGAATACACACCACACCAGCTAATACACACCACACCAGCTAATACACACCACACCAGCTAATACACACCACAACAGCTAACACACACCACACCAGCTAATACACACCACACCAGCTAATACACACCACACCAGCTAATACACACCACACCAGCTAATATACACCACACCAGCTAATACACACCACACCAGCTAATACACACCACACCAGCTAATACACATCCCACCAGGTAATATACACCACACCAGCTAATATACAACACACCAGCTAATATACACAACACCAGCTAATATACACCATCTAATATACACCACATAATTTCATATACACCACACCAGCTAATATACACCACACATGCTAATATACACAACACCAGCTAATACACACTACACCAGCTAATATACACCACACCAACTAATATACACCACACCAGCTAAGATACACCACACCAGCTAATATACACCACACCAGCTAATATACACCACACCAGATAATATACAGTATACCAGCTAATACACACCACACCGGCTAATACACACCACACCGGCTAATACACACCACACTGGCTAATACACACCACACTGGCTAATACACACCACACCGGATAATATACACCACACCTGCTAAAATACACCACACCAGCTAATATACACCACACCAGCTAATATACACCACACCAGCTAATATACACCACACCAGCTAATATACACCACACCAACTAATATACACAACACCAGCTAATATACACCACACCAGCTAATATACACCACACCAACTAATATACAGTACACCAGCTAATACACACTACACCAGCTAATACACACCACACCAGCTAATATACACCACACCAGCAAATACACACCACACCAGCTAATACACACCACACCAGCTAATACACACCACACCAGCTAATATACACCACACCAGCTAATATACACCACACCAGCAAATACACACCACACCAGCTAATACACACCACACCAGCTAATACACACCACACCTGCTAATATACACCACACCAGCTAATATACACCAAACCAGCTAATACACACCACACCTTCTAATATACACCACACCAGCAAATATACACCACACCAGCAAATATACACCACACCAGCTAATACACACCACACCAGCTAATATACACAACACCAGCTAATATACACCATCTAATATACACCACATCATTTCATATACACCACACCAGCTAATATACACCACACATGCTAATATACACAACACCAGGTAATACACACTACACCAGCTAATATACACCACACCAACTAATATACACCACACCAGCTAAGATACACCACACCAGCTAATATACACCACACCAGCTAATATACACCACACCAGATAATATACAGTATACCAGCTAATACACACCACACCGGCTAATACACACCACACCGGCTAATACACACCACACTGGCTAATACACACCACACTGGCTAATACACACCACACCGGATAATATACACCACACCTGCTAAAATACACCACACCAGCTAATATACACCACACCAGCTAATATACACCACACCAGCTAATATACACCACACCAGCTAATATACACCACACCAACTAATATACACAACACCAGCTAATATACACCACACCAGCTAATATACACCACACCAACTAATATACAGTACACCAGCTAATACACACTACACCAGCTAATACACACCACACCAGCTAATATACACCACACCAGCAAATACACACCACACCAGCTAATACACACCACACCAGCTAATACACACCACACCAGCTAATATACACCACACCAGCTAATATACACCACACCAGCAAATACACACCACACCAGCTAATACACACCACACCAGCTAATACACACCACACCTGCTAATATACACCACACCAGCTAATATACACCAAACCAGCTAATACACACCACACCTTCTAATATACACCACACCAGCAAATATACACCACACCAGCAAATATACACCACACCAGCTAATACACACCACACCAGGTAATATACAACACACCAGGTAATATACAACACACCAGCTAATATACACAAGCTAATATACACCACACCAGCTAATATACACCACACCAGCTAATATACACCACACCAGCTAATACACACCACACCATCTAATACACACCACACCAGCTAATAGACACCACACCAGCTAATATAAAGTACACCAGCTAATATAAAGTACACCAGCTAATATACACCACACCAGCTAATACACACCACATCAGCTAATATACACCACACCAGCTAATACACACCACACCAGCTAATACACACCACACCAGCTAATATACACCACACCAGCTAATACACACCACACCAGCTAATACACACCACACCAGCTAATACACACCACACCAGCTAATATAAAGTACACCAGCTAATATAAAGTACACCAGCTAATATACACCACACCAGCTAATACACACCCCACCAGCTAATACACACCCCACCAGCTAATACACACCACACCAGCTAATATACACCACACCAGCAAATATACACCACACCAGCTAATATACACAACACCAGCTAATACACACCCCACCAGCTAATACACACCCCACCAGCTAATAAACACCACACCAGATAATATACACCACACCAGCTAATACAAACCACACCAGCTAATATACACCACACCAGCTAATACACACCACACCAGCTAATACACACCACACCAGCTAATATACACCACACCAGCTAATACACACCACACCAGCTAATACACACCACACCAGCTAATACACACCACACCAGCTAATATACACCACACCAGCTAATACACACCACACCAGCTAATACACACCACACCAGCTAATATACACCACACCAGCTAATATACACCACACTAGCTAATACACACCACACCAGGTAATATACACCACACCAGCTAATATACACCACACATGCTAATATACACAACACCAGCTAATACACACTACACCAGCTAATATACACCAACTAATATACACCACACCAGCTAATATACACCACACCAGCTAATATACACCACAACAGCTAATATACACCACACCAGCTAATATACACCACACCAGATAATATACAGTATACCAGCTAATACACACCACACCGGCTAATACACACCACACCGGCTAATACACACCACACTGGCTAATACACACCACACCGGCTAATACACACCACACCAGCTAATATAAAGTACACCAGCTAATATACACCACACCAGCTAATACACACCCCACCAGCTAATACACACCCCACCAGCTAATACACACCACACCAGCTAATATACACCACACCAGCTAATACACACCACAACAGCTAATACACACCACACCAGCTAATATACACCACACCAGCTAATATACACCACACCAGCTAATATACACCACACTAGCTAATACACACCACACCAGGTAATATACACCACACCAGCTAATATACACCACACCAGCAAATACACACAACACCAGCTAATACACACCACACCAACTAATATACACCACACCAGCTAATATTCACCACACCAGCTAAAACACACCACACCATCTAATACACACCACACCATCTAATACACACCACACCAGCTAATACACACCACCCCAGCTAACACACACCACACCAGCTAATACACACAACACACCACACCAGCGAATACACACCACACCAGCTAATACACACCACACCAGCTAATACACACCACACCAGCTAATACACACCACAACAGCTAACACACACCACACCAGCTAATACAGACCACACCAGCTAATATACACCACACCAGCTAATATACACCACACATGCTAATATACACAACACCAGCTAATACACACTACACCAGCTAATATACACCACACCAACTAATATACACCACACCAGCTAATATACACCACACCAGCTAATATACACCACACCAGCTAATATACACCACACCAGATAATATACAGTATACCAGCTAATACACACCACACCATCTAATACACACCACACCGGCTAATACACACCACACTGGCTAATACACACCACACTGGCTAATACACACCACACCGGATAATATACACCACACCTGCTAAAATACACCACACCAGCTAATATACACCACACCAGCTAATACACACCAGCTAATACACACCAAACCAGCTAATATACACCACACCAGCTATTATACACCACACCAGCTAATATACACCACACCAGCTAATATACACCACACCAACTAATATACACCACACCAGCTAATATACACCACACCAGCTAATATACACCACACCAGCTAATATACACCACACCAGCTAATACACCCCACACCAGGTAATATACAACACACCAGGTAATATACAACACACCAGCTAATATACACAAGCTAATATACACCACACCAGCTAATATACACCACACCAGCTAATATACACCACACCAGCTAATACAAACCACACCAGGTAATACACACCACACCAGCTAATACACACCACACCAGCTAATATAAAGTACACCAGCTAATATAAAGTACACCAGCTAATATACACCAGCTAATATACACCACACCAGCTAATACACACCACATCAGCTAATATACACCACACCAGCTAATACACACCACACCAGCTAATACACACCACACCAGCTATTATACACCACACCAGCTAATACACACCACACCAGCTAATACACACCACACCAGCTAATATAAAGTACACCAGCTAATATACACCACACCAGCTAATACACACCCCACCAGCTAATACACACCCCACCAGCTAATACACACCACACCAGCTAATATACACCACACCAGCAAATACACACCACACCAGCTAATACACACCACACCAGCTAATACACACCACACCAGCTAATATACACCACACCAGCTAATATACACCACACCAGCAAATACACACCACACCAGCTAATACACACCACACCAGCTAATACACACCACACCAGCTAATATACACCACACCAGCTAATATACACCAAACCAGCAAATACACACCACACCTTCTAATATACACCACACCAGCAAATATACACCACACCAGCTAATATACACCACACCAGCTAATACACACCACACCAGGTAATATACAACACACCAGGTAATATACAACACACCAGCTAATATACACAAGCTAATATACACCACACCAGCTAATATACACCACACCAGCTAATATACACCACACCAGCTAATACACACCACACCATCTAATACACACCACACCAGCTAATACACACCACACCAGCTAATATAAAGTACACCAGCTAATATAAAGTACACCAGCTAATATACACCAGCTAATATACACCACACCAGCTAATACACACCACATCAGCTAATATACACCACACCAGCTAATACACACCACACCAGCTAATACACACCACACCAGCTAATACACACCACACCAGCTAATACACACCACACCAGCTAATACACACCACACCAGCTAATATACACCACACCAGCTAATATACACCACACCAGCTAATATACACCACACTAGCTAATACACACCACACCAGGTAATACACACCACACCAGCTAATATACACCACACATGCTAATATACACAACACCAGCTAATACACACTACACCAGCTAATATACACCACACCAACTAATATACACCACACCAGCTAATATACACCACACCAGCTAATATACGCCACACCAGCTAATATACACCACACCAGCTAATATACACCACACCAGATAATATACAGTATACCAGCTAATACACACCATACCGGCTAATACACACCACACCGGCTAATACACACCACACTGGCTAATACACACCACACTGGCTAATACACACCACACCGGATAATATACACCACACCTGCTAAAATACACCACACCAGCTAATATACACCACACCAGCTAATATACACCACACCAGCTAATATACACCACACCAGCTAATATACACCACACCAACTAATATACACAACACCAGCTAATATACACCACACCAGCTAATAAACACCACACCAGCTAATAAACACCACACCAGCTAATATACACCACACCAACTAATATACAGTACACCAGCTAATACACACTACACCAGCTAATACACACCACACCAGCTAATATACACCACACCAGCAAATACACACCACACCAGCTAATACACACCACACCAGCTAATACACACCACACCAGCTAATATACACCACACCAGGTAATATACACCAAAACAGCAAATACACACCACACCAGCTAATACACACCACACCAACTAATACACACCACACCAGCTAATATACACCACACCAGCTAATATACACCAAACCAGCTAATACACACCACACCAGCTAATATACACCACACCAGCAAATATACACCACACAAGCTAATATACACCAAACCAGCTAATATACACCACACCAGCTAATACACACCACACCAGGTAATATACAACACACCAGGTAATATACAACACACCAGCTAATATACACAAGCTAATATACACCACACCAGCTAATATACACCACACCAGCTAATATACACCACACCAGCTAATACACACCACACCAGCTAATACACACCACACCAGCTAATACACACCACACCAGCTAATATAAAGTACACCAGCTAATATAAAGTACACCAGCTAATATACACCAGCTAATATACACCACACCAGCTAATACACACCACATCAGCTAATATACACCACACCAGCTAATACACACCACACCAGCTAATACACACCACACCAGCTAATATACACCACACCAGCTAATACACACCACACCAGCTAATACACACCACACCAGCTAATACACACCACACCAGCTAATATAAAGTACACCAGCTAATATAAAGTACACCAGCTAATATACACCACACCAGCTAATACACACCCCACCAGCTAATACACACCCCACCAGCTAATACACACCACACCAGCTAATATACACCACACCAGCAAATATACACCACACCAGCTAATATACACAACATCAGCTAATAAACACCCCACCAGCTAATACACACCCCACCAGCTAATAAACACCACACCAGATAATATACACCACACCAGCTAATACACACCACACCAGCTAATACACACCACACCAGCTAATACACACCACACCAGCTAATACACACCACACCAGCTAATACACACCACACCAGCTAATATACACCACACCAGCTAATACACACCACAACAGCTAATACACACCACACCAGCTAATATACACCACACCAGCTAATATACACCACACCAGCTAATATACACCACACTAGCTAATACACACCACACCAGGTAATATACACCACACCAGCTAATATACACCACACCAGCAAATACACACAACACCAGCTAATACACACCACACCAACTAATATACACCACACCAGCTAATATTCACCACACCAGCTAAAACACACCACACCATCTAATACACACCACACCATCTAATACACACCACACCAGCTAATACACACCACCCCAGCTAACACACACCACACCAGCTAATACACACAACACACCACACCAGCGAATACACACCACACCAGCTAATACACACCACACCAGCTAATACACACCACACCAGCTAATACACACCACAACAGCTAACACACACCACACCAGCTAATACAGACCACACCAGCTAATACACACCACACCAGCTAATACACACCACACCAGCTAATATACACCACACCAGCTAATATACACCACACATGCTAATATACACAACACCAGCTAATACACACTACACCAGCTAATATACACCACACCAACTAATATACACCACACCAGCTAATATACACCACACCAGCTAATATACACCACACCAGCTAATATACACCACACCAGATAATATACAGTATACCAGCTAATACACACCACACCATCTAATACACACCACACCGGCTAATACACACCACACTGGCTAATACACACCACACTGGCTAATACACACCACACCGGATAATATACACCACACCTGCTAAAATACACCACACCAGCTAATATACACCACACCAGCTAATACACACCAGCTAATACACACCAAACCAGCTAATATACACCACACCAGCTATTATACACCACACCAGCTAATATACACCACACCAGCTAATATACACCACACCAACTAATATACACCACACCAGCTAATATACACCACACCAGCTAATATACACCACACCAGCTAATATACACCACACCAGCTAATACACACCACACCAGGTAATATACAACACACCAGGTAATATACAACACACCAGCTAATATACACAAGCTAATATACACCACACCAGCTAATATACACCACACCAGCTAATATACACCACACCAGCTAATACAAACCACACCAGCTAATACACACCACACCAGCTAATACACACCACACCAGCTAATATAAAGTACACCAGCTAATATAAAGTACACCAGCTAATATACACCAGCTAATATACACCACACCAGCTAATACACACCACATCAGCTAATATACACCACACCAGCTAATACACACCACACCAGCTAATACACACCACACCAGCTATTATACACCACACCAGCTAATACACATAACACCAGCTAATACACACCACACCAGCTAATATAAAGTACACCAGCTAATATACACCACACCAGCTAATACACACCCCACCAGCTAATACACACCCCACCAGCTAATACACACCACACCAGCTAATATACACCACACCAGCTAATACACACCACAACAGCTAATACACACCACACCAGCTAATATACACCACACCAGCTAATATACACCACACCAGCTAATATACACCACACTAGCTAATACACACCACACCAGGTAATATACACCACACCAGCTAATATACACCACACCAGCAAATACACACAACACCAGCTAATACACACCACACCAACTAATATACACCACACCTGCTAATATTCACCACACCAGCTAAAACACACCACACCATCTAATACACACCACACCATCTAATACACACCACACCAGCTAATACACACCACCCCAGCTAACACACACCACACCAGCTAATACACACAACACACCACACCAGCGAATACACACCACACCAGCTAATACACACCACACCAGCTAATACACACCACACCAGCTAATACACACCACAACAGCTAACACACACCACACCAGCTAATACAGACCACACCAGCTAATACACACCACACCAGCTAATACACACCACACCAGCTAATATACACCACACCAGCTAATATACACCACACATGCTAATATACACAACACCAGCTAATACACACTACACCAGCTAATATACACCACACCAACTAATATACACCACACCAGCTAATATACACCACACCAGCTAATATACACCACACCAGCTAATATACACCACACCAGATAATATACAGTATACCAGCTAATACACACCACACCATCTAATACACACCACACCGGCTAATACACACCACACTGGCTAATACACACCACACTGGCTAATACACACCACACCGGATAATATACACCACACCTGCTAAAATACACCACACCAGCTAATATACACCACACCAGCTAATACACACCAGCTAATACACACCAAACCAGCTAATATACACCACACCAGCTATTATACACCACACCAGCTAATATACACCACACCAGCTAATATACACCACACCAACTAATATACACCACACCAGCTAATATACACCACACCAGCTAATATACACCACACCAGCTAATATACACCACACCAGCTAATACACCCCACACCAGGTAATATACAACACACCAGGTAATATACAACACACCAGCTAATATACACAAGCTAATATACACCACACCAGCTAATATACACCACACCAGCTAATATACACCACACCAGCTAATACAAACCACACCAGGTAATACACACCACACCAGCTAATACACACCACACCAGCTAATATAAAGTACACCAGCTAATATAAAGTACACCAGCTAATATACACCAGCTAATATACACCACACCAGCTAATACACACCACATCAGCTAATATACACCACACCAGCTAATACACACCACACCAGCTAATACACACCACACCAGCTATTATACACCACACCAGCTAATACACACCACACCAGCTAATACACACCACACCAGCTAATATAAAGTACACCAGCTAATATACACCACACCAGCTAATACACACCCCACCAGCTAATACACACCCCACCAGCTAATACACACCACACCAGCTAATATACACCACACCAGCAAATATACACCACACCAGCTAATATACACAACACCAGCTAATACACACCCCACCAGCTAATACACACCCCACCAGCTAATAAACACCACACCAGATAATATACACCACACCAGCTAATACACACCACACCAGCTAATATACACCATAGCAGCTAATACACACCACACCAGCTAATACACACCACACCAGCTAATACACACCACACCAGCTAATACACACCACACCAGCTAATATACACCACACCAGCTAATATATACCACACCAGCTAATATACACCACACTAGCTAATACACACCACACCAGGTAATATACACCACACCAGCTAATATACACCACACCAGCAAATACACACAACACCAGCTAATACACACCACACCAACTAATATACACCACACCAGCTAATATTCACCACACCAGCTAAAACACACCACACCATCTAATACACACCACACCATCTAATACACACCACACCAGCTAATACACACCACCCCAGCTAATACACACCACACCAGCTAATACACACAACACACCACACCAGCGAATACACACCACACCAGCTAATACACACCACACCAGCTAATACACACCACACCAGCTAATACACACCACAACAGCTAACACACACCACACCAGCTAATACACACCACACCAGCTAATACACACCACACCAGCTAATACACACCACACCAGCTAATATACACCACACCAGCTAATACACACCACACCAGCTAATACACACCACACCAGCTAATACACATCCCACCAGGTAATATACACCACACCAGCTAATATACAACACACCAGCTAATATACACAACACCAGCTAATATACACCATCTAATATACACCACATAATTTCATATACACCACACCAGCTAATATACACCACACATGCTAATATACACAACACCAGCTAATACACACTACACCAGCTAATATACACCACACCAACTAATATACACCACACCAGCTAAGATACACCACACCAGCTAATATACACCACACCAGCTAATATACACCACACCAGATAATATACAGTATACCAGCTAATACACACCACACCGGCTAATACACACCACACCGGCTAATACACACCACACTGGCTAATACACACCACACTGGCTAATACACACCACACCGGATAATATACACCACACCTGCTAAAATACACCACACCAGCTAATATACACCACACCAGCTAATATACACCACACCAGCTAATATACACCACACCAGCTAATATACACCACACCAACTAATATACACAACACCAGCTAATATACACCACACCAGCTAATATACACCACACCAACTAATATACAGTACACCAGCTAATACACACTACACCAGCTAATACACACCACACCAGCTAATATACACCACACCAGCAAATACACACCACACCAGCTAATACACACCACACCAGCTAATACACACCACACCAGCTAATATACACCACACCAGCTAATATACACCACACCAGCAAATACACACCACACCAGCTAATACACACCACACCAGCTAATACACACCACACCTGCTAATATACACCACACCAGCTAATATACACCAAACCAGCTAATACACACCACACCTTCTAATATACACCACACCAGCAAATATACACCACACCAGCAAATATACACCACACCAGCTAATACACACCACACCAGCTAATATACACAACACCAGCTAATATACACCATCTAATATACACCACATCATTTCATATACACCACACCAGCTAATATACACCACACATGCTAATATACACAACACCAGGTAATACACACTACACCAGCTAATATACACCACACCAACTAATATACACCACACCAGCTAAGATACACCACACCAGCTAATATACACCACACCAGCTAATATACACCACACCAGATAATATACAGTATACCAGCTAATACACACCACACCGGCTAATACACACCACACCGGCTAATACACACCACACTGGCTAATACACACCACACTGGCTAATACACACCACACCGGATAATATACACCACACCTGCTAAAATACACCACACCAGCTAATATACACCACACCAGCTAATATACACCACACCAGCTAATATACACCACACCAGCTAATATACACCACACCAACTAATATACACAACACCAGCTAATATACACCACACCAGCTAATATACACCACACCAACTAATATACAGTACACCAGCTAATACACACTACACCAGCTAATACACACCACACCAGCTAATATACACCACACCAGCAAATACACACCACACCAGCTAATACACACCACACCAGCTAATACACACCACACCAGCTAATATACACCACACCAGCTAATATACACCACACCAGCAAATACACACCACACCAGCTAATACACACCACACCAGCTAATACACACCACACCTGCTAATATACACCACACCAGCTAATATACACCAAACCAGCTAATACACACCACACCTTCTAATATACACCACACCAGCAAATATACACCACACCAGCAAATATACACCACACCAGCTAATACACACCACACCAGGTAATATACAACACACCAGGTAATATACAACACACCAGCTAATATACACAAGCTAATATACACCACACCAGCTAATATACACCACACCAGCTAATATACACCACACCAGCTAATACACACCACACCATCTAATACACACCACACCAGCTAATAGACACCACACCAGCTAATATAAAGTACACCAGCTAATATAAAGTACACCAGCTAATATACACCACACCAGCTAATACACACCACATCAGCTAATATACACCACACCAGCTAATACACACCACACCAGCTAATACACACCACACCAGCTAATATACACCACACCAGCTAATACACACCACACCAGCTAATACACACCACACCAGCTAATACACACCACACCAGCTAATATAAAGTACACCAGCTAATATAAAGTACACCAGCTAATATACACCACACCAGCTAATACACACCCCACCAGCTAATACACACCCCACCAGCTAATACACACCACACCAGCTAATATACACCACACCAGCAAATATACACCACACCAGCTAATATACACAACACCAGCTAATACACACCCCACCAGCTAATACACACCCCACCAGCTAATAAACACCACACCAGATAATATACACCACACCAGCTAATACAAACCACACCAGCTAATATACACCACACCAGCTAATACACACCACACCAGCTAATACACACCACACCAGCTAATATACACCACACCAGCTAATACACACCACACCAGCTAATACACACCACACCAGCTAATACACACCACACCAGCTAATATACACCACACCAGCTAATACACACCACACCAGCTAATACACACCACACCAGCTAATATACACCACACCAGCTAATATACACCACACTAGCTAATACACACCACACCAGGTAATATACACCACACCAGCTAATATACACCACACATGCTAATATACACAACACCAGCTAATACACACTACACCAGCTAATATACACCAACTAATATACACCACACCAGCTAATATACACCACACCAGCTAATATACACCACAACAGCTAATATACACCACACCAGCTAATATACACCACACCAGATAATATACAGTATACCAGCTAATACACACCACACCGGCTAATACACACCACACCGGCTAATACACACCACACTGGCTAATACACACCACACCGGCTAATACACACCACACCGGATAATATACACCACACCTGCTAAAATACACCACACCAGCTAATATACACCACACCAGCTAATATACACCACACCAGCTAATATACACCACACCAGCTAATAAACACCACACCAGCTAATATACACCACACCAACTAATATACAGTACACCAGCTAATACACACTACACCAGCTAATACACACCACACCAGCTAATATACACCACACCAGCAAATACACACCACACCAGCTAATACACACAACACCAGCTAATACATACCACACCAGCTAATATACACCACACCAGCTAATATACACCACACCAGCAAATACACACCACACCAGCTAATACACACCACACCAGCTAATACACACCACACCAGCTAATATACACCACACCAGCTAATATACACCAAACCAGCTAATACACACCACACCAGCTAATATACACCACACCAGCAAATATACACCACACCAGCTAATATACACCACACCAGCTAATATACTCCACACCAGCTAATACACACCACACCAGGTAATATACAACACACCAGGTAATATACAACACACCAGCTAATATACACAAGCTAATATACACCACACCAGCTAATATACACCACACCAGCTAATACACACCACACCAGCTAATACACACCACACCAGCTAATACACACCACACCAGCTAATACACACCACACCAGCTAATATAAAGTACACCAGCTAATATAAAGTACACCAGCTAATATACACCAGCTAATATACACCACACCAGCTAATACACACCACATCAGCTAATATACACCACACCAGCTAATACACACCACACCAGCTAATACACACCACACCAGCTAATATACACCACACCAGCTAATACACACCACACCAGCTAATAAACACCACACCAGCTAATATACACCACACCAGCTAATACACACCACACCAGCTAATATACACCACACCAGCTAATACACACCACACCAGCTAATACACACCACACCAGCTAATACACACCACACCAGCTAATACACACCACACCAGCTAATATACACCACACCAGCTAATACACACCACACCAGCTAATACACACCACACCAGCTAATATACACCACACCAGCTAATATACACCACACCAGCTAATATACACCACACTAGCTAATACACATCACACCAGGTAATATACACCACACCACCTAATATACACCACACCAGCAAAAACACACAACACCAGCTAATACACACCACACCAACTAATATACACCACACCAGCTAATATTCACCACACCAGCTAAAACACACCACACCATCTAATACACACCACACCATCTAATACACACCACAACAGCTAATACACACCACCCCAGCTAACACACACCACACCAGCTAATACACACAACACACCACACCAGCGAATACACACCACACCAGCTAATACACACCACACCAGCTAATACACACCACACCAGCTAATACACACCACAACAGCTAACACACACCACACCAGCTAATACAGACCACACCAGCTAATACACACCACACCATCTAATACACACCACACCAGCTAATACACACCACCCCAGCTAACACACACCACACCAGCTAATACACACAACACACCACACCAGCGAATACACACCACACCAGCTAATACACACCACACCAGCTAATACACACCACACCAGCTAATACACACCACAACAGCTAACACACACCACACCAGCTAATACAGACCACACCAGCTAATACACACCACACCAGCTAATACACACCACACCAGCTAATATACACCACACCAGCTAATATACACCACACATGCTAATATACACAACACCAGCTAATACACACTACACCAGCTAATATACACCACACCAACTAATATACACCACACCAGCTAATATACTCCACACCAGCTAATATACACCACACCAGCTAATATACACCACACCAGCTAATATACACCACACCAGATAATATACAGTATACCAGCTAATACACACCACACCATCTAATACACACCACACCGGCTAATACACACCACACTGGCTAATACACACCACACTGGCTAATACACACCACACCGGATAATATACACCACACCTGCTAAAATACACCACACCAGCTAATATACACCACACCAGCTAATACTCACCAGCTAATACACACCAAACCAGCTAATATACACCACACAAGCTAATATACACCACACCAGCTAATATACACCACACCAGCTAATATACACCACACCAACTAATATACACCACACCAGCTAATATACACCACACCAGCTAATATACACCACACCAGCTAATATACACCACACCAACTAATATACACAACACCAGCTAATATACACCAAACCAGCTAATATACACCACAGCAGCTAATACACACTACACCAGCTAATACACACCACACCAGCTAATATACACCACACCAGCAAATACACACCACACCAGCTAATACACACCACACCAGCTAATACACACCACACCAGCTAATATACACCACACCAGCTAATATACACCAAACCAGCTAATATAAACCACAATAGCTAATATACACCACACCAGCTAATATACACCACACCAGCTAATATACACCAGACCAGCTAATACACACCACACCAGGTAATATACAACACACCAGGTAATATACAACACACCAGCTAATATACACCAGCTAATATACACCACACCAGCTAATATACACCACACCAGCTAATATACACCAGCTAATATACACCACACCAGCTAATACACACCACACCAGTTAATACACACCACACCAGCTAATACACACCACACCAGCTAATATAAAGTACACCAGCTAATATAAAGTACACCAGCTAATATACACCAGCTAATATACACCACACCAGCTAATACACACCACACCAGCTAATATACACAACACCAGCTAATACACACCACACCAGCTAATACACACCACACCAGCTAATATACACCACTACAGCTAATACACACCAAACCAGGTAATATACACCACACTAGCTAATATACACCACACCAGCTAAAATACTGTACACCAGCTAATATACACCACACCAGCTAATATACACCACACCAGCTAATACACACCAGCTAATATACACCACACTGGCTAATATACACCACACCGGCTAATACACACCACACCGGCTAATACACACCACACCGGCTAATACACACCACACCAGCTAATATACACCACACCAGCTAATATACACCAGCTAATATAAACCACACCAGCTACTACACACCAGCTAATACACACCACACCAGCTAATATACACAACACCAGCTAATATACACCACACCAGCTAATACACACCAGCTAATATACACCACACCAGCTAATATACACCACACCAGCTAATACACACCAGCTAATACACACCACACCAGCTAATACACCACACCAGCTAATATACACCACGCCAGCTAATACACACCACACCAGCTAAAATACACCACATCAGCTAATACACACTACACCGGCTAATACACACCACATCAGCAAATATACACCACACCAGCTAATATACACCACACCAGCTAGTACACACCACACCAGCTAATACACACCACACCAGCTAATACACACCAGCTAATACACACCAGCTAATATACACCACACCAGCTAATATACACCAGCTAACACACACCACACCAGCTAATAAACACCAGCTAATACACACCACACCAGCTAATACACACCACACCAGCTAATATACACCACACCAGCTAATATACACCAAACCAGCTAATATAAACCACAATAGCTAATATACACCACACCAGCTAATATACACCACACCAGCTAATATACACCAGACCAGCTAATACACACCACACCAGGTAATATACAACACACCAGGTAATATACAACACACCAGCTAATATACACCAGCTAATATACACCACACCAGCTAATATACACCACACCAGCTAATATACACCAGCTAATATACACCACACCAGCTAATACACACCACACCAGCTAATACACACCACACCAGCTAATATAAAGTACACCAGCTAATATAAAGTACACCAGCTAATATACACCAGCTAATATACACCACACCAGCTAATACACACCACACCAGCTAATATACACAACACCAGCTAATACACACCACACCAGCTAATACACACCACACCAGCTAATATACACCACTCCAGCTAATACACACCACACCAGGTAATATACACCACACTAGCTAATATACACCACACCAGCTAAAATACTGTACACCAGCTAATATACACCACACCAGCTAATATACACCACACCAGCTAATACACACCAGCTAATATACACCACACCGGCTAATATACACCACACCGGCTAATACACACCACACCGGCTAATACACACAACACCGGCTAATACACACCACACCAGCTAATATACACCACACCAGCTAATATACACCAGCTAATATAAACCACACCAGCTACTACACACCAGCTAATACACACCACACCAGCTAATATACACCACACCAGCTAATATACACCACACCAGCTAATACACACCAGCTAATATACACCACACCAGCTAATATACACCACACCAGCTAATACACACCAGCTAATACACACCACACCAGCTAATACACCACACCAGCTAATATACACAACACCAGCTAATACACACCACACCAGCTAATACACACCACACCAGCTAATATACACCACTCCAGCTAATACACACCACACCAGGTAATATACACCACACTAGCTAATATACACCACACCAGCTAAAATACTGTACACCAGCTAATATACACCACACCAGCTAATATACACCACACCAGCTAATACACACCAGCTAATATACACCACACCGGCTAATATACACCACACCGGCTAATACACACCACACCGTCTAATACACACCACACCGGCTAATACACACCACACCAGCTAATATACACCACACCAGCTA
Source organism: Salmo salar (assembly GCF_965601325.2). NCBI lineage: Eukaryota > Metazoa > Chordata > Actinopteri > Salmoniformes > Salmonidae > Salmo > Salmo salar. The sequence goes on along the minus strand of NC_138291.1, from coordinate 122,095,098 downwards.
ATATACACCAGCTAATATAAACCACACCAGCTACTACACACCAGCTAATACACACCACACCAGCTAATATACACCACACCAGCTAATATACACCACACCAGCTAATACACACCAGCTAATATACACCACACCAGCTAATATACACCACACCAGCTAATACACACCAGCTAATACACACCACACCAGCTAATACACCACACCAGCTAATATACACCACGCCAGCTAATACACACCACACCAGCTAAAATACACCACATCAGCTAATACACACTACACCGGCTAATACACACCACATCAGCAAATATACACCACACCAGCTAATATACACCACACCAGCTAGTACACACCACACCAGCTAATACACACCACACCAGCTAATACACACCAGCTAATACACACCAGCTAATATACACCACACCAGCTAATATACACCAGCTAACACACACCACACCAGCTAATAAACACCAGCTAATACACACCACACCAGCTAATACACACCACACCAGCTAATATACACCACACCAGCTAATATACACCAAACCAGCTAATATAAACCACAATAGCTAATATACACCACACCAGCTAATATACACCACACCAGCTAATATACACCAGACCAGCTAATACACACCACACCAGGTAATATACAACACACCAGGTAATATACAACACACCAGCTAATATACACCAGCTAATATACACCACACCAGCTAATATACACCACACCAGCTAATATACACCAGCTAATATACACCACACCAGCTAATACACACCACACCAGCTAATACACACCACACCAGCTAATATAAAGTACACCAGCTAATATAAAGTACACCAGCTAATATACACCAGCTAATATACACCACACCAGCTAATACACACCACACCAGCTAATATACACAACACCAGCTAATACACACCACACCAGCTAATACACACCACACCAGCTAATATACACCACTCCAGCTAATACACACCACACCAGGTAATATACACCACACTAGCTAATATACACCACACCAGCTAAAATACTGTACACCAGCTAATATACACCACACCAGCTAATATACACCACACCAGCTAATACACACCAGCTAATATACACCACACCGGCTAATATACACCACACCGGCTAATACACACCACACCGGCTAATACACACAACACCGGCTAATACACACCACACCAGCTAATATACACCACACCAGCTAATATACACCAGCTAATATAAACCACACAAGCTACTACACACCAGCTAATACACACCACACCAGCTAATATACACCACACCAGCTAATATACACCACACCAGCTAATACACACCAGCTAATATACACCACACCAGCTAATATACACCACACCAGCTAATACACACCAGCTAATACACACCACACCAGCTAATACACCACACCAGCTAATATACACAACACCAGCTAATACACACCACACCAGCTAATACACACCACACCAGCTAATATACACCACTCCAGCTAATACACACCACACCAGGTAATATACACCACACTAGCTAATATACACCACACCAGCTAAAATACTGTACACCAGCTAATATACACCACACCAGCTAATATACACCACACCAGCTAATACACACCAGCTAATATACACCACACCGGCTAATATACACCACACCGGCTAATACACACCACACCGGCTAATACACACCACACCGGCTAATACACACCACACCAGCTAATATACACCACACCAGCTAATATACACCAGCTAATATAAACCACACCAGCTACTACACACCAGCTAATACACACCACACCAGCTAATATACACCACACCAGCTAATATACACCACACCAGCTAATACACACCAGCTAATATACACCACACCAGCTAATATACACCACACCAGCTAATACACACCAGCTAATACACACCACACCAGCTAATACACCACACCAGCTAATATACACCTCGCCAGCTAATACACACCACATCAGCAAATATACACCACACCAGCTAATATACACCACACCAGCTAGTACACACCACACCAGCTAATACACACCACACCAGCTAATACACACCAGCTAATACACACCAGCTAATATACACCACACCAGCTAATATACACCAGCTAACACACACCACACCAGCTAATAAACACCAGCTAATACACACCACACCAGCTAATACACACCAGCTAATACACACCACACCAGCTAATATACACAACACCAGCTAATACACACCAGCTAATACACACCACACCAGCTAATACACACCAGCTAATATACACCACACCAGCTAATATACACCACACCAGCTAATACACACCACACCAGCTAATATACACCACACCAGCTAATACACACCACACTAGCTAATACACACCACACCAGCTAATATACACCACACCAGCTAATATACACAACACCAGCTAATACACACCAGCTAATACACACCACTCCAGCTAATACACACCACACCAGGTAATATACACCACACTAGCTAATATACACCACACCAGCTAAAATACACCACATCAGCTAATACACACCACACCGGCTAATACACACCACATCAGCTAATATACACCACACCAGCTAATATACACCACACCAGCTAGTACACACCACACCAGCTAATACACACCAGCTAATACACACCACACCAGCTAATATACACCAGCTAACACACACCACACGGGCTAATAAACACCAGCTAATACACACCACACCAGCTAATACACACCAGCTAATACACACCACACCAGCTTATATACACCACACAAGCTAATACACACCAGCTAATACACACCACACCAGCTAATACACACCAGCTAATATACACCACACCAGCTAATATACACCACACCAGCTAATACACACCACACCAGCTAATATACACCACACCAGCTAATACACACCACACTAGCTAATACACACCACACCAGCTAATATACACCACACCAGCTAATATACACAACACCAGCTAATACACACCAGCTAATACACACCACTCTAGCTAATACACACCACACCAGGAAATATACACCACACTAGCTAATATACACCACACCAGCTAAAATACACCACACCAGCTAATACACACCAGCTAATATACACCACACCGGCTAATATACACCACACCGGCTAGTACACACCACACCGGCTAATACACACCACACCGGCTAATATACACCACACTGGCTAATATACACCAGCTAATATAAACCACACCAGCTAATACACACCAGCTAATATACACCACACCAGCTAATATAAACCAGACCAGCTAATACACACCACACCGGCTAATACACACCACACCGGCTAATACAAACCACACTGGCTAATACACACCACACTGGCTAATACACACCACACCGGATAATATACACCACACCTGCTAAAATACACCACACCAGCTAATATACACCACACCAGCTAATACACACCAGCTAATACACACCAAACCAGCTAATATACACCACACCAGCTAATACACACCCCACCAGCTAATACAAACCCCACCAGCTAATAAACACCACACCAGATAATATACACCACACCAGCTAATACACACCACACCAGCTAATATACACCACACCAGCTAATACACACCACACCAGCTAATACACACCACACCAGCTAATACACACCACACCAGCTAATATACACCACACTAGCTAATACACACCACACCAGGTAATATACACCACACCAGCTAATATACACCACACCAGCAAATACACACAACACCAGCTAATACACACCACACCAACTAATATACACCACACCAGCTAATATTCACCACACCAGCTAAAACACACCACACCATCTAATACACACCACACCATCTAGTACACACCACACCAGCTAATACACACCACCCCAGCTAACACACACCACACCAGCTAATACACACAACACACCACACCAGCGAATACACACCACACCAGCTAATACACACCACACCAGCTAATACACACCACACCAGCTAATACACACCACAACAGCTAACACACACCACACCAGCTAATACACACCACACCAGCTAATACACACCACACCAGCTAATACACACCACACCAGCTAATATACACCACACCAGCTAATACACACCACACCAGCTAATACACACCAGACCAGCTAATACACACCCCACCAGGTAATATACACCACACCAGCTAATATACACCACACCAGCTAATATACACCACACCAGCTAATACACACCACACCAGCTAATACACACCACACCAGCAAATACACACCACACCAGCTAATACACACCACACCAGCTAATACACACCACACCAGCTAATATACACCACACCAGCTAATATACACCAAACCAGCTAATACACACCACACCAGCTAATATACACCACACCAGCAAATATACACCACACCAGCTAATATACACCACACCAGCTAATATACACCACACCAGCTAATACACACCACACCAGGTAATATACAACACACCAGGTAATATACAACACACCAGCTAATATACACAAGCTAATATACACCACACCAGCTAATATACACCACACCAGCTAATATACACCACACCAGCTAATACACACCACACCAGCTAATACACACCACACCAGCTAATACACACCACACCAGCTAATATAAAGTACACCAGCTAATATAAAGTACACCAGCTAATATACACCAGCTAATATACACCACACCAGCTAATACACACCACATCAGCTAATATACACCACACCAGCTAATACACACCACACCAGCTAATACACACCACACCAGCTAATATACACCACACCAGCTAATACACACCACACCAGCTAATACACACCACACCAGCTAATATACACCACACCAGCTAATACACACCACACCAGCTAATACACACCACACCAGCTAATATACACCACACCAGCTAATATACACCACACCAGCTAATATACACCACACTAGCTAATACACACCACACCAGGTAATATACACCACACCAGCTAATATACACCACACCAGCAAATACACACAACACCAGCTATAACACACCACACCAACTAATATACACCACACCAGCTAATATTCACCACACCAGCTAAAACACACCACACCATCTAATACACACCACACCAGCGAATACACACCACACCAGCTAATACACACCACACCAGCTAATACACACCACACCAGCTAATACACACCACACCAGCTAATACACACCACACCAGCTAATATACACCACACCAGCTAATACACACCACACCAGCTAATACACACCCCACCAGGTAATATACACCACACCAGCTAATATACACCACACCAGCTAATATACACAACACCAGCTAATATACACCATCTAATATACACCACATCATTTCATATACACCACACCAGCTAATATACACCACACATGCTAATATACACAACACCAGCTAATACACACTACACCAGCTAATATACACCACACCAACTAATATACACCACACCAGCTAATATACACCACACCAGCTAATATACACCACACCAGCTAATATACACCACACCAGCTAATATACACCACACCAGATAATATACAGTATACCAGCTAATACACACCACACCGGCTAATACACACCACACCGGCTAATACAAACCACACTGGCTAATACACACCACACTGGCTAATACACACCACACCGGATAATACACACCACACCGGCTAATACAAACCACACTGGCTAATACACACCACACCAGCTAATACACACCACACCAGCAAATACACACCACACCAGCTAATACACACCACACCAGCTAATACACACCACACCAGCTAATATACACCACACCAGCTAATATACACCAAACCAGCTAATACACACCACACCAGCTAATATACACCACACCAGCAAATATACACCACACCAGCTAATATACACCACACCAGCTAATATACACCACACCAGCTAATACACACCACACCAGGTAATATACAACACACCAGGTAATATACAACACACCAGCTAATATACACAAGCTAATATACACCACACCAGCTAATATACACCACACCAGCTAATATACACCACACCAGCTAATACACACCACACCAGCTAATACACACCACACCAGCTAATACACACCACACCAGCTAATATAAAGTACACCAGCTAATATAAAGTACACCAGCTAATATACACCAGCTAATATACACCACACCAGCTAATACACACCACATCAGCTAATATACACCACACCAGCTAATACACACCACACCAGCTAATACACACCACACCAGCTAATATACACCACACCAGCTAATACACACCACACCAGCTAATACACACCACACCAGCTAATATACACCACACCAGCTAATACACACCACACCAGCTAATACACACCACACCAGCTAATATACACCACACCAGCTAAAACACACCACACCATCTAATACACACCACACCAGCGAATACACACCACACCAGCTAATACACACCACACCAGCTAATACACACCACACCAGCTAATACACACCACACCAGCTAATACACACCACACCAGCTAATATACACCACACCAGCTAATACACACCACACCAGCTAATACACACCCCACCAGGTAATATACACCACACCAGCTAATATACACCACACCAGCTAATATACACAACACCAGCTAATATACACCATCTAATATACACCACATCATTTCATATACACCACACCAGCTAATATACACCACACATGCTAATATACACAACACCAGCTAATACACACTACACCAGCTAATATATACCACACCAACTAATATACACCACACCAGCTAATATACACCACACCAGCTAATATACACCACACCAGCTAATATACACCACACCAGCTAATATACACAACACCAGATAATATACAGTATACCAGCTAATACACACCACACCGGCTAATACACACCACACCGGCTAATACAAACCACACTGGCTAATACACACCACACTGGCTAATACACACCACACCGGATAATATACACCACACCTGCTAAAATACACCACACCAGCTAATATACACCACACCAGCTAATACACACCAGCTAATACACACCAAACCAGCTAATATACACCACACCAGCTAATATACACCACACAAGCTAATATACACCACACCAGCTAATATACACCACACCAGCTAATATACACCACACCAGCTAATATACACCACACCAGCTAATATACACCACACCAGCTAATATACACCACACCAACTAATGTACACAACACCAGCTAATATACACCACACCAGCTAATAAACACCACACCAGCTAATAAACACCACACCAGCTAATATACACCACACCAGCTAATATACAGTACACCAGCTAATACACACTACACCAGCTAATACACACCACACCAGCTAATATACACAACACCAGCAAATACACAACACACCAGCTAATACACACCACACCAGCTAATACACACCACACCAGCTAATATACACCACACCAGCTAATATACACCAAACCAGCTAATATACACCACAATAGCTAATATACACCACACCAGCTAATATACACCACACCAGCTAATATACACCACACCAGCTAATACACACCACACCAGGTAATATACAACACACCAGGTAATATACAACACACCAGCTAATATACACCAGCTAATATACACCACACCAGCTAATATACACCACACCAGCTAATATACACCAGCTAATATACACCACACCAGCTAATACACACCACACCAGCTAATACACACCACACCAGCTAATATAAAGTACACCAGCTAATATAAAGTACACCAGCTAATATACACCAGCTAATATACACCACACCAGCTAATACACACCACACCAGCTAATATACACAACACCAGCTAATACACACCACACCAGCTAATACACACCACACCAGCTAATATACACCACTCCAGCTAATACACACCACACCAGGTAATATACACCACACTAGCTAATATACACCACACCAGCTAAAATACTGTACACCAGCTAATATACACCACACCAGCTAATATACACCACACCAGCTAATACACACCAGCTAATATACACCACACCGGCTAATATACACCACACCGGCTAATACACACCACACCGGCTAATACACACAACACCGGCTAATACACACCACACCAGCTAATATACACCACACCAGCTAATATACACCAGCTAATATAAACCACACCAGCTACTACACACCAGCTAATACACACCACACCAGCTAATATACACCACACCAGCTAATATACACCACACCAGCTAATACACACCAGCTAATATACACCACACCAGCTAATATACACCACACCAGCTAATACACACCAGCTAATACACACCACACCAGCTAATACACCACACCAGCTAATATACACAACACCAGCTAATACACACCACACCAGCTAATACACACCACACCAGCTAATATACACCACTCCAGCTAATACACACCACACCAGGTAATATACACCACACTAGCTAATATACACCACACCAGCTAAAATACTGTACACCAGCTAATATACACCACACCAGCTAATATACACCACACCAGCTAATACACACCAGCTAATATACACCACACCGGCTAATATACACCACACCGGCTAATACACACCACACCGGCTAATACACACCACACCGGCTAATACACACCACACCAGCTAATATACACCACACCAGCTAATATACACCAGCTAATATAAACCACACCAGCTACTACACACCAGCTAATACACACCACACCAGCTAATATACACCACACCAGCTAATATACACCACACCAGCTAATACACACCAGCTAATATACACCACACCAGCTAATATACACCACACCAGCTAATACACACCAACTAATACACACCACACCAGCTAATACACCACACCAGCTAATATACACCTCGCCAGCTAATACACACCACATCAGCAAATATACACCACACCAGCTAATATACACCACACCAGCTAGTACACACCACACCAGCTAATACACACCACACCAGCTAATACACACCAGCTAATACACACCAGCTAATATACACCACACCAGCTAATATACACCAGCTAACACACACCACACCAGCTAATAAACACCAGCTAATACACACCACACCAGCTAATACACACCAGCTAATACACACCACACCAGCTAATATACACAACACCAGCTAATACACACCAGCTAATACACACCACACCAGCTAATACACACCAGCTAATATACACCACACCAGCTAATATACACCACACCAGCTAATACACACCACACCAGCTAATATACACCACACCAGCTAATACACACCACACTAGCTAATACACACCACACCAGCTAATATACACCACACCAGCTAATATACACAACACCAGCTAATACACACCAGCTAATACACACCACTCCAGCTAATACACACCACACCAGGTAATATACACCACACTAGCTAATATACACCACACCAGCTAAAATACACCACATCAGCTAATACACACCACACCGGCTAATACACACCACATCAGCTAATATACACCACACCAGCTAATATACACCACACCAGCTAGTACACACCACACCAGCTAATACACACCAGCTAATACACACCACACCAGCTAATATACACCAGCTAACACACACCACACCAGCTAATAAACACCAGCTAATACACACCACACCAGCTAATACACACCAGCTAATACACACCACACCAGCTTATATACACCACACCAGCTAATACACACCAGCTAATACACACCACACCAGCTAATACACACCAGCTAATATACACCACACCAGCTAATATACACCACACCAGCTAATACACACCACACCAGCTAATATACACCACACCAGCTAATACACACCACACTAGCTAATACACACCACACCAGCTAATATACACCACACCAGCTAATATACACAACACCAGCTAATACACACCAGCTAATACACACCACTCTAGCTAATACACACCACACCAGGAAATATACACCACACTAGCTAATATACACCACACCAGCTAAAATACACCACACCAGCTAATACACACCAGCTAATATACACCACACCGGCTAATATACACCACACCGGCTAGTACACACCACACCGGCTAATACACACCACACCGGCTAATATACACCACACTGGCTAATATACACCAGCTAATATAAACCACACCAGCTAATACACACCAGCTAATATACACCACACCAGCTAATATAAACCAGACCAGCTAATACACACCACACCGGCTAATACACACCACACCGGCTAATACAAACCACACTGGCTAATACACACCACACTGGCTAATACACACCACACCGGATAATATACACCACACCTGCTAAAATACACCACACCAGCTAATATACACCACACCAGCTAATACACACCAGCTAATACACACCAAACCAGCTAATATACACCACACCAGCTAATATACACCACACCAGCTAATATACACCACACCAGCTAATATACACCACACCAGCTAATATACACCACACCAGCTAATATACACCACACCAGCTAATACACACCCCACCAGCTAATACAAACCCCACCAGCTAATAAACACCACACCAGATAATATACACCACACCAGCTAATACACACCACACCAGCTAATATACACCACACCAGCTAATACACACCACACCAGCTAATACACACCACACCAGCTAATACACACCACACCAGCTAATATACACCACACTAGCTAATACACACCACACCAGGTAATATACACCACACCAGCTAATATACACCACACCAGCAAATACACACAACACCAGCTAATACACACCACACCAACTAATATACACCACACCAGCTAATATTCACCACACCAGCTAAAACACACCACACCATCTAATACACACCACACCATCTAGTACACACCACACCAGCTAATACACACCACCCCAGCTAACACACACCACACCAGCTAATACACACAACACACCACACCAGCGAATACACACCACACCAGCTAATACACACCACACCAGCTAATACACACCACACCAGCTAATACACACCACAACAGCTAACACACACCACACCAGCTAATACACACCACACCAGCTAATACACACCACACCAGCTAATACACACCACACCAGCTAATATACACCACACCAGCTAATACACACCACACCAGCTAATACACACCAGACCAGCTAATACACACCCCACCAGGTAATATACACCACACCAGCTAATATACACCACACCAGCTAATATACACCACACCAGCTAATACACACCACACCAGCTAATACACACCACACCAGCAAATACACACCACACCAGCTAATACACACCACACCAGCTAATACACACCACACCAGCTAATATACACCACACCAGCTAATATACACCAAACCAGCTAATACACACCACACCAGCTAATATACACCACACCAGCAAATATACACCACACCAGCTAATATACACCACACCAGCTAATATACACCACACCAGCTAATACACACCACACCAGGTAATATACAACACACCAGGTAATATACAACACACCAGCTAATATACACAAGCTAATATACACCACACCAGCTAATATACACCACACCAGCTAATATACACCACACCAGCTAATACACACCACACCAGCTAATACACACCACACCAGCTAATACACACCACACCAGCTAATATAAAGTACACCAGCTAATATAAAGTACACCAGCTAATATACACCAGCTAATATACACCACACCAGCTAATACACACCACATCAGCTAATATACACCACACCAGCTAATACACACCACACCAGCTAATACACACCACAACAGCTAACACACACCACACCAGCTAATACACACCACACCAGCTAATACACACCACACCAGCTAATATACACCACACCAGCTAATATACACCACACCAGCTAATATACACCACACTAGCTAATACACACCACACCAGGTAATATACACCACACCAGCTAATATACACCACACCAGCAAATACACACAACACCAGCTATAACACACCACACCAACTAATATACACCACACCAGCTAATATTCACCACACCAGCTAAAACACACCACACCATCTAATACACACCACACCAGCGAATACACACCACACCAGCTAATACACACCACACCAGCTAATACACACCACACCAGCTAATACACACCACACCAGCTAATACACACCACACCAGCTAATATACACCACACCAGCTAATACACACCACACCAGCTAATACACACCCCACCAGGTAATATACACCACACCAGCTAATATACACCACACCAGCTAATATACACAACACCAGCTAATATACACCATCTAATATACACCACATCATTTCATATACACCACACCAGCTAATATACACCACACATGCTAATATACACAACACCAGCTAATACACACTACACCAGCTAATATACACCACACCAACTAATATACACCACACCAGCTAATATACACCACACCAGCTAATATACACCACACCAGCTAATATACACCACACCAGCTAATATACACCACACCAGATAATATACAGTATACCAGCTAATACACACCACACCGGCTAATACACACCACACCGGCTAATACAAACCACACTGGCTAATACACACCACACTGGCTAATACACACCACACCGGATAATATACACCACACCTGCTAAAATACACCACACCAGCTAATATACACCACACCAGCTAATACACACCAGCTAATACACACCAAACCAGCTAATATACACCACACCAGCTAATATACACCACACAAGCTAATATACACCACACCAGCTAATATACACCACACCAGCTAATATACACCACACCAGCTAATATACAGTACACCAGCTAATACACACTACACCAGCTAATACACACCACACCAGCTAATATACACAACACCAGCAAATACACAACACACCAGCTAATACACACCACACCAGCTAATACACACCACACCAGCTAATATACACCACACCAGCTAATATACACCAAACCAGCTAATATACACCACAATAGCTAATATACACCACACCAGCTAATATACACCACACCAGCTAATATACACCACACCAGCTAATACACACCACACCAGGTAATATACAACACACCAGGTAATATACAACACACCAGCTAATATACACCAGCTAATATACACCACACCAGCTAATATACACCACACCAGCTAATATACACCAGCTAATATACACCACACCAGCTAATACACACCACACCAGCTAATACACACCACACCAGCTAATATAAAGTACACCAGCTAATATAAAGTACACCAGCTAATATACACCAGCTAATATACACCACACCAGCTAATACACACCACACCAGCTAATATACACAACACCAGCTAATACACACCACACCAGCTAATACACACCACACCAGCTAATATACACCACTCCAGCTAATACACACCACACCAGGTAATATACACCACACTAGCTAATATACACCACACCAGCTAAAATACTGTACACCAGCTAATATACACCACACCAGCTAATATACACCACACCAGCTAATACACACCACACAAGCTAATACACACCACACCAGCTAATACACACCCCACCAGGTAATATACACCACACCAGCTAATATACACCACACCAGCTAATATACACAACACCAGCTAATATACACCATCTAATATACACCACATCATTTCATATACACCACACCAGCTAATATACACCACACATGCTAATATACACAACACCAGCTAATACACACTACACCAGCTAATATACACCACACCAACTAATATACACCACACCAGCTAATATACACCACACCAGCTAATATACACCACACCAGCTAATATACACCACACCAGCTAATATACACCACACCAGATAATATACAGTATACCAGCTAATACACACCACACCGGCTAATACACACCACACCGGCTAATACAAACCACACTGGCTAATACACACCACACTGGCTAATACACACCACACCGGATAATATACACCACACCTGCTAAAATACACCACACCAGCTAATATACACCACACCAGCTAATACACACCAGCTAATACACACCAAACCAGCTAATATACACCACACCAGCTAATATACACCACACCAGCTAATATACACCACACCAGCTAATATACACCACACCAGCTAATATACACCACACCAGCTAATATACACCACACCAACTAATATACACAACACCAGCTAATATACACCACACCAGCTAATAAACACCACACCAGCTAATAAACACCACACCAGCTAATATACACCACACCAGCTAATATACAGTACACCAGCTAATACACACTACACCAGCTAATACACACCACACCAGCTAATATACACCACACCAGCAAATACACACCACACCAGCTAATACACACCACACCAGCTAATACACACCACACCAGCTAATATACACCACACCAGCTAATATACACCAAACCAGCTAATATACACCACAATAGCTAATATACACCACACCAGCTAATATACACCACACCAGCTAATATACACCACACCAGCTAATACACACCACACCAGGTAATATACACAACACCAGCTAATACACACCCCACCAGCTAATACACACCCCACCAGCTAATAAACACCACACCAGATAATATACACCACACCAGCTAATACACACCACACCAGCTAATATACACCACACCAGCTAATACACACCACACCAGCTAATACACACCACACCAGCTAATACACACCACACCAGCTAATACACACCACACCAGCTAATATACACCACACCAGCTAATACACACCACACCAGCTAATACACACCACACCAGCTAATATACACCACACCAGCTAATATACACCACACCAGCTAATATACACCACACTAGCTAATACACACCACACCAGGTAATATACACCACACCAGCTAATATACACCACACCAGCAAATACACACAACACCAGCTATAACACACCACACCAACTAATATACACCACACCAGCTAATATTCACCACACCAGCTAAAACACACCACACCATCTAATACACACCACACCATCTAATACACACCACACCAGCTAATACACACCACCCCAGCTAACACACACCACACCAGCTAATACACACAACACACCACACCAGCGAATACACACCACACACGCTAATACACACCACACCAGCTAATACACACCACAACAGCTAACACACACCACACCAGCTAATACACACCACACCAGCTAATACACACCACACCAGCTAATACACACCACACCAGCTAATATACACCACACCAGCTAATACACACCACACCAGCTAATACACACCACACCAGCTAATACACACCCCACCAGGTAATATACACCACACCAGCTAATATACACCACACCAGCTAATATACACAACACCAGCTAATACACACAACACCAGCTAATACACACTACACCAGCTAATATACACCACACCAACTAATATACACCACACCAGCTAATATACACCACACCAGCTAATATACACCACACCAGCTAATATACACCACATCAGCTAATATACACCACACCAGATAATATACAGTATACCAGCTAATACACACCACACCGGCTAATACACACCACACCGGCTAATACAAACCACACTGGCTAATACACACCACACTGGCTAATACACACCACACTGGATAATATACACCACACCTGCTAAAATACACCACACCAGCTAATATACACCACACCAGCTAATACACACCAGCTAATACACACCAAACCAGCTAACATACACCACACCAGCTAATATACACCACACCAGCTAATATACACCACACCAGCTAATATACACCACACCAGCTAATATACACCACACCAGCTAATATACACCACACCAGCTAATATACACAACACCAGCTAATACACACCCCACCAGCTAATACAAACCCCACCAGCTAATAAACACCACACCAGATAATATACACCACACCAGCTAATACACACCACACCAGCTAATATACACCACACCAGCTAATACACACCACACCAGCTAATACACACCACACCAGCTAATACACACCACACCAGCTAATATACACCACACTAGCTAATACACACCACACCAGGTAATATACACCACACCAGCTAATATACACCACACCAGCAAATACACACAACACCAGCTAATACTCACCACACCAACTAATATACACCACACCAGCTAATATTCACCACACCAGCTAAAACACACCACACCATCTAATACACACCACACCATCTAATACACACCACACCAGCTAATACACACCACCCCAGCTAACACACACCACACCAGCTAATACACACAACACACCACACCAGCGAATACACACCACACCAGCTAATACACACCACACCAGCTAATACACACCACACCAGCTAATACACACCACAACAGCTAACACACACCACACCAGCTAATACACACCACACCAGCTAATACACACCACACCAGCTAATACACACCACACCAGCTAATATACACCACACCAGCTAATACACACCACACCAGCTAATACACACCAGACCAGCTAATACACACCCCACCAGGTAATATACACCACACCAGCTAATATAAACCACACCAGCTAATATACACCACACCAGCTAATACACACCACACCAGCTACTACACACCACACCAGCAAATACACACCACACCAGCTAATACACACCACACCAGCTAATACACACCACACC
This sequence comes from Salmo salar, assembly GCF_965601325.2. Lineage (NCBI taxonomy): Eukaryota > Metazoa > Chordata > Actinopteri > Salmoniformes > Salmonidae > Salmo > Salmo salar. The sequence goes on along the minus strand of NC_138291.1, from coordinate 122,078,411 downwards.
AGCTAATATACACCACACCAGCTAATATACACCAAACCAGCTAATACACACCACACCAGCTAATATACACCACACCAGCAAATATACACCACACCAGCTAATATACACCACACCAGCTAATATACACCACACCAGCTAATACACACCACACCAGGTAATATACAACACACCAGGTAATATACAACACACCAGCTAATATACACAAGCTAATATACACCACACCAGCTAATATACACCACACCAGCTAATATACACCACACCAGCTAATACACACCACACCAGCTAATACACACCACACCAGCTAATACACACCACACCAGCTAATATAAAGTACACCAGCTAATATAAAGTACACCAGCTAATATACACCAGCTAATATACACCACACCAGCTAATACACACCACATCAGCTAATATACACCACACCAGCTAATACACACCACACCAGCTAATACACACCACACCAGCTAATATACACCACACCAGCTAATACACACCACACCAGCTAATACACACAAAACCAGCTAATATAAAGTACACCAGCTAATATAAAGTACACCAGCTAATATACACCACACCAGCTAATACACACCCCACCAGCTAATACACACCCCACCAGCTAATACACACCACACCAGCTAATATACACCACACCAGCAAATATACAACACACCAGCTAATATACACAACACCATCTAATACACACCCCACCAGCTAATACACACCCCACCAGCTAATAAACACCACACCAGCTAATACACACCACACCAGCTAATACACACCACACCAGCTAATACACACCACACCAGCTAATACACACCACACCAGCTAATATAAAGTACACCAGCTAATATAAAGTACACCAGCTAATATACACCAGCTAATATACACCACACCAGCTAATACACACCACATCAGCTAATATACACCACACCAGCTAATACACACCACACCAGCTAATACACACCACACCAGCTAATATACACCACACCAGCTAATACACACCACACCAGCTAATACACACCACACCAGCTAATATAAAGTACACCAGCTAATATAAAGTACACCAGCTAATATACACCACACCAGCTAATACACACCCCACCAGCTAATACACACCCCACCAGCTAATACACACCACACCAGCTAATATACACCACACCAGCAAATATACAACACACCAGCTAATATACACAACACCATCTAATACACACCCCACCAGCTAATACACACCCCACCAGCTAATAAACACCACACCAGCTAATACACACCACACCAGCTAATACACACCACACCAGCTAATACACACCACACCAGCTAATACACACCACACCAGCTAATATACACCACACCAGCTAATACACACCACACCAGCTAATACACACCACACCAGCTAATATACACCACACCAGCTAATATACACCACACCAGCTAATATACACCACACTAGCTAATACACACCACACCAGGTAATAAACACCACACCAGCTAATATACACCACACCAGCAAATTCACACAACACCAGCTATAACACACCACACCAACTAATATACACCACACCAGCTAAAACACACCAAACCATCTAATACACACCACACCATCTAATACACACCACACCAGCTAATACACACCACCCCAGCTCACACACACCACACCAGCTAATACACACAACACACCACACCAGCGAATACACACCACACCAGCTAACACACCACACCAGCTAATACACACCACACCAGCTAATACACACCACACCAGCTAATACACACCACACCAGCTAATACACACCACACCAGCTAATATACACCACACCAGCTAATACACACCACACCAGCTAATACACACCCCACCAGGTAATATACACCACACCAGCTAATATACACCACACCAGCTAATATACACAACACCAGCTAATATACACCATCTAATATACACCACATCATTTCATATACACCACACCAGCTAATATACACCACACATGCTAATATACACAACACCAGCTAATACACACTACACCAGCTAATATACACCACACCAACTAATATACACCACACCAGCTAATATACACCACACCAGCTAATATACACCACACCAGCTAATATACACCACACCAGCTAATATACACCACACCAGCTAACATACACCACACCAGCTAATATACACCACACCAGCTAATATACACCACACCAGCTAATATACACCACACCAACTAATATACACAACACCAGCTAATATACACCACACCAGCTAATAAACACCACACCAGCTAATAAACACCACACCAGCTGATATACACCACACCAGCTAATATACAGTACACCAGCTAATACACACTACACCAGCTAATACACACCACACCAGCTAATATACACCACACCAGCAAATACACACCACACCAGCTAATACACACCACACCAGCTAATACACACCACACCAGCTAATATACAACACACCAGCTAATATACACCAAACCAGCTAATATACACCACAATAGCTAATATACACCACACCAGCTAATATACACCACACCAGCTAATATACACCACACCAGCTAATACACACCACACCAGGTAATATACAACACACCAGGTAATATACAACACACCAGCTAATATACACCAGCTAATATACACCACACCAGCTAATATACACCACACCAGCTAATATACACCAGCTAATATACACCACACCAGCTAATACACACCACACCAGCTAATACACACCACACCAGCTAATATAAAGTACACCAGCTAATATAAAGTACACCAGCTAATATACACCAGCTAATATACACCACACCAGCTAATACACACCACACCAGCTAATATACACAACACCAGCTAATACACACCACACCAGCTAATACACACCACACCAGCTAATATACACCACTCCAGCTAATACACACCACACCAGGTAATATACACCACACTAGCTAATATACACCACACCAGCTAAAATACTGTACACCAGCTAATATACACCACACCAGCTAATATACACCACACCAGCTAATACACACCACACCAGCTAATACACACCACACCAGCTAATACACACCCCACCAGGTAATATACACCACACCAGCTAATATACACCACACCAGCTAATATACACAACACCAGCTAATATACACCATCTAATATACACCACATCATTTCATATACACCACACCAGCTAATATACACCACACATGCTAATATACACAACACCAGCTAATACACACTACACCAGCTAATATACACCACACCAACTAATACACACCACACCAGCTAATACACACCACACCAGCTAATACACACCACACCAGCTAATATACACCACACCAGCTAATACACACCACACCAGCTAATACACACCAGACCAGCTAATACACACCCCACCAGGTAATATACACCACACCAGCTAATATAAACCACACCAGCTAATATACACCACACCAGCTAATACACACCACACCAGCTAATACACACCACACCAGCAAATACACACCACACCAGCTAATACACACCACACCAGCTAATACACACCACACCAGCTAATATACACCACACCAGCTAATATACACCAAACCAGCTAATACACACCACACCAGCTAATATACACCACACCAGCAAATATACACCACACCAGCTAATATACACCACACCAGCTAATATACACCACACCAGCTAATACACACCACACCAGGTAATATACAACACACCAGGTAATATACAACACACCAGCTAATATACACAAGCTAATATACACCACACCAGCTAATATACACCACACCAGCTAATATACACCACACCAGCTAATACACACCACACCAGCTAATACACACCACACCAGCTAATACACACCACACCAGCTAATATAAAGTACACCAGCTAATATAAAGTACACCAGCTAATATACACCAGCTAATATACACCACACCAGCTAATACACACCACATCAGCTAATATACACCACACCAGCTAATACACACCACACCAGCTAATACACACCACACCAGCTAATATACACCACACCAGCTAATACACACCACACCAGCTAATACACACCACACCAGCTAATATAAAGTACACCAGCTAATATAAAGTACACCAGCTAATATACACCACACCAGCTAATACACACCCCACCAGCTAATACACACCCCACCAGCTAATACACACCACACCAGCTAATATACACCACACCAGCAAATATACAACACACCAGCTAATATACACAACACCATCTAATACACACCCCACCAGCTAATACACACCCCACCAGCTAATAAACACCACACCAGCTAATACACACCACACCAGCTAATACACACCACACCAGCTAATACACACCACACCAGCTAATACACACCACACCAGCTAATATACACCACACCAGCTAATACACACCACACCAGCTAATACACACCACACCAGCTAATATACACCACACCAGCTAATATACACCACACCAGCTAATATACACCACACTAGCTAATACACACCACACCAGGTAATAAACACCACACCAGCTAATATACACCACACCAGCAAATTCACACAACACCAGCTATAACACACCACACCAACTAATATACACCACACCAGCTAAAACACACCAAACCATCTAATACACACCACACCATCTAATACACACCACACCAGCTAATACACACCACCCCAGCTCACACACACCACACCAGCTAATACACACAACACACCACACCAGCGAATACACACCACACCAGCTAATACACACCACACCAGCTAATACACACCACACCAGCTAATACACACCACACCAGCTAATACACACCACACCAGCTAATATACACCACACCAGCTAATACACACCACACCAGCTAATACACACCCCACCAGGTAATATACACCACACCAGCTAATATACACCACACCAGCTAATATACACAACACCAGCTAATATACACCATCTAATATACACCACATCATTTCATATACACCACACCAGCTAATATACACCACACATGCTAATATACACAACACCAGCTAATACACACTACACCAGCTAATATACACCACACCAACTAATATACACCACACCAGCTAATATACACCACACCAGCTAATATACACCACACCAGCTAATATACACCACACCAGCTAATATACACCACACCAGCTAATATACACCACACCAGATAATATACAGTATACCAGCTAATACACACCACACCGGCTAATACACACCACACCGGCTAATACAAACCACACTGGCTAATACACACCACACTGGCTAATACACACCACACCGGATAATATACACCACACCTGCTAAAATACACCACACCAGCTAATATACACCACACCAGCTAATACACACCAGCTAATACACACCAAACCAGCTAATATACACCACACCAGCTAATATACACCACACCAGCTAATATACACCACACCAGCTAACATACACCACACCAGCTAATATACACCACACCAGCTAATATACACCACACCAGCTAATATACACCACACCAACTAATATACACAACACCAGCTAATATACACCACACCAGCTAATAAACACCACACCAGCTAATAAACACCACACCAGCTGATATACACCAGCTAATACACACCAGCTAATATACACCACACCAGCTAATATAAACCAGCTAACACACACCACACCAGCTAATAAACACCAGCTAATACACACCACACCAGCTAATACACACCAGCTAATACACACCACACCAGCTAATATACACCACACCAGCTAATACACACCAGCTAATACACACCACACCAGCTAATACACACCAGCTAATATACACCACACCAGCTAATATACACCACACCAGCTAATACACACCACACCAGCTAATATACACCACACCAGCTAATACACACCACACTAGCTAATACACACAACACCAGCTAATATACACCACACCAGCTAATATACACAACACCAGCTAATACACACCAGCTAATACACACCACTCCAGCTAATACACACCACACCAGCTAATATACACCACACATGCTAATATACACCACACCAGCTAATATACACCACACCAGCTAATATACACCACACCAGATAATATACAGTATACCAGCTAATACACACCACACCGGCTAATACACACCACACCGGCTAATACAAACCACACTGGTTAATACACACCACACTGGCTAATACACACCACACCGGATAATATACACCACACCTGCTAAAATACACCACACCAGCTAATATACACCACACCAGCTAATACACACCAGCTAATACACACCAAACCAGCTAATATACACCACACCAGCTAATATACACCACACCAGCTAATATACACCACACCAGCTAATATACACCACACCAGCTAATATACACCACACCAGCTAATATACACCACACCAGCTAATAAACACCACACCAGCTAATAAACACCACACCAGCTAATATACACCACACCAGCTAATATACAGTACACCAGCTAATACACACTACACCAGCTAATACACACCACACCAGCTAATATACACCACACCAGCAAATACACACCACACCAGCTAATACACACCACACCAGCTAATACACACCACACCAGCTAATATACACCACACCAGCTAATATACACCAAACCAGCTAATATACACCACAATAGCTAATATACACCACACCAGCTAATATACACCACACCAGCTAATATACACCACACCAGCTAATACACACCACACCAGGTAATATACAACACACCAGGTAATATACAACACACCAGCTAATATACACCAGCTAATATACACCACACCAGCTAATATACACCACACCAGCTAATATACACCAGCTAATATACACCACACCAGCTAATACACACCACACCAGCTAATACACACCACACCAGCTAATATATAGTACACCGGCTAATATAAAGTACACCAGCTAATATACACCAGCTAATATACACCACACCAGCTAATACACACCACACCAGCTAATATACACAACACCAGCTAATACACACCACACCAGCTAATACACAGCACACCAGCTAATATACACCACTCCAGCTAATACACACCACACCAGGTAATATACACCACACTAGCTAATATACACCACACCAGCTAAAATACTGTACACCAGCTAATATACACCACACCAGCTAATATACACCACACCAGCTAATACACACCAGCTAATATACACCACACTGGCTAATATACACCACACCGGCTAATACACACCACACCGGCTAATACACACCACACCGGCTAATACACACCACACCAGCTAATATACACCACACCAGCTAATATACAACAGCTAATATAAACCACACCAGCTACTACACACCAGCTAATACACACCACACCAGCTAATATACACCACACCAGCTAATATACACCACACCAGCTAATACACACCAGCTAATATACACCACACCAGCTAATATACACCACACCAGCTAATACACACCAGCTAATACACACCACACCAGCTAATACACCACACCAGCTAATATACACCACGCCAGCTAATACACACCACACCAGCTAAAATACACCACATCAGCTAATACACACCACACCGGCTAATACACACCACATCAGCTAATATACACCACACCAGCTACTACACACCACACCAGCTAATACACACCACACCAGCTAATACACACCAGCTAATACACACCAGCTAATATACACCACACCAGCTAATATAAACCAGCTAACACACACCACACCAGCTAATAAACACCAGCTAATACACACCACACCAGCTAATACACACCAGCTAATACACACCACACCAGCTAATATACACCACACCAGCTAATACACACCAGCTAATACACACCACACCAGCTAATACACACCAGCTAATATACACCACACCAGCTAATATACACCACACCAGCTAATACACACCACACCAGCTAATATACACCACACCAGCTAATACACACCACACTAGCTAATACACACAACACCAGCTAATATACACCACACCAGCTAATATACACAACACCAGCTAATACACACCAGCTAATACACACCACTCCAGCTAATACACACCACACCAGGTAATATACACCACACTAGCTAATATACACCACACCAGCTAAAATACACCACACCAGCTAATACACACCAGCTAATATACACCACACCGGCTAATATACATCACACCGGCTAGTACACACCACACCGGCTAATACACACCACACCGGCTAATATACACCACACCGGCTAATATACACCAGCTAATATAAACCACACCAGCTAATACACACCAGCTAATATACACCACACCAGCTAATATACACCAAACCAGCTAATACACACCACACCAGCTAATATACACCACACCAGCAAATATACACCACACCAGCTAATACACACCAGATCAGCTAATATACACCACACCAGCTAATACACACCACACCAGCTAATACACACCACACCAGCTAATATACACCACACCAGCTAATACACACCACACCAGCTAATACACACCACACCAGCTAATACACACCACACCAGCTAATATAAAGTACACCAGCTAATATAAAGTACACCAGCTAATATACACCACACCAACTAATACACACCCCACCAGCTAATACACACCCCACCAGCTAATACACACCACACCAGCTAATATACACCACACCAGCAAATATACAACACACCAGCTAATATACACCACACATGCTAATATACACAACACCAGCTAATACACACCACACCAGCTAATATACACCACACCAACTAATATACACCACACCAGCTAATATACACCACACCAGCTAATATACACCACACCAGCTAATATACACCACACCAGCTAATATACACCACACCAGATAATATACAGTATACCAGCTAATACACACCACACCGGCTAATACACACCACACCGGCTAATACAAACCACACTGGCTAATACACACCACACTGGCTAATACACACCACACCGGATAATATACACCACACCTGCTAAAATACACCACACCAGCTAATATACACCACACCAGCTAATATACACCACACCAGCTAATATACACCACACCAGCTAATATACACCACACCAGCTAATATACACCACACCAGCTAATATACACCACACCAACTAATATACACAACACCAGCTAATATACACCACACCAGCTAATAAACACCACACCAGCTAATAAACACCACACCAGCTAATATACACCACACCAGCAAATATACAGTACACCAGCTAATACACACTACACCAGCTAATACACACCACACCAGCTAATATACACCACACCAGCAAATACACACCACACCAGCTAATACACACCACACCAGCTAATACACACCACACCAGCTAATATACAACACACCAGCTAATATACACCAAACCAGCTAATATACACCACAAAAGCTAATATACACCACACCAGCTAATATACACCACACCAGCTAATATACACCACACCAGCTAATACACACCACACCAGGTAATATACAACACACCAGGTAATATACAACACACCAGCTAATATACACCAGCTAATATACACCACACCAGCTAATATACACCACACCAGCTAATATACACCAGCTAATATACACCACACCAGCTAATACACACCACACCAGCTAATACACACCACACCAGCTAATATAAAGTACACCAGCTAATATAAAGTACACCAGCTAATATACACCAGCTAATATACACCACACCAGCTAATACACACCACACCAGCTAATATACACAACACCAGCTAATACACACCACACCAGCTAATACACACCACACCAGCTAATATACACCACTCCAGCTAATACACACCACACCAGGTAATATACACCACACTAGCTAATATACACCACACCAGCTAAAATAGTGTACACCAGCTAATATACACCACACCAGCTAATATACACCACACCAGCTAATACACACCAGCTAATATACACCACACCGGCTAATATACACCACACCGGCTAATACACACCACACCGGCTAATACACACCACACCGGCTAATACACACCACACCAGCTAATATACACCACACCAGCTAATATACAACAGCTAATATAAACCACACCAGCTACTACACACCAGCTAATACACACCACACCAGCTAATATACACCACACCAGCTAATATACACCACACCAGCTAATACACACCAGCTAATATACACCACACCAGCTAATATACACCACACCAGCTAATACACACCAGCTAATACACACCACACCAGCTAATACACCACACCAGCTAATATACACCACGCCAGCTAATACACACCACACCAGCTAATACACACCACATCAGCTAATACACACCACACCGGCTAATACACACCACATCAGCTAATATACACCACACCAGCTAATATACACCAAACCAGCTAATACACACCACACCAGCTAATATACACCACACCAGCAAATATACACCACACCAGCTAATACACACCACATCAGCTAATATACACCACACCAGCTAATACACACCACACCAGCTAATACACACCACACCAGCTAATATACACCACACCAGCTAATACACACCACACCAGCTAATACACACCACACCAGCTAATACACACCACACCAGCTAATATAAAGTACACCAGCTAATATAAAGTACACCAGCTAATATACACCACACCAACTAATACACACCCCACCAGCTAATACACACCCCACCAGCTAATACACACCACACCAGCTAATATACACCACACCAGCAAATATACAACACACCAGCTAATATACACCACACATGCTAATATACACAACACCAGCTAATACACACCACACCAGCTAATATACACCACACCAACTAATATACACCACACCAGCTAATATACACCACACCAGCTAATATACACCACACCAGCTAATATACACCACACCAGCTAATATACACCACACCAGATAATATACAGTATACCAGCTAATACACACCACACCGGCTAATACACACCACACCGGCTAATACAAACCACACTGGCTAATACACACCACACTGGCTAATACACACCACACCGGATAATATACACCACACCTGCTAAAATACACCACACCAGCTAATATACACCACACCAGCTAATATACACCACACCAGCTAATATACACCACACCAGCTAATATACACCACACCAGCTAATATACACCACACCAACTAATATACACAACACCAGCTAATATACACCACACCAGCTAATAAACACCACACCAGCTAATAAACACCACACCAGCTAATATACACCACACCAGCAAATATACAGTACACCAGCTAATACACACTACACCAGCTAATACACACCACACCAGCTAATATACACCACACCAGCAAATACACACCACACCAGCTAATACACACCACACCAGCTAATACACACCACACCAGCTAATATACAACACACCAGCTAATATACACCAAACCAGCTAATATACACCACAAAAGCTAATATACACCACACCAGCTAATATACACCACACCAGCTAATATACACCACACCAGCTAATACACACCACACCAGGTAATATACAACACACCAGGTAATATACAACACACCAGCTAATATACACCAGCTAATATACACCACACCAGCTAATATACACCACACCAGCTAATATACACCAGCTAATATACACCACACCAGCTAATACACACCACACCAGCTAATACACACCACACCAGCTAATATAAAGTACACCAGCTAATATAAAGTACACCAGCTAATATACACCAGCTAATATACACCACACCAGCTAATACACACCACACCAGCTAATATACACAACACCAGCTAATACACACCACACCAGCTAATACACACCACACCAGCTAATATACACCACTCCAGCTAATACACACCACACCAGGTAATATACACCACACTAGCTAATATACACCACACCAGCTAAAATAGTGTACACCAGCTAATATACACCACACCAGCTAATATACACCACACCAGCTAATACACACCAGCTAATATACACCACACCGGCTAATATACACCACACCGGCTAATACACACCACACCGGCTAATACACACCACACCGGCTAATACACACCACACCAGCTAATATACACCACACCAGCTAATATACAACAGCTAATATAAACCACACCAGCTACTACACACCAGCTAATACACACCACACCAGCTAATATACACCACACCAGCTAATATACACCACACCAGCTAATACACACCAGCTAATATACACCACACCAGCTAATATACACCACACCAGCTAATACACACCAGCTAATACACACCACACCAGCTAATACACCACACCAGCTAATATACACCACGCCAGCTAATACACACCACACCAGCTAATACACACCACATCAGCTAATACACACCACACCGGCTAATACACACCACATCAGCTAATATACACCACACCAGCTAATATACACCACACCAGCTACTACACACCACACCAGCTAATACACACCACACCAGCTAATACACACCAGCTAATACACACCAGCTAATATACACCACACCAGCTAATATACACATGCTAACACACACCACACCAGCTAATAAACACCAGCTAATACACACCACACCAGCTAATACACACCAGCAAATACACACCACACCAGCTAATATACACCACACCAGCTAATACACACCAGCTAATACACACCACACCAGCTAATACACACCAGCTAATATACACCACACCAGCTAATATACACCACAACAGCTAATACACACCACACCAGCTAATATACACCACACCAGCTAATACACACCACACTAGCTAATACACACCACACCAGTTAATATACACCACACCAGCCAATATACACAACACCAGCTAATACACACCAGCTAATACACACCACTCCAGCTAATACACACCACACCAGGTAATATACACCACACTAGCTAATATACACCACACCAGCTAAAATACACCACACCAGCTAATACACACCAGCTAATATACACCACACCGGCTAATATACATCACACCGGCTAGTACACACCACACCGGCTAATACACACCACACCGGCTAATATACACCACACCGGCTAATATACACCAGCTAATATAAACCACACCAGCTAATACACACCAGCTAATATACACCACACCAGCTAATATACACCAAACCAGCTAATACACACCACACCAGCTAATATACACCACACCAGCAAATATACACCACACCAGCTAATACACACCACATCAGCTAATATACACCACACCAGCTAATACACACCACACCAGCTAATACACACCACACCAGCTAATATACACCACACCAGCTAATACACACCACACCAGCTAATACACACCACACCAGCTAATACACACCACACCAGCTAATATAAAGTACACCAGCTAATATAAAGTACACCAGCTAATATACACCACACCAGCTAATATACACCAAACCAGCTAATACACACCACACCAGCTAATATACACCACACCAGCAAATATACACCACACCAGCTAATACACACCACATCAGCTAATATACACCACACCAGCTAATACACACCACACCAGCTAATACACACCACACCAGCTAATATACACCACACCAGCTAATACACACCACACCAGCTAATACACACCACACCAGCTAATACACACCACACCAGCTAATACACACCACACCAGCTAATATAAAGTACACCAGCTAATATAAAGTACACCAGCTAATATACACCACACGTGCTAATACACACCCCACCAGCTAATACACACCCCACCAGCTAATACACACCACACCAGCTAATATACACCACACCAGCAAATATACAACACACCAGCTAATATACACAACACCAGCTAATACACACCCCACCAGCTAATACACACCCCACCAGCTAATAAACACCACACCAGATAATATACACCACACCAGCTAATACACACCACACCAGCTAATATACACCACACCAGCTAATACACACCACACCAGCTAATACACACCACACCAGCTAATACACACCACACCAGCTAATATACACCACACCAGCTAATACACACCACACCAGCTAAAACACACCACACCAGCTAATATACACCACACCAGCTAATATACACCACACCAGCTAATATACACCACACTAGCTAATACACACCACACCAGGTAATATACACCACACCAGCTAATATACACCACACCAGCAAATACACACAACACCAGCTAATACACACCACACCAACTAATATACACCACACCAGCTAATATTCACCACACCAGCTAAAACACACCACACCATCTAATACACACCACACCATCTAATACACACCACACCAGCTAATACACACCACCCCAGCTAACACACACCACACCAGCTAATACACACAACACACCACACCAGCGAATACACACCACACCAGCTAATACACACCACACCAGCTAATAAACACCACACCAGCTAATACACACCACAACAGCTAACACACACCACACCAGCTAATACACACCACACCAACTAATATACACCACACCAGCTAATATTCACCACACCAGCTAAAACACACCACACCATCTAATACACACCACACCATCTAATACACACCACACCAGCTAATACACACCACCCCAGCTAACACACACCACACCAGCTAATACACACAACACACCACACCAGCGAATACGCACCACACCAGCTAATACACACCACACCAGCTAATACACACCACACCAGCTAATACACACCACAACAGCTAACACACACCACACCAGCTAATACACACCACACCAGCTAATACACACCACACCATCTAATATACACCACACCAGCTAATATACACCACACATGCTAATATACACAACACCAGCTAATATACACCACACCAGCTAATATACACCACACCAGATAATATACAGTATACCAGCTAATACACACCACACCGGCTAATACACACCACACCGGCTAATACAAACAACACTGGCTAATACACACCACACTGGCTAATACACACCACACCGGATAATATACACCACACCTGCTAAAATACACCACACCAGCTAATATACACCACACCAGCTAATACACACCAGCTAATACACACCAAACCAGCTAATATACACCACACCAGCTAATATACACCACACCAGCTAATATACACCACACCAGCTAATATACACCACACCAACTAATATACACCACACCAGCTAATATACACCACACCAGCTAATATACACCACACCAGCTAATATACACCACACCAACTAATATACACAACACCAGCTAATATACACCACACCAGCTAATAAACACCACACCAGCTAATAAACACCACACCAGCTAATATACACCACACCAGCTAATATACAGTACACCAGCTAATACACACTACACCAGCTAATACACACCACACCAGCTAATATACACCACACCAGCAAATACACACCACACCAGCTAATACACACCACACCAGCTAATACACACCACACCAGCTAATATACACCACACCAGCTAATATACACCAAACCAGCTAATATACACCACAATAGCTAATATACACCACACCAGCTAATATACACCACACCAGCTAATATACACCACACCAGCTAATACACACCACACCAGGTAATATACAACACACCAGGTAATATACAACACACCAGCTAATATACACCAGCTAATATACACCACACCAGCTAATACACACCACACCAGCTAATACACACCACACCAGCTAATATAAAGTACACCAGCTAATATAAAGTACACCAGCTAATATACACCAGCTAATATACACCACACCAGCTAATACACACCACACCAGCTAATATACACAACACCAGCTAATACACACCACACCAGCTAATACACACCACACCAGCTAATATACACCACTCCAGCTAATACACACCACACCAGCTAATATACACCACACCAGCTAAAATACTGTACACCAGCTAATATACACCACACCAGCATATATACACCACACCAGCTAATACACACCAGCTAATATACACCACACCGGCTAATATACACCACACCGTCTAATACACACCACACCGGCTAATACACACCACACCGGCTAATACACACCACACCAGCTAATATACACCACAGCAGCTAATATACAACAGCTAATATAAACCACACCAGCTAATACACACCAGCTAATATACACCACACCAGCTAATATACACCACACCAGCTAATACACACCACACCAGCTAATATACACCACACCAGCTAATACACACCACACTAGCTAATACACACCACACCAGCTAATATACACCACACCAGCTAATATACACCACACCAGCTAATACACACCAGCTAATATACACCACACCGGCTAATATACACCACACCGGCTAGTACACACCACACCGGCTAATACACACCACACCGGCTAATATACACCACACCGGCTAATATACACCAGCTAATATAAACCACACCAGCTAATACACACCAGCTAATATACACCACACCAGCTAATATACACCAAACCAGCTAATACACACCACACCAGCTAATATACACCACACCAGCAAATATACACCACACCAGCTAATATACACCACACCAGCTAATATACACCACACCAGCTAATACACACCACACCAGGTAATATACAACACACCAGGTAATATACAACACACCAGCTAATATACACAAGCTAATATACACCACACCAGCTAATATACACCACACCAGCTAATACACACCACACCAGCTAATACACACCACACCAGCTAATACACACCACACCAGCTAATATAAAGTACACCAGCTAATATAAAGTACACCAGCTAATATACACCAGCTAATATACACCACACCAGCTAATACACACCACATCAGCTAAAATACACCACACCAGCTAATACACACCACACCAGCTAATACACACCACACCAGCTAATATACACCACACCAGCTAATACACACCACACCAGCTAATACACACCACACCAGCTAATACACACCACACCAGCTAATATAAAGTACACCAGCTAATATAAAGTACACCAGCTAATATACACCACACCAGCTAATACACACCCCACCAGCTAATACACATCCCACCAGCTAATACACACCACACCAGCTAATATACACCACACCAGCAAATATACAACACACCAGCTAATATACACAACACCAGCTAATACACACCCCACCAGCTAATACACACCCCACCAGCTAATAAACACCACACCAGATAATATACACCACACCAGCTAATACACACCACACCAGCTAATATACACCACACCAGCTAATACACACCACACCAGCTAATACACACCACACCAGCTAATATACACCACACCAGCTAATACACACCACACCAGCTAATACACACCACACCAGCTAATATACACCACACCAGCTAATATACACCACACCAGCTAATATACACCACACTAGCTAATACACACCACACCAGGTAATATACACCACACCAGCTAATATACACCACACCAGCAAATACACACAACACCAGCTAATACACACCACACCAACTAATATACACCACAGCAGCTAATATTCACCACACCAGCTAAAACACACCACACCATCTAATACACACCACACCATCTAATACACACCACACCAGCTAATACACACCACCCCAGCTAACACACACCACACCAGATAATACACACAACACACCACACCAGCGAATACACACCACACCAGCTAATACACACCACACCAGCTAATACACACCACACCAGCTAATACACACCACAACAGCTAACACACACCACACCAGCTAATACACACCACACCAGCTAATACACACCACACCAGCTAATATACTCCACACCAGCTAATACACACCACACCAGCTAATACACACCACACAAGCTAATACACACCCCACCAGGTAATATACACCACACCAGCTAATATACACCACACCAGCTAATATACACAACACCAGCTAATATACACCATCTAATATACACCACATCATTTCATATACACCACACCAGCTAATATACACCACACATGCTAATATACACAACACCAGCTAATACACACTACACCAGCTAATATACACCACACCAACTAATATACACCACACCAGCTAATATACACCACACCAGCTAATATACACCACACCAGCTAATATACACCACACCAGCGAATACACACCACACCAGCGAATACACACCACACCAGCTAATACACACCACACCAGCTAATACACACCACAACAGCTAACACACACCACACCAGCTAATACACACCACACCAGCTAATACACACCACACCAGCTAATACACACCACACCAGCTAATATACACCACACCAGCTAATACACACCACACCAGCTAATACACACCACACCAGCTAATACACACCCCACCAGGTAATACTCACCACACCAGCTAATATACACCACACCAGCTAATATACACCACACCAGCTAATATACACCACACCAGCTAATATACACCACACCAACTAATATACACCACACCAGCTAATATACACCACACCAGCTAATATACACCACACCAACTAATATACACAACACCAGCTAATATACACCACACCAGCTAATAAACACCACACCAGCTAATAAACACCACACCAGCTAATATACACCACACCAGCTAATATACAGTACACCAGCTAATACACACTACACCAGCTAATACACACCACACCAGCTAATATACACCACACCAGCAAATACACACCACACCAGCTAATACACACCACACCAGCTAATACACACAACACCAGCTAATATACACCACACCAGCTAATATACACCAAACCAGCTAATATACACCACAATAGCTAACATACACCACAACAGCTAATATACACCACACCAGCTAATATACACCACACCAGCTAATACACACCACACCAGGTAATATACAACACACCAGGTAATATACAACACACCAGCTAATATACACCAGCTAATATACACCACACCAGCTAATATACACCACACCAGCTAATATACACCAGCTAATATACACCACACCAGCTAATACACACCACACCAGCTAATACACACCACACCAGCTAATACACACCACACCAGCTAATATAAAGTACACCAGCTAATATAAAGTACACCAGCTAATATACACCAGCTAATATACACCACACCAGCTAATACACACCACACCAGCTAATATACACAACACCAGCTAATACACACCACACCAGCTAATACACACCACACCAGCTAATATACACCACTCCAGGTAATACACACCACACCAGGTAATATACACCACACTAGCTAATATACACCACACCAGCTAAAATACTGTACACCAGCTTATATACACCACACCAGCTAATATACACCACACCAGCTAATACACACCAGCTAATATACACCACACCGGCTAATATACACCACACCGGCTAATACACACCACACCGGCTAATACACACCACACCGGCTAATACACACCACACCAGCTAATATACACCACACCAGCTAATACACACCAGCTAATATACACCACACCAGCTAATATACACCACACCAGCTAATACACACCAGCTAATACACACCACACCAGCTAATATACACCACGCCAGCTAATACACACCACACCAGCTAAAATACACCACATCAGCTAATACACACCACACCGGCTAATACACACCACATCAGCTAATATACACCACACCAGCTAATATACACCACACCAGCTAGTACACACCACACCAGCTAATACACACCACACCAGCTAATACACACCAGCTAATACACACCAGCTAATATACACCACACCAGCTAATATACACCACACCAGCTAATACACACCACACCAGGTAATATACAACACACCAGGTAATATACAACACACCAGCTAATATACACAAGCTAATATACACCACACCAGCTAATATACACCACACCAGCTAATACACACCACACCAGCTAATACACACCACACCAGCTAATACACACCACACCAGCTAATATAAAGTACACCAGCTAATATAAAGTACACCAGCTAATATACACCAGCTAATATACACCACACCAGCTAATACACACCACATCAGCTAATATACACCACACCAGCTAATACACACCCCACCAGCTAATACACACCCCACCAGCTAATACACACCACACCAGCTAATATACACCACACCAGCAAATATACAACACACCAGCTAATATACAACACACCAGCTAATATACACCACACTAGCTAATACACACCACACCAGGTAATATACACCACACCAGCTAATATACACCACACCAGCAAATACACACAACACCAGCTAATACACACCACACCAACTAATATACACCACAGCAGCTAATATTCACCACACCAGCTAAAACACACCACACCATCTAATACACACCACACCATCTAATACACACCACACCAGCTAATACACACCACCCCAGCTAACACACACCACACCAGATAATACACACAACACACCACACAGGCGAATACACACCACACCAGCTAATACACACCACACCAGCTAATACACACCACAACAGCTAACACACACCACACCAGCTAATACACACCACACCAGCTAATACACACCACACCAGCTAATATACACCACACCAGCTAATACACACCACACCAGCTAATACACACCACACCAGCTAATACACACCCCACCAGGTAATATACACCACACCAGCTAATAAACACCACACCAGCTAATATACACAACACCAGCTAATATACACCATCTAATATACACCACATCATTTCATATACACCACACCAGCTAATATACACCACACATGCTAATATACACAACACCAGCTAATACACACTACACCAGCTAATATACACCACACCAACTAATATACACCACACCAGCTAATATACACCACACCAGCTAATATACACCACACCAGCTAATATACACCACACCAGCGAATACACACCACACCAGCGAATACACACCACACCAGCTAATACACACCACACCAGCTAATACACACCACAACAGCTAACACACACCACACCAGCTAATACACACCACACCAGCTAATACACACCACACCAGCTAATACACACCACACCAGCTAATATACACCACACCAGCTAATACACACCACACCAGCTAATACACACCCCACCAGGTAATATACACCACACCAGCTAATATACACCACACCAGCTAATATACACCACACCAGCTAATATACACCACACCAGCTAATATACACCACACCAACTAATATACACCACACCAGCTAATATACACCACACCAGCTAATATACACCACACCAACTAATATACACCACACCAGCTAATAAACACCACACCAGCTAATAAACACCACACCAGCTAATATACACCACACCAGCTAATATACAGTACACCAGCTAATACACACTACACCAGCTAATACACACCACACCAGCTAATACACACCACACCAGCTAAAATACACCACATCAGCTAATACACACCACACCGGCTAATACACACCACATCAGCTAATATACACCACACCAGCTAATATACACCACACCAGCTAGTACACACCACACCAGCTAATACACACCACACCAGCTAATACACACCAGCTAATACACACCAGCTAATATACACCACACCAGCTAATATACACCACACCAGCTAATACACACCACACCAGGTAATATACAACACACCAGGTAATATACAACACACCAGCTAATATACACCACACCAGCTAATATACACCACACCAGCTAATACACACCACACCAGCTAATACACACCACACCAGCTAATACACACCACACCAGCTAATATAAAGTACACCAGCTAATATAAAGTACACCAGCTAATATACACCAGCTAATATACACCACACCAGCTAATACACACCACATCAGCTAATATACACCACACCAGCTAATACACACCCCACCAGCTAATACACACCCCACCAGCTAATACACACCACACCAGCTAATATACACCACACCAGCAAATATACAACACACCAGCTAATATACAACACACCAGCTAATATACACCACACTAGCTAATACACACCACACCAGGTAATATACACCACACCAGCTAATATACACCACACCAGCAAATACACACAACACCAGCTAATACACACCACACCAACTAATATACACCACAGCAGCTAATATTCACCACACCAGCTAAAACACACCACACCATCTAATACACACCACACCATCTAATACACACCACACCAGCTAATACACACCACCCCAGCTAACACACACCACACCAGATAATACACACAACACACCACACCAGCGAATACACACCACACCAGCTAATACACACCACACCAGCTAATACACACCACACCAGCTAATACACACCACAACAGCTAACACACACCACACCAGCTAATACACACCACACCAGCTAATACACACCACACCAGCTAATACACACCACACCAGCTAATACACACCACACCAGCTAATACACACCACACCAGCTAATACACACCCCACCAGGTAATATACACCACACCAGCTAATATACACCACACCAGCTAATATACACAACACCAGCTAATATACACCATCTAATATACACCACATCATTTCATATACACCACACCAGCTAATATACACCACACATGCTAATATACACAACACCAGCTAATACACACTACACCAGCTAATATACACCACACCAACTAATATACACCACACCAGCTAATATACACCACACCAGCTAATATACACCACACCAGCTAATATACACCACACCAGCGAATACACACCACACCAGCGAATACACACCACACCAGCTAATACACACCACACCAGCTAATACACACCACAACAGCTAACACACACCACACCAGCTAATACACACCACACCAGCTAATACACACCACACCAGCTAATATACACCACACCAGCTAATACACACCACACCAGCTAATACACACCCCACCAGGTAATATACACCACACCAGCTAATATACACCACACCAGCTAATATACACCACACCAGCTAATATACACCACACCAGCTAATATACACCACACCAACTAATATACACCACACCAGCTAATATACACCACACCAGCTAATATACACCACACCAACTAATATACACAACACCAGCTAATATACACCACACCAGCTAATAAACACCACACCAGCTAATAAACACCACACCAGCTAATATACACCACACCAGCTAATATACAGTACACCAGCTAATACACACTACACCAGCTAATACACACCACACCAGCTAATATACACCACACCAGCAAATACACACCACACCAGCTAATACACACCACACCAGCTAATACACACAACACCAGCTAATATACACCACACCAGCTAATATACACCAAACCAGCTAATATACACCACAATAGCTAACATACACCACACCAGCTAATATACACCACACCAGCTAATATACACCACACCAGCTAATACACACCACACCAGGTAATATACAACACACCAGGTAATATACAACACACCAGCTAATATACACCAGCTAATATACACCACACCAGCTAATATACACCACACCAGCTAATATACACCAGCTAATATACACCACACCAGCTAATACACACCACACCAGCTAATACACACCACACCAGCTAATACACACCACACCAGCTAATATAAAGTACACCAGCTAATATAAAGTACACCAGCTAATATACACCAGCTAATACACACCACACCAGCTAATACACACCACACCAGCTAATATACACAACACCAGCTAATACACACCACACCAGCTAATACACACCACACCAGCTAATATACACCACTCCAGGTAATACACACCACACCAGGTAATATACACCACACTAGCTAATATACACCACACCAGCAAAAATACTGTACACCAGCTTATATACACCACACAAGCTAATATACACCACACCAGCTAATACACACCAGCTAATATACACCACACCGGCTAATATACACCACACCGGCTAATACACACCACACCGGCTAATACACACCACACCGGCTAATACACACCACACCAGCTAATATACACCACACCAGCTAATATAAACCACACCAGCTACTACACACCAGCTAATACACACGACACCAGCTAATATACACCACACCAGCTAATATACACCACACCAGCTAATACACACCAGCTAATATACACCACACCAGCTAATATACACCACACCAGCTAATACACACCAGCTAATACACACCACACCAGCTAATATACACCACGCCAGCTAATACACACCACACCAGCTAAAATACACCACATCAGCTAATACACACCACACCGGCTAATACACACCACATCAGCTAATATACACCACACCAGCTAATATACACCACACCAGCTAGTACACACCACACCAGCTAATACACACCACACCAGCTAATACACACCAGCTAATAAACACCAGCTAATATACAGCCCACCAGAGAATATACACCACACCAGCTAATACACACCACACCAGGTAATATACAACACACCAGGTAATATACAACACACCAGCTAATATACACATGCTAATATACACCACACCAGCTAATATACACCACACCAGCTAATACACACCACACCAGCTAATACACACCACACCAGCTAATACACACCACACCAGCTAATATAAAGTACACCAGCTAATATAAAGTACACCAGCTAATATACACCAGCTAATATACACCACACCAGCTAATACACACCACATCAGCTAATATACACCACACCAGCTAATACACACCACACCAGCTAATACACACCACACCAGCTAATATACACCACACCAGCTAATACACACCACACCAGCTAATACACACCACACCAGCTAATATAAAGTACACCAGCTAATATAAAGTACACCAGCTAATATACACCACACCAGCTAATACACACCCCACCAGCTAATACACTCCCCACCAGCTAATACACACCACACCAGCAAATATACAACACACCAGCTAATATACACAACACCAGCTAATACACACCCCACCAGCTAATACACACCCCACCAGCTAATAAACACCACACCAGATAATATACACCACACCAGCTAATACACACCACACCAGCTAATATACACCACACCAGCTAATACACACCACACCAGCTAATACACACCACACCAGCTAATATACACCACACCAGCTAATACACACCACACCAGCTAATACACACCACACCAGCTAATATACACCACACCAATTAATATACACCACACCAGCTAATATACACCACACTAGCTAATACACACCACACCAGGTAATATACACCACACCAGCTAATATACACCACACCAGCAAATACACACAACACCAGCTAATACACACCACACCAACTAATATACACCACAGCAGCTAATATTCACCACACCAGCTAAAACACACCACACCATCTAATACACACCACACCATCTAATACACACCACACCAGCTAATACACACCACCCCAGCTAACACACACCACACCAGCTAATACACACAACACACCACACCAGCGAATACACACCACACCAGCTAATACACACCACACCAGCTAATACACACCACACCAGCTAATACACACCACAACAGCTAACACACACCACACCAGCTAATACACACCACACCAGCTAATACACACCACACCAGCTAATATACACCACACCAGCTAATACACACCACACCAGCTAATACACACCACACCAGCTAATACACACCCCACCAGGTAATATACACCACACCAGCTAATATACACCACACCAGCTAATATACACAACACCAGCTAATATACACCATCTAATATACACCACATCATTTCATATACACCACACCAGCTAATATACACCACACATGCTAATATACACAACACCAGCTAATACACACTACACCAGCTAATATACACCACACCAACTAATATACACCACACCAGCTAATATACACCACACCAGCTAATATACACCACACCAGCTAATATACACCACACCAGCGAATACACACCACACCAGCTAATACACACCACACCAGCTAATACACACCACAACAGCTAACACACACCACACCAGCTAATACACACCACACCAGCTAATACACACCACACCAGCTAATGCACACCACACCAGCTAATATACACCACACCAGGTAATACACACCACACCAGCTAATACACACCACACCAGCTAATACACACCCCACCAGGTAATATACACCACACCAGCTAATATACACCACACCAGCTAATATACACCACACCAGCTAATATACACCACACCAGCTAATATACACCACACCAACTAATATACACCACACCAGCTAATATACACCACACCAGCTAATATACACCACACCAACTAATATACACACCACAACAGCTAACACACACCACACCAGCTAATACACACCACACCAGCTAATACACACCACACCAGCTAATACACACCCCACCAGGTAATATACACCACACCAGCTAATATACACCACACCAGCTAATACACACCACACCATCTAATACACACCACACCAGCTAATACACACCACCCCAGCTAACACACACCACACCAGATAATACACACAACACACCACACCAGCGAATACACACCACACCAGCTAATACACACCACACCAGCTAATACACACCACACCAGCTAATACACACCACAACAGCTAACACACACCACACCAGCTAATACACACCACACCAGCTAATACACACCACACCAGCTAATATACACCACACCAGCTAATACACACCACACCAGCTAATACACACCACACAAGCTAATACACACCCCACCAGGTAATATACACCACACCAGCTAATATACACCACACCAGCTAATATACACAACACCAGCTAATATACACCATCTAATATACACCACATCATTTCATATACACCACACCAGCTAATATACACCACACATGCTAATATACACAACACCAGCTAATACACACTACACCAGCTAATATACACCACACCAACTAATATACACCACACCAGCTAATATACACCACACCAGCTAATATACACCACACCAGCTAATATACACCACACCAGCGAATACACACCACACCAGCGAATACACACCACACCAGCTAATACACACCACACCAGCTAATACACACCACAACAGCTAACACACACCACACCAGCTAATACACACCACACCAGCTAATACACACCACACCAGCTAATACACACCACACCAGCTAATATACACCACACCAGCTAATACACACCACACCAGCTAATACACACCACACCAGCTAATACACACCCCACCAGGTAATATACACCACACCAGCTAATATACACCACACCAGCTAATATACACCACACCAGCTAATATACACCACACCAGCTAATATACACCACACCAACTAATATACACCACACCAGCTAATATACACCACACCAGCTAATATACACCACACCAACTAATATACACAACACCAGCTAATATACACCACACCAGCTAATAAACACCACACCAGCTAATATACACCACACCAGCTAATATACAGTACACCAGCTAATACACACTACACCAGCTAATACACACCACACCAGCTAATACACACCACACCAGCTAATATACACCACACCAGCTAATACACACCACACCAGCTAATACACACCACACCAGCTAATACACACCCCACCAGGTAATATACACCACACCAGCTAATATACACCACACCAGCTAATATACACAACACCAGCTAATATACACCATCTAATATACACCACATCATTTCATATACACCACACCAGCTAATATACACCACACATGCTAATATACACAACACCAGCTAATACACACTACACCAGCTAATATACACCACACCAACTAATATACACCACACCAGCTAATATACACCACACCAGCTAATATACACCACACCAGCTAATATACACCACACCAACTAATATACACCACACCAGCTAATATACACCACACCAGCTAATATACACCACACCAACTAATATACACACCACAACAGCTAACACACACCACACCAGCTAATACACACCACACCAGCTAATACACACCACACCAGCTAATGCACACCACACCAGCTAATATACACCACACCAGGTAATACACACCACACCAGCTAATACACACCACACCAGCTAATACACACCCCACCAGGTAATATACACCACACCAGCTAATATACCCCACACCAGCTAATACACACCACACCATCTAATACACACCACACCAGCTAATACACACCACCCCAGCTAACACACACCACACCAGATAATACACACAACACACCACACCAGCGAATACACACCACACCAGCTAATACACACCACACCAGCTAATACACACCACACCAGCTAATACACACCACAACAGCTAACACACACCACACCAGCTAATACACACCACACCAGCTAATGCACACCACACCAGCTAATATACAGTACACCAGCTAATACACACTACACCAGCTAATACACACCACACCAGCTAATATA
Source organism: Salmo salar (assembly GCF_965601325.2). NCBI lineage: Eukaryota > Metazoa > Chordata > Actinopteri > Salmoniformes > Salmonidae > Salmo > Salmo salar. The sequence continues at coordinate 122,049,995 of NC_138291.1, read as the reverse complement.
CACCACACCAGCAAATACACACCACACCAGCTAATACACACCACACCAGCTAATATACACCACACCAGCTAATACACACCACACCAGCTAATACACACCACACAAGCTAATACACACCCCACCAGGTAATATACACCACACCAGCTAATATACACCACACCAGCTAATATACACAACACCAGCTAATATACACCATCTAATATACACCACATCATTTCATATACACCACACCAGCTAATATACACCACACATGCTAATATACACAACACCAGCTAATACACACTACACCAGCTAATATACACCACACCAACTAATATACACCACACCAGCTAATATACACCACACCAGCTAATATACACCACACCAGCGAATACACACCACACCAGCGAATACACACCACACCAGCTAATACACACCACACCAGCTAATACACACCACAAAAGCTAACACACACCACACCAGCTAATACACACCACACCAGCTAATACACACCACACCAGCTAATACACACCACACCAGCTAATATACACCACACCAGCTAATACACACCACACCAGCTAATACACACCACACCAGCTAATACACACCCCACCAGGTAATATACACCACACCAGCTAATATACACCACACCAGCTAATATACACCACACCAGCTAATATACACCACACCAGCTAATATACACCACACCAACTAATATACACCACACCAGCTAATATACACCACACCAGCTAATATACACCACACCAACTAATATACACAACACCAGCTAATATACACCACACCAGCTAATAAACACCACACCAGCTAATAAACACCACACCAGCTAATATACACCACACCAGCTAATATACAGTACACCAGCTAATACACACTACACCAGCTAATACACACCACACCAGCTAATATACACCACACCAGCAAATACACACCACACCAGCTAATACACACCACACCAGCTAATACACACAACACCAGCTAATATACACCACACCAGCTAATATACACCAAACCAGCTAATATACACCACAATAGCTAACATACACCACAACAGCTAATATACACCACACCAGCTAATATACACCACACCAGCTAATACACACCACACCAGGTAATATACAACACACCAGGTAATATACAACACACCAGCTAATATACACCAGCTAATATACACCACACCAGCTAATATACACCACACCAGCTAATATACACCAGCTAATATACACCACACCAGCTAATACACACCACACCAGCTAATACACACCACACCAGCTAATACACACCACACCAGCTAATATAAAGTACACCAGCTAATATAAAGTACACCAGCTAATATACACCAGCTAATATACACCACACCAGCTAATACACACCACACCAGCTAATATACACAACACCAGCTAATACATACCACACCAGCTAATACACACCACACCAGCTAATATACACCACTCCAGGTAATACACACCACACCAGGTAATATACACCACACTAGCTAATATACACCACACCAGCTAAAATACTGTACACCAGCTTATATACACCACACCAGCTAATATACACCACACCAGCTAATACACACCAGCTAATATACACCACACCGGCTAATATACACCACACCGGCTAATACACACCACACCGGCTAATACACACCACACCGGCTAATACACACCACACCAGCTAATATACACCACACCAGCTAATATACACCACACCAGCTAATACACACCAGCTAATATACACCACACCAGCTAATATACACCACACCAGCTAATACACACCAGCTAATACACACCACACCAGCTAATATACACCACGCCAGCTAATACACACCACACCAGCTAAAATACACCACATCAGCTAATACACACCACACCGGCTAATACACACCACATCAGCTAATATACACCACACCAGCTAATATACACCACACCAGCTAATATACACCACACCAACTAATATACACCACACCAGCTAATATACACCACACCAGCTAATATACACCACACCAGCTAATATACACCACACCAGCGAATACACACCACACCAGCGAATACACACCACACCAGCTAATACACACCACACCAGCTAATACACACCACAACAGCTAACACACACCACACCAGCTAATACACACCACACCAGCTAATACACACCACACCAGCTAATACACACCACACCAGCTAATATACACCACACCAGCTAATACACACCACACCAGCTAATACACACCCCACCAGGTAATATACACCACACCAGCTAATATACACCACACCAGCTAATATACACCACACCAGCTAATATACACCACACCAGCTAATATACACCACACCAACTAATATACACCACACCAGCTAATATACACCACACCAGCTAATATACACCACACCAACTAATATACACAACACCAGCTAATATACACCACACCAGCTAATAAACACCACACCAGCTAATAAACACCACACCAGCTAATATACACCACACCAGCTAATATACAGTACACCAGCTAATACACACTACACCAGCTAATACACACCACACCAGCTAATATACACCACACCAGCAAATACACACCACACCAGCTAATACACACCACACCAGCTAATACACACAACACCAGCTAATATACACCACACCAGCTAATATACACCAAACCAGCTAATATACACCACAATAGCTAACATACACCACACCAGCTAATATACACCACACCAGCTAATATACACCACACCAGCTAATACACACCACACCAGGTAATATACAACACACCAGGTAATATACAACACACCAGCTAATATACACCAGCTAATATACACCACACCAGCTAATATACACCACACCAGCTAATATACACCAGCTAATATACACCACACCAGCTAATACACACCACAACAGCTAATACACACCACACCAGCTAATACACACCACACCAGCTAATATAAAGTACACCAGCTAATATAAAGTACACCAGCTAATATACACCAGCTAATACACACCACACCAGCTAATACACACCACACCAGCTAATATACACAACACCAGCTAATACACACCACACCAGCTAATACACACCACACCAGCTAATATACACCACTCCAGGTAATACACACCACACCAGGTAATATACACCACACTAGCTAATATACACCACACCAGCAAAAATACTGTACACCAGCTTATATACACCACACAAGCTAATATACACCACACCAGCTAATACACACCAGCTAATATACACCACACCGGCTAATATACACCACACCGGCTAATACACACCACACCGGCTAATACACACCACACCGGCTAATACACACCACACCAGCTAATATACACCACACCAGCTAATATAAACCACACCAGCTACTACACACCAGCTAATACACACGACACCAGCTAATATACACCACACCAGCTAATATACACCACACCAGCTAATACACACCAGCTAATATACACCACACCAGCTAATATACACCACACCAGCTAATACACACCAGCTAATACACACCACACCAGCTAATATACACCACGCCAGCTAATACACACCACACCAGCTAAAATACACCACATCAGCTAATACACACCACACCGGCTAATACACACCACATCAGCTAATATACACCACACCAGCTAATATACACCACACCAGCTAGTACACACCACACCAGCTAATACACACCACACCAGCTAATACACACCAGCTAATAAACACCAGCTAATATACAGCCCACCAGAGAATATACACCACACCAGCTAATACACACCACATCAGGTAATATACAACACACCAGGTAATATACAACACACCAGCTAATATACACATGCTAATATACACCACACCAGCTAATATACACCACACCAGCTAATACACACCACACCAGCTAATACACACCACACCAGCTAATACACACCACACCAGCTAATATAAAGTACACCAGCTAATATAAAGTACACCAGCTAATATACACCAGCTAATATACACCACACCAGCTAATACACACCACATCAGCTAATATACACCACACCAGCTAATACACACCACACCAGCTAATACACACCACACCAGCTAATATACACCACACCAGCTAATACACACCACACCAGCTAATACACACCACACCAGCTAATATAAAGTACACCAGCTAATATAAAGTACACCAGCTAATATACACCACACCAGCTAATACACACCCCACCAGCTAATACACTCCCCACCAGCTAATACACACCACACCAGCAAATATACAACACACCAGCTAATATACACAACACCAGCTAATACACACCCCACTAGCTAATACACACCCCACCAGCTAATAAACACCACACCAGATAATATACACCACACCAGCTAATACACACCACACCAGCTAATATACACCACACCAGCTAATACACACCACACCAGCTAATACACACCACACCAGCTAATACACACCACACCAGCTAATATACACCACACCAGCTAATACACACCACACCAGCTAATACACACCACACCAGCTAATATACACCACACCAATTAATATACACCACACCAGCTAATATACACCACACTAGCTAATACACACCACACCAGGTAATATACACCACACCAGCTAATATACACCACACCAGCAAATACACACAACACCAGCTAATACACACCACACCAACTAATATACACCACAGCAGCTAATATTCACCACACCAGCTAAAACACACCACACCATCTAATACACACCACACCATCTAATACACACCACACCAGCTAATACACACCACCCCAGCTAACACACACCACACCAGCTAATACACACAACACACCACACCAGCGAATACACACCACACCAGCTAATACACACCACACCAGCTAATACACACCACACCAGCTAATACACACCACAACAGCTAACACACACCACACCAGCTAATACACACCACACCAGCTAATACACACCACACCAGCTAATATACACCACACCAGCTAATACACACCACACCAGCTAATACACACCACACCAGCTAATACACACCCCACCAGGTAATATACACCACACCAGCTAATATACACCACACCAGCTAATATACACAACACCAGCTAATATACACCATCTAATATACACCACATCATTTCATATACACCACACCAGCTAATATACACCACACATGCTAATATACACAACACCAGCTAATACACACTACACCAGCTAATATACACCACACCAACTAATATACACCACACCAGCTAATATACACCACACCAGCTAATATACACCACACCAGCTAATATACACCACACCAGCGAATACACACCACACCAGCTAATACACACCACACCAGCTAATACACACCACAACAGCTAACACACACCACACCAGCTAATACACACCACACCAGCTAATACACACCACACCAGCTAATGCACACCACACCAGCTAATATACACCACACCAGGTAATACACACCACACCAGCTAATACACACCACACCAGCTAATACACACCCCACCAGGTAATATACACCACACCAGCTAATATACACCACACCAGCTAATATACACCACACCAGCTAATATACACCACACCAGCTAATATACACCACACCAACTAATATACACCACACCAGCTAATATACACCACACCAGCTAATATACACCACACCAACTAATATACACACCACAACAGCTAACACACACCACACCAGCTAATACACACCACACCAGCTAATACACACCACACCAGCTAATGCACACCACACCAGCTAATATACACCACACCAGGTAATACACACCATACCAGCTAATACACACCACACCAGCTAATACACACCCCACCAGGTAATATACACCACACCAGCTAATATACACCACACCAGCTAATACACACCACACCATCTAATACACACCACACCAGCTAATACACACCACCCCAGCTAACACACACCACACCAGATAATACACACAACACACCACACCAGCGAATACACACCACACCAGCTAATACACACCACACCAGCTAATACACACCACACCAGCTAATACACACCACAACAGCTAACACACACCACACCAGCTAATACACACCACACCAGCTAATACACACCACACCAGCTAATATACACCACACCAGCTAATACACACCACACCAGCTAATACACACCACACAAGCTAATACACACCCCACCAGGTAATATACACCACACCAGCTAATATACACCACACCAGCTAATATACACAACACCAGCTAATATACACCATCTAATATACACCACATCATTTCATATACACCACACCAGCTAATATACACCACACATGCTAATATACACAACACCAGCTAATACACACTACACCAGCTAATATACACCACACCAACTAATATACACCACACCAGCTAATATACACCACACCAGCTAATATACACCACACCAGCTAATATACACCACACCAGCTAACACACACCACACCATCTAATACACACCACACCAGCTAATACACACCACACCAGCTAATACACACCACACCAGCTAATATACACCACACCAGCTAATACACACCACACCAGCTAATACACACCACACCAGCTAATACACACCCCACCAGGTAATATACACCACACCAGCTAATATACACCACACCAGCTAATATACACCACACCAGCTAATATACACCACACCAGCTAATATACACCACACCAACTAATATACACCACACCAGCTAATATACACCACACCAGCTAATATACACCACACCAACTAATATACACAACACCAGCTAATATACACCACACCAGCTAATAAACACCACACCAGCTAATAAACACCACACCAGCTAATATACACCACACCAGCTAATATACAGTACACCAGCTAATACACACTACACCAGCTAATACACACCACACCAGCTAATATACACCACACCAGCAAATACACACCACACCAGCTAATACACACCACACCAGCTAATACACACAACACCAGCTAATATACACCACACCAGCTAATATACACCAAACCAGCTAATATACACCACAATAGCTAACATACACCACACCAGCTAATATACACCACACCAGCTAATATACACCACACCAGCTAATACACACCACACCAGGTAATATACAACACACCAGGTAATATACAACACACCAGCTAATATACACCAGCTAATATACACCACACCAGCTAATATACACCACACCAGCTAATATACACCAGCTAATATACACCACACCAGCTAATACACACCACACCAGCTAATACACACCACACCAGCTAATACACACCACACCAGCTAATATAAAGTACACCAGCTAATATAAAGTACACCAGCTAATATACACCACTCCAGCTAATACACACCACACCAGCTAATATACACAACACCAGCTAATACACACCACACCAGCTAATACACACCACACCAGCTAATATACACCACTCCAGGTAATACACACCACACCAGGTAATATACACCACACTAGCTAATATACACCACACCAGCAAAAATACTGTACACCAGCTTATATACACCACACAAGCTAATATACACCACACCAGCTAATACACACCAGCTAATATACACCACACCGGCTAATATACACCACACCGGCTAATACACACCACACCGGCTAATACACACCACACCGGCTAATACACACCACACCAGCTAATATACACCACACCAGCTAATATAAACCACACCAGCTACTACACACCAGCTAATACACACGACACCAGCTAATATACACCACACCAGCTAATATACACCACACCAGCTAATACACACCAGCTAATATACACCACACCAGCTAATATACACCACACCAGCTAATACACACCAGCTAATACACACCACACCAGCTAATACACACCACACCAGCTAATACACACCACACCAGCTAATACACACCAGCTAATAAACACCAGCTAATATACAGCCCACCAGAGAATATACACCACACCAGCTAATACACACCACACCAGGTAATATACAACACACCAGGTAATATACAACACACCAGCTAATATACACATGCTAATATACACCACACCAGCTAATATACACCACACCAGCTAATACACACCACACCAGCTAATACACACCACACCAGCTAATACACACCACACCAGCTAATATAAAGTACACCAGCTAATATAAAGTACACCAGCTAATATACACCAGCTAATATACACCACACCAGCTAATACACACCACATCAGCTAATATACACCACACCAGCTAATACACACCACACCAGCTAATACACACCACACCAGCTAATATACACCACACCAGCTAATACACACCACACCAGCTAATATAAAGTACACAAGCTAATATAAAGTACACCAGCTAATATACACCACACCAGCTAATACACACCCCACCAGCTAATACACTCCCCACCAGCTAATACACACCACACCAGCTAATATACACCACACCAGCAAATATACAACACACCAGCTAATATACACAACACCAGCTAATACACACCCCACCAGCTAATACACACCCCACCAGCTAATAAACACCACACCAGATAATATACACCACACCAGCTAATACACACCACACCAGCTAATATACACCACACCAGCTAATACACACCAGACCAGCTAATACACACCACACCAGCTAATACACACCACACCAGCTAATATACACCACACCAGCTAATACACACCACACCAGCTAATACACACCACACCAGCTAATATACACCACACCAGCTAATATACACCACACCAGCTAATATACACCACACTAGCTAATACACACCACACCAGGTAATATACACCACACCAGCTAATATACACCACACCAGCAAATACACACAACACCAGCTAATACACACCACACCAACTAATATACACCACAGCAGCTAATATTCACCACACCAGCTAAAACACACCACACCATCTAATACACACCACACCATCTAATACACACCACACCAGCTAATACACACCACCCCAGCTAACACACACCACACCAGCTAATACACACAACACACCACACCAGCGAATACACACCACACCAGCTAATACACACCACACCAGCTAATACACACCACACCAGCTAATACACACCACAACAGCTAACACACACCACACCAGCTAATACACACCACACCAGCTAATACACACCACACCAGCTAATATACACCACACCAGCTAATACACACCACACCAGCTAATACACACCACACCAGCTAATACACACCACACCAGGTAATATACACCACACCAGCTAATATACACCACACCAGCTAATATACACAACACCAGCTAATATACACCATCTAATATACACCACATCATTTCATATACACCACACCAGCTAATATACACCACACATGCTAATATACACAACACCAGCTAATACACACTACACCAGCTAATATACACCACACCAACTAATATACACCACACCAGCTAATATACACCACACCAGCTAATATACACCACACCAGCTAATATACACCACACCAGCGAATACACACCACACCAGCTAATACACACCACACCAGCTAATACACACCACAACAGCTAACACACACCACACCAGCTAATACACACCACACCAGCGAATACACACCACACCAGCTAATGCACACCACACCAGCTAATATACACCACACCAGGTAATACACACCACACCAGCTAATACACACCACACCAGCTAATACACACCCCACCAGCTAATATACACCACACCAGCTAATATACACCACACCAGCTAATATACACCACACCAGCTAATATACACCACACCAACTAATATACACCACACCAGCTAATATACACCACACCAGCTAATATACACCACACCAACTAATATACACAACACCAGCTAATATACACCACACCAGCTAATAAACACCACACCAGCTAATAAACACCACACCAGCTAATATACACCACACCAGCTAATATACAGTACACCAGCTAATACACACTACACCAGCTAATACACACCACACCAGCTAATATACACCACACCAGCAAATACACACCACACCAGCTAATACACACCACACCAGCTAATACACACAACACCAGCTAATATACACCACACCAGCTAATATACACCACACCAGCTAATATACACCACACCAGCTAATACACACCACACCAGGTAATATACAACACACCAGGTAATATACAACACACCAGCTAATATACACCAGCTAATATACACCACACCAGCTAATATACACCACACCAGCTAATATACACCAGCTAATATACACCACACCAGCTAATACACACCACACCAGCTAATACACACCACACCAGCTAATACACACCACACCAGCTAATATAAAGTACACCAGCTAATATAAAGTACACCAGCTAATATACACCAGCTAATATACACCACACCAGCTAATATACACCAGCTAATATACACCACACCAGCTAATACACACCACACCAGCTAATACACACCACACCAGCTAATATAAAGTACACCAGCTAATATAAAGTACACCAGCTAATATACACCAGCTAATATACACCACACCAGCTAATACACACCACACCAGCTAATATACACAACACCAGCTAATACACACCACACCAGCTAATACACACCACACCAGCTAATATACACCACACCAGCTAATATACAACACTCCAGGTAATACACACCACACCAGCTAATATACACCACACCAGCTAATACACACCAGCTAATATACACCACACCGGCTAATATACACCACACCGGCTAATACACACCACACCGGCTAATACACACCACACCGGCTAATACACACCACACCAGCTAATATACACCACACCAGCTAATATACACCAGCTAATATAAACCACACCAGCTACTACACACCAGCTAATACACACAACACCAGCTAATATACACCACACCAGCTAATATACACCACACCAGCTAATACACACCAGCTAATATACACCACACCAGCTAATATACACCACACCAGCTAATACACACCAGCTAATACACACCACACCAGCTAATATACACCACGCCAGCTAATACACACCACACCAGCTAAAATACACCACATCAGCTAATACACACCACACCGGCTAATACACACCACATCAGCTAATATACACCACACCAGCTAATAAACACCACACCAGCTAGTACACACCACACCAGCTAATACACACCACACCAGCTAATACACACCAGCTAATACACACCAGCTAATATACACCACACCAGCTAATATACACCACACCAGCTAATACACACCACACCAGGTAATATACAACACACCAGGTAATATACAACACACCAGCTAATATACACAAGCTAATATACACCACACCAGCTAATATACACCACACCAGCTAATACACACCACACCAGCTAATACACACCACACCAGCTAATACACACCACACCAGCTAATATAAAGTACACCAGCTAATATAAAGTACACCAGCTAATATACACCAGCTAATATACACCACACCAGCTAATACACACCACATCAGCTAATATACACCACACCAGCTAATACACACCACACCAGCTAATACACACCACACCAGCTAATATACACCACACCAGCTAATACACACCACACCAGCTAATACACACCACACCAGCTAATACACACCACACCAGCTAATATAAAGTACACCAGCTAATATAAAGTACACCAGCTAATATACACCACACCAGCTAATACACACCCCACCAGCTAATACACACCCCACCAGATAATACACACCACACAAGCTAATATACACCACACCAGCAAATATACAACACACCAGCTAATATACACAACACCAGCTAATACACAACCCACCAGCTAATACACACCCCACCAGCTAATAAACACCACACCAGATAATATACACCACACCAGCTAATACACACCACACCAGCTAATATACACCACACCAGCTAATACACACCACACCAGCTAATACACACCACACCAGCTAATACACACCACACCAGCTAATATACACCACACCAGCTAATACACACCACACCAGCTAATATACACCACACCAGCTAATATACACCACACCAGCTAATATACACCACACTAGCTAATACACACCACACCAGCTAATATACACCACACCAGCTAATATACACCACACCATCAAATACACACAACACCAGCTAATACACACCACACCAACTAATATACACCACAGCAGCTAATATTCACCACACCAGCTAAAACACACCACACCATCTAATACACACCACACCATCTAATACACACCACACCAGCTAATACACACCACCCCAGCTAACACACACCACACCAGCTAATACACACAACACACCACACCAGCGAATACACACCACACCAGCTAATACACACCACACCAGCTAATACACACCACAACAGCTAACACACACCACACCAGCTAATACACACCACACCAGCTAATACACACCACACCAGCTAATATACACCACACCAGCTAATACACACCACACCAGCTAATACACACCACACCAGCTAATACACACCCCACCAGGTAATATACACCACACCAGCTAATATACACCACACCAGGTAATATACACAACACCAGCTAATATACACCATCTAATATACACCACATCATTTCATATACACCACACCAGCTAATATACACCACACATGCTAATATACACAACACCAGCTAATACACACTACACCAGCTAATATACACCACACCAACTAATATACACCACACCAGCTAATATACACCACACCAGCTAATATACACCACACCAGCTAATATACACCACACCAGCGAATACACACCACACCAGCTAATACACACCACAACAGCTAACACACACCACACCAGCTAATACACACCACACCAGCTAATACACACCACACCAGCTAATATACACCACACCAGATAATATACACCACAACAGCTAATATACACCACAATAGCTAACATACACCACACCAGCTAATATACACCACACCAGCTAATATACACCACACCAGCTAATACACACCACACCAGGTAATATACAACACACCAGGTAATATACAACACACCAGCTAATATACACCAGCTAATATACACCACACCAGCTAATATACACTACACCAGCTAATATACACCAGCTAATATACACCACACCAGCTAATACACACCACACCAGCTAATACACACCACACCAGCTAATACACACCACACCAGCTAATATAAAGTACACCAGCTAATATAAAGTACACCAGCTAATATACACCAGCTAATATACACCACACCAGCTAATACACACCACACCAGCTAATATACACAACACCAGCTAATACACACCACACCAGCTAATACACACCACACCAGCTAATATACACCACTCCAGGTAATACACACCACACCAGCTAATATACACCACACCAACTAATATACACCACACCAGCTAATATACACCACACCAGCTAATATACACCACACCAGCTAATATACACCACACCAGCTAATACACACCACACCAGGTAATATACAACACACCAGGTAATATACAACACACCAGCTAATATACACAAGCTAATATACACCACACCAGCTAATATACACCACACCAGCTAATACAAACCACACCAGCTAATACACACCACACCAGCTAATACACACCACACCAGCTAATATAAAGTACACCAGCTAATATAAAGTACACCAGCTAATATACACCAGCTAATATACACCACACCAGCTAATACACACCACATCAGCTAATATACACCACACCAGCTAATACACACCACACCAGCTAATACACACCACACCAGCTAATATACACCACACCAGCTAATACACACCACACCAGCTAATACACACCACACCAGCTAATATAAAGTACACCAGCTAATATACACCACACCAGCTAATACACACCCCACCAGCTAATACACACCCCACCAGCTAATACACACCACACGAGCTAATATACACCACACCAGCAAATATACACCACACCAGCTAATATACACCACACCAGCTAATACACACCCCACCAGCTAATACACACCCCACCAGCTAATAAACACCACACCAGATAATATACACCACACCAGATAATATACACCACACCAGCTAATACACACCACACCAGCTAATATACACCACAGCAGCTAATACACACCACACCAGCTAATACACACCACACCAGCTAATACACACCACACCAGCTAATACACACCACACCAGCTAATACACACCACACCAGCTAATACACACCACACCAGCTAATATACACCACACCAGCTAATATATACCACACCAGCTAATATACACCACACTAGCTAATACACACCACACCAGCTAATATACACCACACCAGCAAATACACACAACACCAGCTAATACACACCACACCAACTAATATACACCACACCAGCTAATATTCACCACACCAGCTAAAACACACCACACCATCTAATACACACCACACCATCTAATACACACCATACCAGCTAATACACACCACCCCAGCTAATACACACCACACCAGCTAATACACACCCCACCAGCTAATACACACCCCACCAGCTAATACACACCACACCAGCTAATATACACCACACCAGCAAATATACACCACACCAGCTAATATACACAACACCAGCTAATACACACCCCACCAGCTAATACACACCCCACCAGCTAATAAACACCACACCAGATAATATACACCACACCAGCTAATACACACTACACCAGCTAATATACACCACAGCAGCTAATACACACCACACCAGCTAATACACACCACACCAGCTAATACACACCACACCAGCTAATACACACCACACCAGCTAATACACACCACACCAGCTAAAACACACCACACCAGCTAATATACACCACACCAGCTAATATATACCACACCAGCTAATATACACCACACTAGCTAATACACACCACACCAGGTAATATACACCACACCAGCTAATATACACCACACCAGCAAATACACACAACACCAGCTAATACACACCACACCAACTAATATACACCACACCAGCTAATACACACCACACCATCTAATACACACCACACCAGCTAATATAAAGTACCCCAGCTAATATACACCAGCTAATATACACCACACCAGCTAATACACACCACACCGGCTAATATACACCACACCAGCTAATACACACCACACCAGCTAATACACACCACACCAGCTAATACACACCACACCAGCTAATACACACCACACCAGCTAATATACACCACACCAGCTAATACACACCACACCAGCTAATACACACCACACCAGCTAATACACACCACACCAGCTAATACACACCACACCAGCGAATACACACCACACCAGCTAATACACACCACACCAGCTAATACACACCACACCAGCTAATACACACCACACCAGCTAATATACACCACACCGGATAATATACACCACACCTGCTAAAATACACCACACCAGCTAATACACACCAGCTAATACACACCAAACCAGCTAATATACACCACACCAGCTAATATACACCACACCAACTAATATACACCACACCAGCTAATATACACCACACCAGCTAATATACACCACACCAACTAATATACACAACACCAGCTAATATACACCACACCAGCTAATATACACCACACCAGCTAATATACACCACACCAACTAATATACACAACACCAGCTAATATACACCACACCAGCTAATAAACACCACACAAGCTAATAAACACCACACCAGCTAATATACACCACACCAGCTAATATACAGTACACCAGCTAATACACACTACACCAGCTAATACACACCACACCAGCTAATATACACCACACCAGCAAATACACACCACACCAGCTAATACACACCACACCAGCTAATACACACCACACCAGCTAATATACACCACACCAGCTAATATACAGCAAACCAGCTAATATACACCACAATAGCTAATATACACCACACCAGCTAATATACACCACACCAGCTAATATACACCACACCAGCTAATACACACCACACCAGGTAATATACAACACACCAGGTAATATACAACACACCAGCTAATATACACCAGCTAATATACACCACACCAGCTAATATACACCACACCAGCTAATATACACCAGCTAATATACACCACACCAGCTAATACACACCACACCAGCTAATACACACCACACCAGCTAATACACACCACACCAGCTAATATACACCACTCCAGCTAATACACACCACACCAGGTAATATACACCACACTAGCTAATATACACCACACCAGCTAAAATACTGTACACCAGCTAATATACACCACACCAGCTAATATACACCACACCAGCTAATACACACCAGCTAATATACACCACACCGGCTAATATACACCACACCGGCTAATACACACCACACCGGCTAATACACACCACACCAGCTAATATACACCACACCAGCTAATATACACTAGCTAATATAAACCACACCAGCTACTACACACCAGCTAATACACACCACACCAGCTAATATACACCACACCAGCTAATATACACCACACCAGCTAATACACACCAGCTAATATACACCACACCAGCTAATATACACCACACCAGCTAATACACACCAGCTAATACACACCACACCAGCTAATACACCACACCAGCTAATATACACCACGCCAGCTAATACACACCACACCAGCTAAAATACACCACATCAGCTAATACACACCACACCGGCTAATACACACCACATCAGCTAATATACACCACACCAGCTAATATACACCACACCAGCTAGTACACACCACACCAGCTAATACACACCACACCAGCTAATACACACCAGCTAATACACACCAGCTAATATACACCACACCAGCTAATATACACCAGCTAACACACACCACACCAGCTAATAAACACCAGCTAATACACACCACACCAGCTAATACACACCAGCTAATACACACCACACCAGCTAATATACACCACACCAGCTAATACACACCAGCTAATACACACCACACCAGCTAATTCACACCAGCTAATATACACCACACCAGCTAATATACACCACACCAGCTAATACACACCACACCAGCTAATATAGACCACACCAGCTAATACACACCACACTAGCTAATACACACCACACCAGCTAATATACACCACACCAGCTAATATACACAACACCAGCTAATACACACCAGCTAATACACACCACTCCAGCTAATACACACCACACCAGGTAATATACACCACACTAGCTAATATACACCACACCAGCTAAAATACACCACACCAGCTAATACACACCAGCTAATATACACCACACCGGCTAATATACACCACACCGGCTAGTACACACCACACCGGCTAATACACAACACACCGGCTAATATACACCACACCGGCTAATATACACCAGCTAATATAAACCACACCAGCTAATACACACCAGCTAATATACACCACACCAGCTAATATAAACCAGACCAGCTAATACACATCACACCAGCTAATATACACCACACCAGCTAATATACACCACAGCAGCTAATACACACCACAGCAGCTAATATAAACCACACCAACTAATACACACCACACCGGCTAATACACACCACACCAGCTAATATACACCACACCAGCTAATACACACCACACCAGCTAATACACACCACACCAGCTAATACACACCACACCAGCTAATACACACCACACCAGGTAATATACACCACACCAGCTAATATACACCACACCAGCTAATATACACAACACCAGCTAATATACACCATCTAATATACACCACATCATTTCATATACACCACACCAGCTAATATACACCACACATGCTAATATACACAACACCAGCTAATACACACTACACCAGCTAATATACACCACACCAGCTAATATACACCACACCAGCTAATATACACCACACCAACTAATATACACCACACCAGCTAATATACACCACACCAGCTAATATACACCACACCAACTAATATACACAACACCAGCTAATATACACCACACCAGCTAATAAACACCACACCAGCTAATAAACACCACACCAGCTAATATACACCACACCAGCTAATATACAGTACACCAGCTAATACACACTACACCAGCTAATACACACCACACCAGCTAATATACACCACACCAGCAAATACACACCACACCAGCTAATACACACCACACCAGCTAATACACACAACACCAGCTAATATACACCACACCAGCTAATATACACCACACCAGCTAATATACACCACACCAGCTAATACACACCACACCAGGTAATATACAACACACCAGGTAATATACAACACACCAGCTAATATACACCAGCTAATATACACCACACCAGCTAATATACACCACACCAGCTAATATACACCAGCTAATATACACCACACCAGCTAATACACACCACACCAGCTAATACACACCACACCAGCTAATACACACCACACCAGCTAATATAAAGTACACCAGCTAATATAAAGTACACCAGCTAATATACACCAGCTAATATACACCACACCAGCTAATATACACCAGCTAATATACACCACACCAGCTAATACACACCACACCAGCTAATACACACCACACCAGCTAATACACACCACACCAGCTAATATAAAGTACACCAGCTAATATAAAGTACACCAGCTAATATACACCAGCTAATATACACCACACCAGCTAATACACACCACACCAGCTAATATACACAACACCAGCTAATACACACCACACCAGCTAATACACACCACACCAGCTAATATACACCACTCCAGGTAATACACACCACACCAGGTAATATACACCACACTAGCTAATATACACCACACCAGCTAATATACAACACTCCAGGTAATACACACCACACCAGCTAATATACACCACACCAGCTAATACACACCAGCTAATATACACCACACCGGCTAATATACACCACACCGGCTAATACACACCACACCGGCTAATACACACCACACCAGCTAATATACACCACACCAGCTAATATACACCAGCTAATATAAACCACACCAGCTACTACACACCAGCTAATACACACGACACCAGCTAATATACACCACACCAGCTAATATACACCACACCAGCTAATACACACCAGCTAATATACACCACACCAGCTAATATACACCACACCAGCTAATACACACCAGCTAATACACACCACACCAGCTAATATACACCACGCCAGCTAATACACACCACACCAGCTAAAATACACCACATCAGCTAATACACACCACACCGGCTAATACACACCACATCAGCTAATATACACCACACCAGCTAATAAACACCACACCAGCTAGTACACACCACACCAGCTAATACACACCACACCAGCTAATACACACCAGCTAATACACACCAGCTAATATACACCACACCAGCTAATATACACCACACCAGCTAATACACACCACACCAGGTAATATACAACACACCAGGTAATATACAACACACCAGCTAATATACACAAGCTAATATACACCACACCAGCTAATATACACCACACCAGCTAATACACACCACACCAGCTAATACACACCACACCAGCTAATACACACCACACCAGCTAATATAAAGTACACCAGCTAATATAAAGTACACCAGCTAATATACACCAGCTAATATACACCACACCAGCTAATACACACCACATCAGCTAATATACACCACACCAGCTAATACACACCACACCAGCTAATACACACCACACCAGCTAATATACACCACACCAGCTAATACACACCACACCAGCTAATACACACCACACCAGCTAATACACACCACACCAGCTAATATAAAGTACACCAGCTAATATAAAGTACACCAGCTAATATACACCACACCAGCTAATACACACCCCACCAGCTAATACACACCCCACCAGATAATACACACCACACCAGCTAATATACACCACACCAGCAAATATACAACACACCAGCTAATATACACAACACCAGCTAATACACACCCCACCAGCTAATACACACCCCACCAGCTAATAAACACCACACCAGATAATATACACCACACCAGCTAATACACACCACACCAGCTAATATACACCACACCAGCTAATACACACCACACCAGCTAATACACACCACACCAGCTAATACACACCACACCAGCTAATATACACCACACCAGCTAATACACACCACACCAGCTAATATACACCACACCAGCTAATATACACCACACCAGCTAATATACACCACACTAGCTAATACACACCACACCAGCTAATATACACCACACCAGCTAATATACACCACACCATCAAATACACACAACACCAGCTAATACACACCACACCAACTAATATACACCACAGCAGCTAATATTCACCACACCAGCTAAAACACACCACACCATCTAATACACACCACACCATCTAATACACACCACACCAGCTAATACACACCACCCCAGCTAACACACACCACACCAGCTAATACACACAACACACCACACCAGCGAATACACACCACACCAGCTAATACACACCACACCAGCTAATACACACCACAACAGCTAACACACACCACACCAGCTAATACACACCACACCAGCTAATACACACCACACCAGCTAATATACACCACACCAGCTAATACACACCACACCAGCTAATACACACCACACCAGCTAATACACACCCCACCAGGTAATATACACCACACCAGCTAATATACACCACACCAGGTAATATACACAACACCAGCTAATATACACCATCTAATATACACCACATCATTTCATATACACCACACCAGCTAATATACACCACACATGCTAATATACACAACACCAGCTAATACACACTACACCAGCTAATATACACCACACCAACTAATATACACCACACCAGCTAATATACACCACACCAGCTAATATACACCACACCAGCTAATATACACCACACCAGCGAATACACACCACACCAGCTAATACACACCACACCAGCTAATACACACCACAACAGCTAACACACACCACACCAGCTAATACACACCACACCAGCTAATACACACCACACCAGCTAATATACACCACACCAGATAATATACACCACAACAGCTAATATACACCACAATAGCTAACATACACCACACCAGCTAATATACACCACACCAGCTAATATACACCACACCAGCTAATACACACCACACCAGGTAATATACAACACACCAGGTAATATACAACACACCAGCTAATATACACCAGCTAATATACACCACACCAGCTAATATACAATACACCAGCTAATATACACCAGCTAATATACACCACACCAGCTAATACACACCACACCAGCTAATACACACCACACCAGCTAATACACACCACACCAGCTAATATAAAGTACACCAGCTAATATAAAGTACACCAGCTAATATACACCAGCTAATATACACCACACCAGCTAATACACACCACACCAGCTAATATACACAACACCAGCTAATACACACCACACCAGCTAATACACACCACACCAGCTAATATACACCACTCCAGGTAATACACACCACACCAGCTAATATACACCACACCAACTAATATACACCACACCAGCTAATATACACCACACCAGCTAATATACACCACACCAGCTAATATACACCACACCAGCTAATACACACCACACCAGGTAATATACAACACACCAGGTAATATACAACACACCAGCTAATATACACAAGCTAATATACACCACACCAGCTAATATACACCACACCAGCTAATATACACCACACCAGCTAATACAAACCACACCAGCTAATACACACCACACCAGCTAATACACACCACACCAGCTAATATAAAGTACACCAGCTAATATAAAGTACACCAGCTAATATACACCAGCTAATATACACCACACCAGCTAATACACACCACATCAGCTAATATACACCACACCAGCTAATACACACCACACCAGCTAATACACACCACACCAGCTAATATACACCACACCAGCTAATACACACCACACCAGCTAATACACACCACACCAGCTAATATAAAGTACACCAGCTAATATACACCACACCAGCTAATACACACCCCACCAGCTAATACACACCCCACCAGCTAATACACACCACACCAGCTAATATACACCACACCAGCAAATATACACCACACCAGCTAATATACACCACACCAGCTAATACACACCCCACCAGCTAATACACACCCCACCAGCTAATAAACACCACACCAGATAATATACACCACACCAGATAATATACACCACACCAGCTAATACACACCACACCAGCTAATATACACCACAGCAGCTAATACACACCACACCAGCTAATACACACCACACCAGCTAATACACACCACACCAGCTAATACACACCACACCAGCTAATACACACCACACCAGCTAATACACACCACACCAGCTAATATACACCACACCAGCTAATATATACCACACCAGCTAATATACACCACACTAGCTAATACACACCACACCAGCTAATATACACCACACCAGCAAATACACACAACACCAGCTAATACACACCACACCAACTAATATACACCACACCAGCTAATATTCACCACACCAGCTAAAACACACCACACCATCTAATACACACCACACCATCTAATACACACCACACCAGCTAATACACACCACCCCAGCTAATACACACCACACCAGCTAATACACACCCCACCAGCTAATACACACCCCACCAGCTAATACACACCACACCAGCTAATATACACCACACCAGCAAATATACACCACACCAGCTAATATACACAACACCAGCTAATACACACCCCACCAGCTAATACACACCCCACCAGCTAATAAACACCACACCAGATAATATACACCACACCAGCTAATACACACTACACCAGCTAATATACACCACAGCAGCTAATACACACCACACCAGCTAATACACACCACACCAGCTAATACACACCACACCAGCTAATACACACCACACCAGCTAATACACACCACACCAGCTAATATACACCACACCAGCTAATATATACCACACCAGCTAATATACACCACACTAGCTAATACACACCACACCAGGTAATATACACCACACCAGCTAATATACACCACACCAGCAAATACACACAACACCAGCTAATACACACCACACCAACTAATATACACCACACCAGCTAATACACACCACACCATCTAATACACACCACACCAGCTAATATAAAGTACCCCAGCTAATATACACCAGCTAATATACACCACACCAGCTAATACACACCACACCGGCTAATATACACCACACCAGCTAATACACACCACACCAGCTAATACACACCACACCAGCTAATACACACCACACCAGCTAATACACACCACACCAGCTAATATACACCACAACAGCTAATACACACCACACCAGCTAATACACACCACACCAGCTAATACACACCACACCAGCTAATACACACCACACCAGCGAATACACACCACACCAGCTAATACACACCACACCAGCTAATACACACCACACCAGCTAATACACACCACACCAGCTAATATACACCACACCGGATAATATACACCACACCTGCTAAAATACACCACACCAGCTAATACACACCAGCTAATACACACCAAACCAGCTAATATACACCACACCAGCTAATATACACCACACCAACTAATATACACCACACCAGCTAATATACACCACACCAGCTAATATACACCACACCAACTAATATACACAACACCAGCTAATATACACCACACCAGCTAATATACACCACACCAGCTAATATACACCACACCAACTAATATACACAACACCAGCTAATATACACCACACCAGCTAATAAACACCACACAAGCTAATAAACACCACACCAGCTAATATACACCACACCAGCTAATATACAGTACACCAGCTAATACACACTACACCAGCTAATACACACCACACCAGCTAATATACACCACACCAGCAAATACACACCACACCAGCTAATACACACCACACCAGCTAATACACACCACACCAGCTAATATACACCACACCAGCTAATATACAGCAAACCAGCTAATATACACCACAATAGCTAATATACACCACACCAGCTAATATACACCACACCAGCTAATATACACCACACCAGCTAATACACACCACACCAGGTAATATACAACACACCAGGTAATATACAACACACCAGCTAATATACACCAGCTAATATACACCACACCAGCTAATATACACCACACCAGCTAATATACACCAGCTAATATACACCACACCAGCTAATACACACCACACCAGCTAATACACACCACACCAGCTAATACACACCACACCAGCTAATATACACCACTCCAGCTAATACACACCACACCAGGTAATATACACCACACTAGCTAATATACACCACACCAGCTAAAATACTGTACACCAGCTAATATACACCACACCAGCTAATATACACCACACCAGCTAATACACACCAGCTAATATACACCACACCGGCTAATATACACCACACCGGCTAATACACACCACACCGGCTAATACACACCACACCAGCTAATATACACCACACCAGCTAATATACACCAGCTAATATAAACCACACCAGCTACTACACACCAGCTAATACACACCACACCAGCTAATATACACCACACCAGCTAATATACACCACACCAGCTAATACACACCAGCTAATATACACCACACCAGCTAATATACACCACACCAGCTAATACACACCAGCTAATACACACCACACCAGCTAATACACCACACCAGCTAATATACACCACGCCAGCTAATACACACCACACCAGCTAAAATACACCACATCAGCTAATACACACCACACCGGCTAATACACACCACATCAGCTAATATACACCACACCAGCTAATATACACCACACCAGCTAGTACACACCACACCAGCTAATACACACCACACCAGCTAATACACACCAGCTAATACACACCAGCTAATATACACCACACCAGCTAATATACACCAGCTAACACACACCACACCAGCTAATAAACACCAGCTAATACACACCACACCAGCTAATACACACCAGCTAATACACACCACACCAGCTAATATACACCACACCAGCTAATACACACCAGCTAATACACACCACACCAGCTAATTCACACCAGCTAATATACACCACACCAGCTAATATACACCACACCAGCTAATACACACCACACCAGCTAATATACACCACACCAGCTAATACACACCACACTAGCTAATACACACCACACCAGCTAATATACACCACACCAGCTAATATACACAACACCAGCTAATACACACCAGCTAATACACACCACTCCAGCTAATACACACCACACCAGGTAATATACACCACACTAGCTAATATACACCACACCAGCTAAAATACACCACACCAGCTAATACACACCAGCTAATATACACCACACCGGCTAATATACACCACACCGGCTAGTACACACCACACCGGCTAATACACAACACACCGGCTAATATACACCACACCGGCTAATATACACCAGCTAATATAAACCACACCAGCTAATACACACCAGCTAATATACACCACACCAGCTAATATAAACCAGACCAGCTAATACACATCACACCAGCTAATATACACCACACCAGCTAATATACACCACAGCAGCTAATACACACCACAGCAGCTAATATAAACCACACCAACTAATACACACCACACCGGCTAATACACACCACACCAGCTAATATACACCACACCAGCTAATACACACCACACCAGCTAATACACACCACACCAGCTAATACACACCACACCAGCTAATACACACCACACCAGGTAATATACACCACACCAGCTAATATACACCACACCAGCTAATATACACAACACCAGCTAATATACACCATCTAATATACACCACATCATTTCATATACACCACACCAGCTAATATACACCACACATGCTAATATACACAACACCAGCTAATACACACTACACCAGCTAATATACACCACACCAGCTAATATACACCACACCAGCTAATATACACCACACCAGCTAATATACACCACACCAGATAATATACAGTATACCAGCTAATACACACCACACCGGCTAATACACACCAAACCGGCTAATACACACCACACTGGCTAATACACACCATACCGGATAATATACACCACACCTGCTAAAATACACCACACCAGCTAATATACACCACACCAGCTAATACACAC
The DNA here is from genome assembly GCF_965601325.2 of Salmo salar. Taxonomy (NCBI): domain Eukaryota; kingdom Metazoa; phylum Chordata; class Actinopteri; order Salmoniformes; family Salmonidae; genus Salmo; species Salmo salar. Next base: position 122,023,696 of record NC_138291.1, on the reverse strand, counting down.
CAGCTAATACACACCAAACCAGCTAATATACACCACACCAGCTAATATACACCACACCAGCTAATATTCACCACACCAGCTAAAACACACCACACCATCTAATACACACCACACCATCTAATACACACCACACCAGCTAATACACACCACCCCAGCTAATACACACCACACCAGCTAATACACACCCCACCAGCTAATACACACCCCACCAGCTAATACACACCACACCAGCTAATATACACCACACCAGCAAATATACACCACACCAGCTAATATACACAACACCAGCTAATACACACCCCACCAGCTAATACACACCCCACCAGCTAATAAACACCACACCAGATAATATACACCACACCAGCTAATACACACTACACCAGCTAATATACACCACAGCAGCTAATACACACCACACCAGCTAATACACACCACACCAGCTAATACACACCACACCAGCTAATACACACCACACCAGCTAATACACACCACACCAGCTAATATACACCACACCAGCTAATATATACCACACCAGCTAATATACACCACACTAGCTAATACACACCACACCAGGTAATATACACCACACCAGCTAATATACACCACACCAGCAAATACACACAACACCAGCTAATACACACCACACCAACTAATATACACCACACCAGCTAATACACACCACACCATCTAATACACACCACACCAGCTAATATAAAGTACCCCAGCTAATATACACCAGCTAATATACACCACACCAGCTAATACACACCACACCGGCTAATATACACCACACCAGCTAATACACACCACACCAGCTAATACACACCACACCAGCTAATACACACCACACCAGCTAATACACACCACACCAGCTAATATACACCACAACAGCTAATACACACCACACCAGCTAATACACACCACACCAGCTAATACACACCACACCAGCTAATACACACCACACCAGCGAATACACACCACACCAGCTAATACACACCACACCAGCTAATACACACCACACCAGCTAATACACACCACACCAGCTAATATACACCACACCGGATAATATACACCACACCTGCTAAAATACACCACACCAGCTAATACACACCAGCTAATACACACCAAACCAGCTAATATACACCACACCAGCTAATATACACCACACCAACTAATATACACCACACCAGCTAATATACACCACACCAGCTAATATACACCACACCAACTAATATACACAACACCAGCTAATATACACCACACCAGCTAATATACACCACACCAGCTAATATACACCACACCAACTAATATACACAACACCAGCTAATATACACCACACCAGCTAATAAACACCACACAAGCTAATAAACACCACACCAGCTAATATACACCACACCAGCTAATATACAGTACACCAGCTAATACACACTACACCAGCTAATACACACCACACCAGCTAATATACACCACACCAGCAAATACACACCACACCAGCTAATACACACCACACCAGCTAATACACACCACACCAGCTAATATACACCACACCAGCTAATATACAGCAAACCAGCTAATATACACCACAATAGCTAATATACACCACACCAGCTAATATACACCACACCAGCTAATATACACCACACCAGCTAATACACACCACACCAGGTAATATACAACACACCAGGTAATATACAACACACCAGCTAATATACACCAGCTAATATACACCACACCAGCTAATATACACCACACCAGCTAATATACACCAGCTAATATACACCACACCAGCTAATACACACCACACCAGCTAATACACACCACACCAGCTAATACACACCACACCAGCTAATATACACCACTCCAGCTAATACACACCACACCAGGTAATATACACCACACTAGCTAATATACACCACACCAGCTAAAATACTGTACACCAGCTAATATACACCACACCAGCTAATATACACCACACCAGCTAATACACACCAGCTAATATACACCACACCGGCTAATATACACCACACCGGCTAATACACACCACACCGGCTAATACACACCACACCAGCTAATATACACCACACCAGCTAATATACACCAGCTAATATAAACCACACCAGCTACTACACACCAGCTAATACACACCACACCAGCTAATATACACCACACCAGCTAATATACACCACACCAGCTAATACACACCAGCTAATATACACCACACCAGCTAATATACACCACACCAGCTAATACACACCAGCTAATACACACCACACCAGCTAATACACCACACCAGCTAATATACACCACGCCAGCTAATACACACCACACCAGCTAAAATACACCACATCAGCTAATACACACCACACCGGCTAATACACACCACATCAGCTAATATACACCACACCAGCTAATATACACCACACCAGCTAGTACACACCACACCAGCTAATACACACCACACCAGCTAATACACACCAGCTAATACACACCAGCTAATATACACCACACCAGCTAATATACACCAGCTAACACACACCACACCAGCTAATAAACACCAGCTAATACACACCACACCAGCTAATACACACCAGCTAATACACACCACACCAGCTAATATACACCACACCAGCTAATACACACCAGCTAATACACACCACACCAGCTAATTCACACCAGCTAATATACACCACACCAGCTAATATACACCACACCAGCTAATACACACCACACCAGCTAATATACACCACACCAGCTAATACACACCACACTAGCTAATACACACCACACCAGCTAATATACACCACACCAGCTAATATACACAACACCAGCTAATACACACCAGCTAATACACACCACTCCAGCTAATACACACCACACCAGGTAATATACACCACACTAGCTAATATACACCACACCAGCTAAAATACACCACACCAGCTAATACACACCAGCTAATATACACCACACCGGCTAATATACACCACACCGGCTAGTACACACCACACCGGCTAATACACAACACACCGGCTAATATACACCACACCGGCTAATATACACCAGCTAATATAAACCACACCAGCTAATACACACCAGCTAATATACACCACACCAGCTAATATAAACCAGACCAGCTAATACACATCACACCAGCTAATATACACCACACCAGCTAATATACACCACAGCAGCTAATACACACCACAGCAGCTAATATAAACCACACCAACTAATACACACCACACCGGCTAATACACACCACACCAGCTAATATACACCACACCAGCTAATACACACCACACCAGCTAATACACACCACACCAGCTAATACACACCACACCAGCTAATACACACCACACCAGGTAATATACACCACACCAGCTAATATACACCACACCAGCTAATATACACAACACCAGCTAATATACACCATCTAATATACACCACATCATTTCATATACACCACACCAGCTAATATACACCACACATGCTAATATACACAACACCAGCTAATACACACTACACCAGCTAATATACACCACACCAGCTAATATACACCACACCAGCTAATATACACCACACCAGCTAATATACACCACACCAGATAATATACAGTATACCAGCTAATACACACCACACCGGCTAATACACACCAAACCGGCTAATACACACCACACTGGCTAATACACACCATACCGGATAATATACACCACACCTGCTAAAATACACCACACCAGCTAATATACACCACACCAGCTAATACACACCAGCTAATACACACCAAACCAGCTAATATACACCACACCAGCTAATATACACCACACCAGCTAATACACACCACACCAGCTAATATACACCACACCAGCTAATATACACCACACCAGCTAATATACACCACACCAGCTAATATACACCACACCAGCTAATATACACCACACCAGCTAATATACAGGACACCAGCTAATACACACTACACCAGCTAATACACACCACACCAGCTAATATACACCACACCAGCAAATACACACCACACCAGCTAATACACACCACACCAGCTAATACTACCACACCAGCTAATATACACCACACCAGCTAATATACACCACACCAGCAAATACACACCACACCAGCTAATACACACCACACCAGCTAATACACACCACACCAGCTAATATACACCACACCAGCTAATATACACCAAACCAGCTAATACACACCACACCAGCTAATATACACCACACCAGCAAATATACACCACACCAGCTAATATACACCACACCAGCTAATATACACCACACCAGCTAATACACACCACACCAGGTAATATACAACACACCAGGTAATATACAACACACCAGCTAATATACACAAGCTAATATACACCACACCAGCTAATATACACCACACCAGCTAATACACACCACACCAGCTAATACACACCACACCAGCTAATACACACCACACCAGCTAATATAAAGTACACTAGCTAATATAAAGTACACCAGCTAATATACACCAGCTAATATACACCACACCAGCTAATACACACCACACCAGCTAATATACACCACACCAGATAATATACACCACACCAGCTAATATACACCACACCAGCTAAAACACACCACACCAGGTAATATACACCACACCAGCTAATATACACCACACCAGCAAATACACACAACACCAGCTAATACACACCACACCAACTAATATACACCACACCAGGTAATATTCACCACACCAGCTAATATACACCACACCAGCAAATACACACCACACCAGCTAATACACACCACACCAGCTAATACACACCACACCAGCTAATATACACCACACCAGCTAATATACACCACACCAGCAAATACACACCACACCAGCTAATACACACCACACCAGCTAATACACACCACACCAGCTAATATACACCACACCAGCTAATATACACCAAACCAGCTAATACACACCACACCAGCTAATATACAACACACCAGCAAATATACACCACACCAGCTAATATACACCACACCAGCTAATATACACCACACCAGCTAATACACACCACACCAGGTAATATACAACACACCAGGTAATATACAACACACCAGCTAATATACATAAGCTAATATACACCACACCAGCTAATATACACCACACCAGCTAATATACACCACACCAGCTAATACACACCACACCAGCTAATACACACCACACCAGCTAATACACACCACACCAGCTAATATAAAGTACACTAGCTAATATAAAGTACACCAGCTAATATACACCAGCAAATATACACCACACCAGCTAATACACACCACATCAGCTAATATACACCACACCAGCTAATACACACCACACCAGCTAATACACACCACACCAGCTAATATACACCACACCAGCTAATACACACCACACCAGCTAATACACACCACACCAGCTAATATACACCACACCAGCTAATATACACCACACCAGCTAATATACACCACACTAGCTAATACACACCACACCAGGTAATATACACCACACCAGCTAATATACACCACACCAGATAATATACACCACACCAGCTAATACACACCACACCAGCTAATATACACCACACCAGCTAATACACACCACACCAGCTAATACACACCACACCAGCTAATACACACCACACCAGCTAATACACACCACACCAGCTAATATACACCACACCAGCTAATATACACCACACTAGCTAATACACACCACACCAGGTAATATACACCACACCAGCTAATATACACCACACCAGCAAATACACACCACACCAGCTAATACACACCACACCAGCTAATACTACCACACCAGCTAATATACACCACACCAGCTAATATACACCACACCAGCAAATACACACCACACCAGCTAATACACACCACACCAGCTAATACACACCACACCAGCTAATATACACCACACCAGCTAATATACACCAAACCAGCTAATACACACCACACCAGCTAATATACACCACACCAGCAAATATACACCACACCAGCTAATATACACCACACCAGCTAATATACACCACACCAGCTAATACACACCACACCAGGTAATATACAACACACCAGGTAATATACAACACACCAGCTAATATACACAAGCTAATATACACCACACCAGCTAATATACACCACACCAGCTAATACACACCACACCAGCTAATACACACCACACCAGCTAATACACACCACACCAGCTAATATAAAGTACACTAGCTAATATAAAGTACACCAGCTAATATACACCAGCTAATATACACCACACCAGCTAATACACACCACACCAGCTAATATACACCACACCAGATAATATACACCACACCAGCTAATATACACCACACCAGCTAATACACACCACACCAGGTAATATACACCACACCAGCTAATATACACCACACCAGCAAATACACACAACACCAGCTAATACACACCACACCAACTAATATACACCACACCAGCTAATATTCACCACACCAGCTAATATACACCACACCAGCAAATACACACCACACCAGCTAATACACACCACACCAGCTAATACACACCACACCAGCTAATATACACCACACCAGCTAATATACACCACACCAGCAAATACACACCACACCAGCTAATACACACCACACCAGCTAATACACACCACACCAGCTAATATACACCACACCAGCTAATATACACCAAACCAGCTAATACACACCACACCAGCTAATATACAACACACCAGCAAATATACACCACACCAGCTAATATACACCACACCAGCTAATATACACCACACCAGCTAATACACACCACACCAGGTAATATACAACACACCAGGTAATATACAACACACCAGCTAATATACATAAGCTAATATACACCACACCAGCTAATATACACCACACCAGCTAATATACACCACACCAGCTAATACACACCACACCAGCTAATACACACCACACCAGCTAATACACACCACACCAGCTAATATAAAGTACACTAGCTAATATAAAGTACACCAGCTAATATACACCAGCAAATATACACCACACCAGCTAATACACACCACATCAGCTAATATACACCACACCAGCTAATACACACCACACCAGCTAATACACACCACACCAGCTAATATACACCACACCAGCTAATACACACCACACCAGCTAATACACACCACACCAGCTAATATACACCACACCAGCTAATATACACCACACCAGCTAATATACACCACACTAGCTAATACACACCACACCAGGTAATATACACCACACCAGCTAATATACACCACACCAGATAATATACACCACACCAGCTAATACACACCACACCAGCTAATATACACCACACCAGCTAATACACACCACACCAGCTAATACACACCACACCAGCTAATACACACCACACCAGCTAATACACACCACACCAGCTAATATACACCACACCAGCTAATATACACCACACTAGCTAATACACACCACACCAGGTAATATACACCACACCAGCTAATATACACCACACCAGCAAATACACACAACACCAGCTAATACACACCACACCAACTAATATACACCACACCAGCTAATATTCACCACACCAGCTAAAACACACCACACCATCTAATACACACCACACCATCTAATAAACACCACACCAGCTAATACACACCACCCCAGCTAATACACACCACCCCAGCTAATACACACAACACACCACACCAGCGAATACACACCACACCAGCTAACACACACCACACCAGCTAACACACACCACACCAGCTAATACACACCACACCAGCTAATACACACCACACCAGCTAATACACACCACACCAGCTAATATACACCACACCAGCTAATACACACCACAACAGCTAATACACACCACACCAGCTAATACACACCCCACCAGGTAATATACACCACACCAGCTAATATACACCACACCAGCTAATATACACAACACCAGCTAATATACACCATCTAATATACACCACATCATTTCATATACACCACACCAGCTAATATACACCACACATGCTAATATACACAACACCAGCTAATACACACTACACCAGCTAATATACACCACACCAACTAATATACACCACACCAGCTAATATACACCACACCAGCTAATATACACCACACCAGCTAATATACACCACACCAGCTAATATACACCACACCAGATAATATACAGTATACCAGCTAATACACACCACACCGGCTAATACACACCACACCGGCTAATACACACCACACCGGCTAATACACACCACACTGGCTAATACACACCACACCGGATAATATACACCACACCTGCTAAAATACACCACACCAGCTAATATACACCACACCAGCTAATACACACCAGCTAATACACACCAAACCAGCTAATATACACCACACCAGCTAATATACACCACACCAGCTAATATACACCACACCAGCTAATATACACCACACCAACTAATATACACCACACCAGCTAATACACACCACACCAGCTAATATACACCACACCAGCTAATATACACCACACCAGCTAATATACACCACACCAACTAATATACACAACACCAGCTAATATACACCACACCAGCTAATAAACACCACACCAGCTAATAAACACCACACCAGCTAATATACACCACACCAGCTAATATACAGTACACCAACTAATACACACTACACCAGCTAATACACACCACACCAGCTAATATACACCACACCAGCAAATACACACCACACCAGCTAATACACACCACACCAGCTAATACACACCACACCAGCTAATATACACCACACCATCTAATATACACCAAACCAGCTAATATACACCACAATAGCTAATATACACCACACCAGCTAATATACACCACACCAGCTAATATACACCACACCAGCTAATACAAACCACACCAGGTAATATACAACACACCAGGTAATATACACCACACTAGCTAATACACACCACACCAGGTAATATACACCACACCAGCTAATATACACCACACCAGATAATATACACCACACCAGCTAATACACACCACACCAGCTAATATACACCACACCAGCTAATACACACCACACCAGCTAATACACACCACACCAGCTAATACACACCACACCAGCTAATACACACCACACCAGCTAATATACACCACACCAGCTAATATACACCACACTAGCTAATACACACCACACCAGGTAATATACACCACACCAGCTAATATACACCACACCAGCAAATACACACAACACCAGCTAATACACACCACACCAACTAATATACACCACACCAGCTAATATTCACCACACCAGCTAAAACACACCACACCATCTAATACACACCACACCATCTAATAAACACCACACCAGCTAATACACACCACCCCAGCTAATACACACCACCCCAGCTAATACACACAACACACCACACCAGCGAATACACACCACACCAGCTAACACACACCACACCAGCTAACACACACCACACCAGCTAATACACACCACACCAGCTAATACACACCACACCAGCTAATACACACCACACCAGCTAATATACACCACACCAGCTAATACACACCACAACAGCTAATACACACCACACCAGCTAATACACACCCCACCAGGTAATATACACCACACCAGCTAATATACACCACACCAGCTAATATACACAACACCAGCTAATATACACCATCTAATATACACCACATCATTTCATATACACCACACCAGCTAATATACACCACACATGCTAATATACACAACACCAGCTAATACACACTACACCAGCTAATATACACCACACCAACTAATATACACCACACCAGCTAATATACACCACACCAGCTAATATACACCACACCAGCTAATATACACCACACCAGCTAATATACACCACACCAGATAATATACAGTATACCAGCTAATACACACCACACCGGCTAATACACACCACACCGGCTAATACACACCACACCGGCTAATACACACCACACTGGCTAATACACACCACACCGGATAATATACACCACACCTGCTAAAATACACCACACCAGCTAATATACACCACACCAGCTAATACACACCAGCTAATACACACCAAACCAGCTAATATACACCACACCAGCTAATATACACCACACCAGCTAATATACACCACACCAGCTAATATACACCACACCAACTAATATACACCACACCAGCTAATACACACCACACCAGCTAATATACACCACACCAGCTAATATACACCACACCAGCTAATATACACCACACCAACTAATATACACAACACCAGCTAATATACACCACACCAGCTAATAAACACCACACCAGCTAATAAACACCACACCAGCTAATATACACCACACCAGCTAATATACAGTACACCAACTAATACACACTACACCAGCTAATACACACCACACCAGCTAATATACACCACACCAGCAAATACACACCACACCAGCTAATACACACCACACCAGCTAATACACACCACACCAGCTAATATACACCACACCATCTAATATACACCAAACCAGCTAATATACACCACAATAGCTAATATACACCACACCAGCTAATATACACCACACCAGCTAATATACACCACACCAGCTAATACAAACCACACCAGGTAATATACAACACACCAGGTAATATACAACACACCAGCTAATATACACCAGCTAATATACACCACACCAGCTAATATACACCACACCAGCTAATATACACCAGCTAATATACACCACACCAGCTAATACACACCACACCAGCTAATACACACCACACCAGCTAATACACACCACACCAGCTAATATAAAGTACACCAGCTAATATAAAGTACACCAGCTAATATACACCAGCTAATATACACCACACCAGCTAATACACACCACACCAGCTAATATACACAACACCAGCTAATACACACCACACCAGCTTATACACACCACACCAGCTAATATACACCACTCCAGCTAATACACACCACACCAGGTAATATACACCACACTAGCTAATATACACCACTCCAGCTAAAATACTGTACACCAGCTAATATACACCACACCAGCTAATATACACCACACCAGCTAATACACACCAGCTAATATACACCACACCGGCTAATATACACCACACCGGCTAATACACACCACACCGGCTAATACACACCACACCGGCTAATACACACCACACCAGCTAATATACACCACACCAGCTAATATACACCAGCTAATATAAACCACACCAGCTACTACACACCAGCTAATACACACCACACCAGCTAATATACACCACACCAGCTAATACACACCAACTAATATACACCACACCGGCTAATATACACCACACCGGCTAATACACACCACACCGGCTAATACACACCACACCAGCTAATATACACCACACCAGCTAATATACACCAGATAATATAAACCACACCAGCTACTACACACCAGCTAATACACACCACACCAGCTAATATACACCACACCAGCTAATATACACCACACCAGCTAATACACACCAGCTAATATACACCACACCAGCTAATATACACCACACCAGCTAATACACACCAGCTAATACACACCACACCAGCTAATACACCACACCAGCTAATATACACCACGCCAGCTAATACACACCACACCAGCTAAAATACACCACATCAGCTAATACACACCACACCGGCTAATACACACCACATCAGCTAATATACACCACACCAGCTAATATACACCACTCCAGCTAATACACACCACACCAGGTAATATACACCACACTAGCTAATATACACCACTCCAGCTAAAATACTGTACACCAGCTAATATACACCACACCAGCTAATATACACCACACCAGCTAATACACACCAGCTAATATACACCACACCGGCTAATATACACCACACCGGCTAATACACACCACACCGGCTAATACACACCACACCGGCTAATACACACCACACCAGCTAATATACACCACACCAGCTAATATACACCAGCTAATATAAACCACACCAGCTACTACACACCAGCTAATACACACCACACCAGCTAATATACACCACACCAGCTAATACACACCAACTAATATACACCACACCGGCTAATATACACCACACCGGCTAATACACACCACACCGGCTAATACACACCACACCAGCTAATATACACCACACCAGCTAATATACACCAGATAATATAAACCACACCAGCTACTACACACCAGCTAATACACACCACACCAGCTAATATACACCACACCAGCTAATATACACCACACCAGCTAATACACACCAGCTAAAATACACCACACCAGCTAATATACACCACACCAGCTAATACACACCAGCTAATACACACCACACCAGCTAATACACCACACCAGCTAATATACACCACGCCAGCTAATACACACCACACCAGCTAATACACACCACACCAGCTAATACACACCACACCAGCTAATATAAAGTACACCAGCTAATATAAAGTACACCAGCTAATATACACCAGCTAATATACACCACACCAGCTAATACACACCACACCAGTTAATATACACAACACCAGCTAATACACACCACACCAGCTTATACACACCACACCAGCTAATATACACCACTCCAGCTAATACACACCACACCAGGTAATATACACCACACTAGCTAATATACACCAATCCAGCTAAAATACTGTACACCAGCTAATATACACCACACCAGCTAATATACACCACACCAGCTAATACACACCAGCTAATATACACCACACCGGCTAATATACACCACACCGGCTAATACACACCACACCGGCTAATACACACCACACCGGCTAATACACACCACACCAGCTAATATACACCACACCAGCTAATATACACCAGCTAATATAAACCACACCAGCTACTACACACCAGCTAATACACACCACACCAGCTAATATACACCACACCAGCTAATACACACCAACTAATATACACCACACCGGCTAATATACACCACACCGGCTAATACACACCACACCGGCTAATACACACCACACCAGCTAATATACACCACACCAGCTAATATACACCAGATAATATAAACCACACCAGCTACTACACACCAGCTAATACACACCACACCAGCTAATATACACCACACCAGCTAATATACACCACACCAGCTAATACACACCAGCTAATATACACCACACCAGCTAATATACACCACACCAGCTAATACACACCAGCTAATACACACCACACCAGCTAATACACCACACCAGCTAATATACACCACGCCAGCTAATACACACCACACCAGCTAAAATACACCACATCAGCTAATACACACCACACCGGCTAATACACACCACATCAGCTAATATACACCACACCAGCTAATATACACCACTCCAGCTAATACACACCACACCAGGTAATATACACCACACTAGCTAATATACACCACTCCAGCTAAAATACTGTACACCAGCTAATATACACCACACCAGCTAATATACACCACACCAGCTAATACACACCAGCTAATATACACCACACCGGCTAATATACACCACACCGGCTAATACACACCACACCGGCTAATACACACCACACCGGCTAATACACACCACACCAGCTAATATACACCACACCAGCTAATATACACCAGCTAATATAAACCACACCAGCTACTACACACCAGCTAATACACACCACACCAGCTAATATACACCACACCAGCTAATACACACCAACTAATATACACCACACCGGCTAATATACACCACACCGGCTAATACACACCACACCGGCTAATACACACCACACCAGCTAATATACACCACACCAGCTAATATACACCAGATAATATAAACCACACCAGCTACTACACACCAGCTAATACACACCACACCAGCTAATATACACCACACCAGCTAATATACACCACACCAGCTAATACACACCAGCTAATATACACCACACCAGCTAATATACACCACACCAGCTAATACACACCAGCTAATACACACCACACCAGCTAATACACCACACCAGCTAATATACACCACGCCAGCTAATACACACCACACCAGCTAAAATACACCACATCAGCTAATACACACCACACCGGCTAATACACACCACATCAGCTAATATACACCACACCAGCTAATATACACCACACCAGCTAGTACACACCACACCAGCTAATACACACCACACCAGCTAATACACACCAGCTAATACACACCAGCTAATATACACCACACCAGCTAATATACACCAGCTAACACACACCACACCAGCTAATAAACACCAGCTAATACACACCACACCAGCTAATACACACCAGCTAATACACACCACACCAGCTAATATACACCACACCAGCTAATACACACCAGCTAATACACACCACACCAGCTAATTCACACCAGCTAATATACACCACACCAGCTAATATACACCACACCAGCTAATACACACCACACCAGCTAATATACACCACACCAGCTAATACACACCACACTAGCTAATACACACCACACCAGCTAATATACACCACACCAGCTAATATACACAACACCAGCTAATACACACCAGCTAATACACACCACTCCAGCTAATACACACCACACCAGGTAATATACACCACACTAGCTAATATACACCACACCAGCTAAAATACACCACACCAGCTAATACACACCAGCTAATATACACCACACCGGCTAATATACACCACACCGGCTAGTACACACCTTACCGGCTAATACACACCACACCGGCTAATATACACCACACCGGCTAATATACACCAGCTAATATAAACCACACCAGCTAATACACACCAGCTAATATACACCACACCAGCTTATATAAACCAGACCAGCTAATACACACCACACCAGCTAATATACACCACACCAGCTAATATACACCACAGCAGCTAATACACACCACACCAGCTAATATAAACCACACCAACTAATACACACCACACCGGCTAATACACACCACACCGGCTAATATACACCACACCAGCTAATACACACCACACCAGCTAATACACACCACACCAGCTAATACACACCACACCAGCTAATACACACCACACCAGCTAATATACACCACACCAGCTAATATACACAACACCAGCTAATATACACCATCTAATATACACCACATCATTTCATATACACCACACCAGCTAATATACACCACACATGCTAATATACACAACACCAGCTAATACACACTACACCAGCTAATATACACCACACCAACTAATATACACCACACCAGCTAATATACACCACACCAGCTAATATACACCACACCAGCTAATATACACCACACCAGATAATATACAGTATACCAGCTAATACACACCACACCGGCTAATACACACCACACCGGCTAATACACACCACACTGGCTAATACACACCACACTGGCTAATACACACCATACCGGATAATATACACCACACCTGCTAAAATACACCACACCAGCTAATATACACCACACCAGCTAATACACACCAGCTAATACACACCAAACCACCTAATATACACCACACCAGCTAATATACACCACACCAGCTAATACACACCACACCAGCTAATATACACCACACCAGCTAATATACACCACACCAGCTAATATACACCACACCAGCTAATATAAACCACACCAGCTAATATACACCACACCAACTAATATACACAACACCAGCTAATAAACACCACACCAGCTAATAAACACCACACCAGCTAATATACACCACACCAGCTAATATACAGGACACCAGCTAATACACACTACACCAGCTAATACACACCACACCAGCTAATATACACCACACCAGCAAATACACACCACACCAGCTAATACACACCACACCAGCTAATACTACCACACCAGCTAATATACACCACACCAGCTAATATACACCACACCAGCAAATACACACCACACCAGCTAATACACACCACACCAGCTAATACACACCACACCAGCTAATATACACCACACCAGCTAATATACACCACACCAGCTAATATACACCAAACCAGCTAATACACACCACACCAGCTAATATACACCACACCAGCAAATATACACCACACCAGCTAATATACACCACACCAGCTAATATACACCACACCAGCTAATACACACCACACCAGGTAATATACAACACACCAGGTAATATACAACACACCAGCTAATATACACAAGCTAATATACACCACACCAGCTAATATACACCACACCAGCTAATATACACCACACCAGCTAATACACACCACACCAGCTAATACACACCACACCAGCTAATACACACCACACCAGCTAATACACACCACACCAGCTAATATAAAGTACACTTGCTAATATAAAGTACACCAGCTAATATACACCAGCTAATATACACCACACCAGCTAATACACACCACATCAGCTAATATACACCACACCAGCTAATACACACCACACCAGCTAATACACACCACACCAGCTAATATACACCACACCAGCTAATATACACCACACCAGCTAATATACACAACACCAGCTAATATACACCATCTAATATACACCACATCATTTCATATACACCACACCAGCTAATATACACCACACATGCTAATATACACAACACCAGCTAATACACACTACACCAGCTAATATACACCACACCAACTAATATACACCACACCAGCTAATACACACCACACCAGCTAATATACACCACACCAGCAAATACACACCACACCAGCTAATACACACCACACCAGCTAATACTACCACACCAGCTAATATACACCACACCAGCTAATATACACCACACCAGCAAATACACACCACACCAGCTAATACACACCACACCAGCTAATACACACCACACCAGCTAATATACACCACACCAGCTAATATACACCACACCAGCTAATATACACCAAACCAGCTAATACACACCACACCAGCTAATATACACCACACCAGCAAATATACACCACACCAGCTAATATACACCACACCAGCTAATATACACCACACCAGCTAATACACACCACACCAGGTAATATACAACACACCAGGTAATATACAACACACCAGCTAATATACACAAGCTAATATACACCACACCAGCTAATATACACCACACCAGCTAATATACACCACACCAGCTAATACACACCACACCAGCTAATACACACCACACCAGCTAATACACACCACACCAGCTAATACACACCACACCAGCTAATATAAAGTACACTTGCTAATATAAAGTACACCAGCTAATATACACCAGCTAATATACACCACACCAGCTAATACACACCACATCAGCTAATATACACCACACCAGCTAATACACACCACACCAGCTAATACACACCACACCAGCTAATATACACCACACCAGCTAATATACACCACACCAGCTAATATACACAACACCAGCTAATATACACCATCTAATATACACCACATCATTTCATATACACCACACAAGCTAATATACACCACACATGCTAATATACACAACACCAGCTAATACACACTACACCAGCTAATATACACCACACCAACTAATATACACCACACCAGCTAATACACACCACACCAGCTAATATACACCACACCAGCTAATACACACCACACCAGCTAATACACACCACACCAGCTAATATACACCACACCAGCTAATATACACCACACCAGCTAATATACACCACACTAGCTAATACACACCACACCAGGTAATATACACCACACCAGCTAATATACACCACACCAGCAAATACACACAACACCAGCTAATACACACCACACCAACTAATATACACCACAGCAGCTAATATTCACCACACCAGCTAAAACACACCACACCATCTAATACACACCACACCATCTAATACACACCACACCAGCTAATACACACCACCCCAGCTAACACACACCACACCAGCTAATACACACAACACACCACACCAGCGAATACACACCACACCAGCTAATACACACCACACCAGCTAATACACACCACACCAGCTAATACACACCACAACAGCTAACACACACCACACCAGCTAATACACACCACACCAGCTAATACACACCACACCAGCTAATATACACCACACCAGCTAATACACACCACACCAGCTAATACACACCACACCAGCTAATACACACCCCACCAGGTAATATACACAACACCAGCTAATATACACCACACCAGCTAATATACACAACACCAGCTAATATACACCATCTAATATACACCACATCATTTCATATACACCACACCAGCTAATATACACCACACATGCTAATATACACAACACCAGCTAATACACACTACACCAGCTAATATACACCACACCAACTAATATACACCACACCAGCTAATATACACCACACCAGCTAATATACACCACACCAGCTAATATACACCACACCAGCGAATACACACCACACCAGCTAATACACACCACACCAGCTAATACACACCACAACAGCTAACACACACCACACCAGCTAATACACACCACACCAGCTAATACACACCACACCAGCTAATACACACCACACCAGCTAATATACACCACACCAGCTAATACACACCACACCAGCTAATACACACCACACCAGCTAATACACACCCCACCAGGTAATATACACCACACCAGCTAATATACACCACACCAGCTAATATACACCACACCAGCTAATATACACCACACCAGCTAATATACACCACACCAGCTAATATACACCACACCAGCTAATATACACCACACCAACTAATATACACAACACCAGCTAATATACACCACACCAGCTAATATACACCACACCAGCTAATACACACCACACCAGCTAATACACACCACACCAGCTAATATACACCACACCAGCTAATACACACCACACCAGCTAATACACACCACACCAACTAATATACACCACAGCAGCTAATATTCACCACACCAGCTAAAACACACCACACCATCTAATACACACCACACCATCTAATACACACCACACCAGCTAATACACACCACCCCAGCTAACACACACCACACCAGCTAATACACACAACACACCACACCAGCGAATACACACCACACCAGCTAATACACACCACACCAGCTAATACACACCACACCAGCTAATACACACCACAACAGCTAACACACACCACACCAGCTAATACACACCACACCAGCTAATACACACCACACCAGCTAATATACACCACACCAGCTAATACACACCACACCAGCTAATACACACCACACCAGCTAATACACACCCCACCAGGTAATATACACAACACCAGCTAATATACACCACACCAGCTAATATACACAACACCAGCTAATATACACCATCTAATATACACCACATCATTTCATATACACCACACCAGCTAATATACACCACACATGCTAATATACACAACACCAGCTAATACACACTACACCAGCTAATATACACCACACCAACTAATATACACCACACCAGCTAATATACACCACACCAGCTAATATACACCACACCAGCTAATATACACCACACCAGCGAATACACACCACACCAGCTAATACACACCACACCAGCTAATACACACCACAACAGCTAACACACACCACACCAGCTAATACACACCACACCAGCTAATACACACCACACCAGCTAATACACACCACACCAGCTAATATACACCACACCAGCTAATACACACCACACCAGCTAATACACACCACACCAGCTAATACACACCCCACCAGGTAATATACACCACACCAGCTAATATACACCACACCAGCTAATATACACCACACCAGCTAATATACACCACACCAGCTAATATACACCACACCAGCTAATATACACCACACCAGCTAATATACACCACACCAACTAATATACACAACACCAGCTAATATACACCACACCAGCTAATATACACCAGATAATATAAACCACACCAGCTACTACACACCAGCTAATACACACCACACCAGCTAATATACACCACACCAGCTAATATACACCACACCAGCTAATACACACCAGCTAATATACACCACACCAGCTAATATACACCACACCAGCTAATACACACCAGCTAATACACACCACACCAGCTAATACACCACACCAGCTAATATACACCACGCCAGCTAATACACACCACACCAGCTAAAATACACCACATCAGCTAATACACACCACACCGGCTAATACACACCACATCAGCTAATATACACCACACCAGCTAATATACACCACACCAGCTAGTACACACCACACCAGCTAATGCACACCACACCAGCTAATACACACCAGCTAATACACACCAGCTAATATACACCACACCAGCTAATATACACCAGCTAACACACACCACACCAGCTAATAAACACCAGCTAATACACACCACACCAGCTAATACACACCAGCTAATACACACCACACCAGCTAATATACACCACACCAGCTAATACACACCAGCTAATACACACCACACCAGCTAATTCACACCAGCTAATATACACCACACCAGCTAATATACACCACACCAGCTAATACACACCACACCAGCTAATATACACCACACCAGCTAATACACACCACACTAGCTAATACACACCACACCAGCTAATATACACAACACCAGCTAATATACACAACACCAGCTAATACACACCAGCTAATACACACCACTCCAGCTAATACACACCACACCAGGTAATATACACCACACTAGCTAATATACACCACACCAGCTAAAATACACCACACCAGCTAATACACACCAGCTAATATACACCACACCGGCTAATATACACCACACCGGCTAGTACACACCACACCGGCTAATACACACCACACCGGCTAATATACACCAGCTAATATAAACCACACCAGCTAATACACACCAGCTAATATACACCACACCAGCTTATATAAACCAGACCAGCTAATACACACCACACCAGCTAATATACACCACACCAGCTAATATACACCACAGCAGCTAATACACACCACACCAGCTAATATAAACCACACCAACTAATACACACCACACCGGCTAATACACACCACACCAGCTAATATACACCACACCAGCTAATACACACCACACCAGCTAATACACACCACACCAGCTAATACACACCACACCAGCTAATACACACCACACCAGCTAATACACACCACACCGGCTAATACACACCACACCAGCTAATATACACCACACCAGCTAATACACACCACACCAGCTAATACACACCACACCAGCTAATACACACCACACCGGCTAATACACACCACATCAGCTAATATACACCACACCAGCTAATATACACCACACCAGCTAGTACACACCACACCAGCTAATGCACACCACACCAGCTAATACACACCAGCTAATACACACCAGCTAATATACACCACACCAGCTAATATACACCAGCTAACACACACCACACCAGCTAATAAACACCAGCTAATACACACCACACCAGCTAATACACACCAGCTAATACACACCACACCAGCTAATATACACCACACCAGCTAATACACACCAGCTAATACACACCACACCAGCTAATTCACACCAGCTAATATACACCACACCAGCTAATATACACCACACCAGCTAATACACACCACACCAGCTAATATACACCACACCAGCTAATACACACCACACTAGCTAATACACACCACACCAGCTAATATACACAACACCAGCTAATATACACAACACCAGCTAATACACACCAGCTAATACACACCACTCCAGCTAATACACACCACACCAGGTAATATACACCACACTAGCTAATATACACCACACCAGCTAAAATACACCACACCAGCTAATACACACCAGCTAATATACACCACACCGGCTAATATACACCACACCGGCTAGTACACACCACACCGGCTAATACACACCACACCGGCTAATATACACCAGCTAATATAAACCACACCAGCTAATACACACCAGCTAATATACACCACACCAGCTTATATAAACCAGACCAGCTAATACACACCACACCAGCTAATATACACCACACCAGCTAATATACACCACAGCAGCTAATACACACCACACCAGCTAATATAAACCACACCAACTAATACACACCACACCGGCTAATACACACCACACCAGCTAATATACACCACACCAGCTAATACACACCACACCAGCTAATACACACCACACCAGCTAATACACACCACACCAGCTAATACACACCACACCAGCTAATATACACCACACCAGCTAATATACACAACACCAGCTAATATACACCACCTAATATACACCACATCATTTCATATACACCACACCAGCTAATATACACCACACATGCTAATATACACAACACCAGCTAATACACACTACACCAGCTAATATACACCACACCAACTAATATACACCACACCAGCTAATATACACCACACCAGCTAATATACACCACACCAGCTAATATACACCACACCAGATAATATACAGTATACCAGCTAATACACACCACACCGGCTAATACACACCACACCGGCTAATACACACCACACTGGCTAATACACACCACACTGGCTAATACACACCATACCGGATAATATACACCACACCTGCTAAAATACACCACACCAGCTAATATACACCACACCAGCTAATACACACCAGCTAATACACACCAAACCAGCTAATACACACCACACCAGCTAATATACACCACACCAGCTAATATACACAACACCAGCTAATATACACCATCTAATATACACCACATCATTTCATATACACCACACCAGCTAATATACACCACACATGCTAATATACACAACACCAGCTAATACACACTACACCAGCTAATATACACCACACCAACTAATATACACCACACCA
The DNA here is from genome assembly GCF_965601325.2 of Salmo salar. Lineage (NCBI taxonomy): Eukaryota > Metazoa > Chordata > Actinopteri > Salmoniformes > Salmonidae > Salmo > Salmo salar. Next base: position 122,000,684 of record NC_138291.1, on the reverse strand, counting down.
GCTAATATACACCACACCAGATAATATACAGTATACCAGCTAATACACACCACACCGGCTAATACACACCACACCGGCTAATACACACCACACTGGCTAATACACACCACACTGGCTAATACACACCATACCGGATAATATACACCACACCTGCTAAAATACACCACACCAGCTAATATACACCACACCAGCTAATACACACCAGCTAATACACACCAAACCAGCTAATATACACCACACCAGCTAATATACACCACACCAGCTAATACACACCACACCAGCTAATATACACCACACCAGCTAATATACACCACACCAGCTAATATACACCACACCAGCTAATATACACCACACCAGCTAATATACACCACACCAACTAATATACACAACACCAGCTAATAAACACCACACCAGCTAATAAACACCACACCAGCTAATATACACCACACCAGCTAATATACAGGACACCAGCTAATACACACTACACCAGCTAATACACACCACACCAGCTAATATACACCACACCAGCAAATACACACCACACCAGCTAATACACACCACACCAGCTAATACTACCACACCAGCTAATATACACCACACCAGCTAATATACACCACACCAGCAAATACACACCACACCAGCTAATACACACCACACCAGCTAATACACACCACACCAGCTAATATACACCACACCAGCTAATATACACCACACCAGCTAATATACACCAAACCAGCTAATACACACCACACCAGCTAATATACACCACACCAGAAAATATACACCACACCAGCTAATATACACCACACCAGCTAATATACACCACACCAGCTAATACACACCACACCAGGTAATATACAACACACCAGGTAATATACAACACACCAGCTAATATACACAAGCTAATATACACCACACCAGCTAATATACACCACACCAGCTAATATACACCACACCAGCTAATACACACCACACCAGCTAATACACACCACACCAGCTAATACACACCACACCAGCTAATACACACCACACCAGCTAATACACACCACACCAGCTAATATAAAGTACACTTGCTAATATAAAGTACACCAGCTAATATACACCAGCTAATATACACCACACCAGCTAATACACACCACATCAGCTAATATACACCACACCAGCTAATACACACCACACCAGCTAATACACACCACACCAGCTAATATACACCACACCAGCTAATATACACCACACCAGCTAATATACACAACACCAGCTAATATACACCATCTAATATACACCACATCATTTCATATACACCACACCAGCTAATATACACCACACATGCTAATATACACAACACCAGCTAATACACACTACACCAGCTAATATACACCACACCAACTAATATACACCACACCAGCTAATACACACCACACCAGCTAATATACACCACACCAGCTAATACACACCACACCAGCTAATACACACCACACCAGCTAATATACACCACACCAGCTAATATACACCACACCAGCTAATATACACCACACTAGCTAATACACACCACACCAGGTAATATACACCACACCAGCTAATATACACCACACCAGCAAATACACACAACACCAGCTAATACACACCACACCAACTAATATACACCACAGCAGCTAATATTCACCACACCAGCTAAAACACACCACACCATCTAATACACACCACACCATCTAATACACACCACACCAGCTAATACACACCACCCCAGCTAACACACACCACACCAGCTAATACACACAACACACCACACCAGCGAATACACACCACACCAGCTAATACACACCACACCAGCTAATACACACCACACCAGCTAATACACACCACAACAGCTAACACACACCACACCAGCTAATACACACCACACCAGCTAATACACACCACACCAGCTAATATACACCACACCAGCTAATACACACCACACCAGCTAATACACACCACACCAGCTAATACACACCCCACCAGGTAATATACACAACACCAGCTAATATACACCACACCAGCTAATATACACAACACCAGCTAATATACACCATCTAATATACACCACATCATTTCATATACACCACACCAGCTAATATACACCACACATGCTAATATACACAACACCAGCTAATAAACACTACACCAGCTAATATACACCACACCAACTAATATACACCACACCAGCTAATATACACCACACCAGCTAATATACACCACACCAGCTAATATACACCACACCAGCGAATACACACCACACCAGCTAATACACACCACACCAGCTAATACACACCACAACAGCTAACACACACCACACCAGCTAATACACACCACACCAGCTAATACACACCACACCAGCTAATACACACCACACCAGCTAATACACACCACACCAGCTAATACACACCACACCAGCTAATACACACCACACCAGCTAATACACACCCCACCAGGTAATATACACCACACCAGCTAATATACACCACACCAGCTAATATACACCACACCAGCTAATATACACCACACCAGCTAATATACACCACACCAACTAATATACACCACACCAGCTAATACACACCAACTAATATACACCACACCAGCTAATACACACCAACTAATATACACCACACCGGCTAATATACACCACACCGGCTAATACACACCACACCGGCTAATACACACCACACCAGCTAATATACACCACACCAGCTAATATACACCAGATAATATAAACCACACCAGCTACTACACACCAGCTAATACACACCACACCAGCTAATATACACCACACCAGCTAATATACACCACACCAGCTAATACACACCAGCTAATATACACCACACCAGCTAATATACACCACACCAGCTAATATACACCACACCAGCTAATATACACCACACCAGCTAATATACACAACACCAGCTAATATACACCATCTAATATACACCACATCATTTCATATACACCACACCAGCTAATATACACCACACATGCTAATATACACAACACCAGCTAATAAACACTACACCAGCTAATATACACCACACCAACTAATATACACCACACCAGCTAATATACACCACACCAGCTAATATACACCACACCAGCTAATATACACCACACCAGCGAATACACACCACACCAGCTAATACACACCACACCAGCTAATACACACCACAACAGCTAACACACACCACACCAGCTAATACACACCACACCAGCTAATACACACCACACCAGCTAATACACACCACACCAGCTAATACACACCACACCAGCTAATACACACCACACCAGCTAATACACACCACACCAGCTAATACACACCCCACCAGGTAATATACACCACACCAGCTAATATACACCACACCAGCTAATATACACCACACCAGCTAATATACACCACACCAGCTAATATACACCACACCAACTAATATACACCACACCAGCTAATACACACCAACTAATATACACCACACCAGCTAATACACACCAACTAATATACACCACACCGGCTAATATACACCACACCGGCTAATACACACCACACCGGCTAATACACACCACACCAGCTAATATACACCACACCAGCTAATATACACCAGATAATATAAACCACACCAGCTACTACACACCAGCTAATACACACCACACCAGCTAATATACACCACACCAGCTAATATACACCACACCAGCTAATACACACCAGCTAATATACACCACACCAGCTAATATACACCACACCAGCTAATACACACCAGCTAATACACACCACACCAGCTAATACACCACACCAGCTAATATACACCACGCCAGCTAATACACACCACACCAGCTAAAATACACCACATCAGCTAATACACACCACACCGGCTAATACACACCACATCAGCTAATATACACCACACCAGCTAATATACACCACTCCAGCTAATACACACCACACCAGGTAATATACACCACACTAGCTAATATACACCACTCCAGCTAAAATACTGTACACCAGCTAATATACACCACACCAGCTAATATACACCACACCAGCTAATACACACCAGCTAATATACACCACACCGGCTAATATACACCACACCGGCTAATACACACCACACCGGCTAATACACACCACACCGGCTAATACACACCACACCAGCTAATATACACCACACCAGCTAATATACACCAGCTAATATAAACCACACCAGCTACTACACACCAGCTAATACACACCACACCAGCTAATATACACCACACCAGCTAATACACACCAACTAATATACACCACACCGGCTAATATACACCACACCGGCTAATACACACCACACCGGCTAATACACACCACACCAGCTAATATACACCACACCAGCTAATATACACCAGATAATATAAACCACACCAGCTACTACACACCAGCTAATACACACCACACCAGCTAATATACACCACACCAGCTAATATACACCACACCAGCTAATACACACCAGCTAATATACACCACACCAGCTAATATACACCACACCAGCTAATACACACCAGCTAATACACACCACACCAGCTAATACACCACACCAGCTAATATACACCACGCCAGCTAATACACACCACACCAGCTAAAATACACCACATCAGCTAATACACACCACACCGGCTAATACACACCACATCAGCTAATATACACCACACCAGCTAATATACACCACACCAGCTAGTACACACCACACCAGCTAATACACACCACACCAGCTAATACACACCAGCTAATACACACCAGCTAATATACACCACACCAGCTAATATACACCAGCTAACACACACCACACCAGCTAATAAACACCAGCTAATACACACCACACCAGCTAATACACACCAGCTAATACACACCACACCAGCTAATATACACCACACCAGCTAATACACACCAGCTAATACACACCACACCAGCTAATTCACACCAGCTAATATACACCACACCAGCTAATATACACCACACCAGCTAATACACACCACACCAGCTAATATACACCACACCAGCTAATACACACCACACTAGCTAATACACACCACACCAGCTAATATACACCACACCAGCTAATATACACAACACCAGCTAATACACACCAGCTAATACACACCACTCCAGCTAATACACACCACACCAGGTAATATACACCACACTAGCTAATATACACCACACCAGCTAAAATACACCACACCAGCTAATACACACCAGCTAATATACACCACACCGGCTAATATACACCACACCGGCTAGTACACACCTTACCGGCTAATACACACCACACCGGCTAATATACACCACACCGGCTAATATACACCAGCTAATATAAACCACACCAGCTAATACACACCAGCTAATATACACCACACCAGCTTATATAAACCAGACCAGCTAATACACACCACACCAGCTAATATACACCACACCAGCTAATATACACCACAGCAGCTAATACACACCACACCAGCTAATATAAACCACACCAACTAATACACACCACACCGGCTAATACACACCACACCAGCTAATATACACCACACCAGCTAATACACACCACACCAGCTAATACACACCACACCAGCTAATACACACCACACCAGCTAATACACACCACACCAGCTAATATACACCACACCAGCTAATATACACAACACCAGCTAATATACACCATCTAATATACACCACATCATTTCATATACACCACACCAGCTAATATACACCACACATGCTAATATACACAACACCAGCTAATACACACTACACCAGCTAATATACACCACACCAACTAATATACACCACACCAGCTAATATACACCACACCAGCTAATATACACCACACCAGCTAATATACACCACACCAGATAATATACAGTATACCAGCTAATACACACCACACCGGCTAATACACACCACACCGGCTAATACACACCACACTGGCTAATACACACCACACTGGCTAATACACACCATACCGGATAATATACACCACACCTGCTAAAATACACCACACCAGCTAATATACACCACACCAGCTAATACACACCAGCTAATACACACCAAACCAGCTAATATACACCACACCAGCTAATATACACCACACCAGCTAATACACACCACACCAGCTAATATACACCACACCAGCTAATATACACCACACCAGCTAATATACACCACACCAGCTAATATAAACCACACCAGCTAATATACACCACACCAACTAATATACACAACACCAGCTAATAAACACCACACCAGCTAATAAACACCACACCAGCTAATATACACCACACCAGCTAATATACAGGACACCAGCTAATACACACTACACCAGCTAATACACACCACACCAGCTAATATACACCACACCAGCAAATACACACCACACCAGCTAATACACATCACACCAGCTAATACTACCACACCAGCTAATATACACCACACCAGCTAATATACACCACACCAGCAAATACACACCACACCAGCTAATACACACCACACCAGCTAATACACACCACACCAGCTAATATACACCACATCAGCTAATATACACCACACCAGCTAATATACACCAAACCAGCTAATACACACCACACCAGCTAATATACACCACACCAGCAAATATACACCACACCAGCTAATATACACCACACCAGCTAATATACACCACACCAGCTAATACACACCACACCAGGTAATATACAACACACCAGGTAATATACAACACACCAGCTAATATACACAAGCTAATATACACCACACCAGCTAATATACACCACACCAGCTAATATACACCACACCAGCTAATACACACCACACCAGCTAATACACACCACACCAGCTAATACACACCACACCAGCTAATACACACCACACCAGCTAATACACACCACACCAGCTAATATAAAGTACACTTGCTAATATAAAGTACACCAGCTAATATACACCAGCTAATATACACCACACCAGCTAATACACACCACATCAGCTAATATACACCACACCAGCTAATACACACCACACCAGCTAATACACACCACACCAGCTAATATACACCACACCAGCTAATATACACCACACCAGCTAATATACACAACACCAGCTAATATACACCATCTAATATACACCACATCATTTCATATACACCACACCAGCTAATATACACCACACATGCTAATATACACAACACCAGCTAATACACACTACACCAGCTAATATACACCACACCAACTAATATACACCACACCAGCTAATACACACCACACCAGCTAATATACACCACACCAGCAAATACACACCACACCAGCTAATACACACCACACCAGCTAATACTACCACACCAGCTAATATACACCACACCAGCTAATATACACCACACCAGCAAATACACACCACACCAGCTAATACACACCACACCAGCTAATACACACCACACCAGCTAATATACACCACACCAGCTAATATACACCACACCAGCTAATATACACCAAACCAGCTAATACACACCACACCAGCTAATATACACCACACCAGCAAATATACACCACACCAGCTAATATACACCACACCAGCTAATACACACCACACCAGGTAATATACAACACACCAGGTAATATACAACACACCAGCTAATATACACAAGCTAATATACACCACACCAGCTAATATACACCACACCAGCTAATATACACCACACCAGCTAATACACACCACACCAGCTAATACACACCACACCAGCTAATACACACCACACCAGCTAATACACACCACACCAGCTAATACACACCACACCAGCTAATATAAAGTACACTTGCTAATATAAAGTACACCAGCTAATATACACCAGCTAATATACACCACACCAGCTAATACACACCACATCAGCTAATATACACCACACCAGCTAATACACACCACACCAGCTAATACACACCACACCAGCTAATATACACCACACCAGCTAATATACACCACACCAGCTAATATACACAACACCAGCTAATATACACCATCTAATATACACCACATCATTTCATATACACCACACAAGCTAATATACACCACACATGCTAATATACACAACACCAGCTAATACACACTACACCAGCTAATATACACCACACCAACTAATATACACCACACCAGCTAATACACACCACACCAGCTAATATACACCACACCAGCTAATACACACCACACCAGCTAATACACACCACACCAGCTAATATACACCACACCAGCTAATATACACCACACCAGCTAATATACACCACACTAGCTAATACACACCACACCAGGTAATATACACCACACCAGCTAATATACACCACACCAGCAAATACACACAACACCAGCTAATACACACCACACCAACTAATATACACCACAGCAGCTAATATTCACCACACCAGCTAAAACACACCACACCATCTAATACACACCACACCATCTAATACACACCACACCAGCTAATACACACCACCCCAGCTAACACACACCACACCAGCTAATACACACAACACACCACACCAGCGAATACACACCACACCAGCTAATACACACCACACCAGCTAATACACACCACACCAGCTAATACACACCACAACAGCTAACACACACCACACCAGCTAATACACACCACACCAGCTAATACACACCACACCAGCTAATATACACCACACCAGCTAATACACACCACACCAGCTAATACACACCACACCAGCTAATACACACCCCACCAGGTAATATACACAACACCAGCTAATATACACCACACCAGCTAATATACACAACACCAGCTAATATACACCATCTAATATACACCACATCATTTCATATACACCACACCAGCTAATATACACCACACATGCTAATATACACAACACCAGCTAATACACACTACACCAGCTAATATACACCACACCAACTAATATACACCACACCAGCTAATATACACCACACCAGCTAATATACACCACACCAGCTAATATACACCACACCAGCGAATACACACCACACCAGCTAATACACACCACACCAGCTAATACACACCACAACAGCTAACACACACCACACCAGCTAATACACACCACACCAGCTAATACACACCACACCAGCTAATACACACCACACCAGCTAATATACACCACACCAGCTAATACACACCACACCAGCTAATACACACCACACCAGCTAATACACACCCCACCAGGTAATATACACCACACCAGCTAATATACACCACACCAGCTAATATACACCACACCAGCTAATATACACCACACCAGCTAATATACACCACACCAGCTAATATACACCACACCAGCTAATATACACCACACCAACTAATATACACAACACCAGCTAATATACACCACACCAGCTAATATACACCACACCAGCTAATACACACCACACCAGCTAATACACACCACACCAGCTAATATACACCACACCAGCTAATATACACCACACTAGCTAATACACACCACACCAGGTAATATACACCACACCAGCTAATATACACCACACCAGCAAATACACACAACACCAGCTAATACACACCACACCAACTAATATACACCACAGCAGCTAATATTCACCACACCAGCTAAAACACACCACACCATCTAATACACACCACACCATCTAATACACACCACACCACCTAATACACACCACCCCAGCTAACACACACCACACCAGCTAATACACACAACACACCACACCAGCGAATACACACCACACCAGCTAATACACACCACACCAGCTAATACACACCACACCAGCTAATACACACCACAACAGCTAACACACACCACACCAGCTAATACACACCACACCAGCTAATACACACCACACCAGCTAATATACACCACACCAGCTAATACACACCACACCAGCTAATACACACCACACCAGCTAATACACACCCCACCAGGTAATATACACAACACCAGCTAATATACACCACACCAGCTAATATACACAACACCAGCTAATATACACCATCTAATATACACCACATCATTTCATATACACCACACCAGCTAATATACACCACACATGCTAATATACACAACACCAGCTAATACACACTACACCAGCTAATATACACCACACCAACTAATATACACCACACCAGCTAATATACACCACACCAGCTAATATACACCACACCAGCTAATATACACCACACCAGCGAATACACACCACACCAGCTAATACACACCACACCAGCTAATACACACCACAACAGCTAACACACACCACACCAGCTAATACACACCACACCAGCTAATACACACCACACCAGCTAATACACACCACACCAGCTAATATACACCACACCAGCTAATACACACCACACCAGCTAATACACACCACACCAGCTAATACACACCCCACCAGGTAATATACACCACACCAGCTAATATACACCACACCAGCTAATATACACCACACCAGCTAATATACACCACACCAGCTAATATACACCACACCAGCTAATATACACCACACCAACTAATATACACAACACCAGCTAATATACACCACACCAGCTAATATACACCAGATAATATAAACCACACCAGCTACTACACACCAGCTAATACACACCACACCAGCTAATATACACCACACCAGCTAATATACACCACACCAGCTAATACACACCAGCTAATATACACCACACCAGCTAATATACACCACACCAGCTAATACACACCAGCTAATACACACCACACCAGCTAATACACCACACCAGCTAATATACACCACGCCAGCTAATACACACCACACCAGCTAAAATACACCACATCAGCTAATACACACCACACCGGCTAATACACACCACATCAGCTAATATACACCACACCAGCTAATATACACCACACCAGCTAGTACACACCACACCAGCTAATGCACACCACACCAGCTAATACACACCAGCTAATACACACCAGCTAATATACACCACACCAGCTAATATACACCAGCTAACACACACCACACCAGCTAATAAACACCAGCTAATACACACCACACCAGCTAATACACACCAGCTAATACACACCACACCAGCTAATATACACCACACCAGCTAATACACACCAGCTAATACACACCACACCAGCTAATTCACACCAGCTAATATACACCACACCAGCTAATATACACCACACCAGCTAATACACACCACACCAGCTAATATACACCACACCAGCTAATACACACCACACTAGCTAATACACACCACACCAGCTAATATACACAACACCAGCTAATATACACAACACCAGCTAATACACACCAGCTAATACACACCACTCCAGCTAATACACACCACACCAGGTAATATACACCACACTAGCTAATATACACCACACCAGCTAAAATACACCACACCAGCTAATACACACCAGCTAATATACACCACACCGGCTAATATACACCACACCGGCTAGTACACACCACACCGGCTAATACACACCACACCGGCTAATATACACCAGCTAATATAAACCACACCAGCTAATACACACCAGCTAATATACACCACACCAGCTTATATAAACCAGACCAGCTAATACACACCACACCAGCTAATATACACCACACCAGCTAATATACACCACAGCAGCTAATACACACCACACCAGCTAATATAAACCACACCAACTAATACACACCACACCGGCTAATACACACCACACCAGCTAATACACACCACACCAGCTAATACACACCACACCAGCTAATACACACCACACCAGCTAATATACACCACACCAGCTAATATACACAACACCAGCTAATATACACCACCTAATATACACCACATCATTTCATATACACCACACCAGCTAATATACACCACACATGCTAATATACACAACACCAGCTAATACACACTACACCAGCTAATATACACCACACCAACTAATATACACCACACCAGCTAATATACACCACACCAGCTAATATACACCACACCAGCTAATATACACCACACCAGATAATATACAGTATACCAGCTAATACACACCACACCGGCTAATACACACCACACCGGCTAATACACACCACACTGGCTAATACACACCACACTGGCTAATACACACCATACCGGATAATATACACCACACCTGCTAAAATACACCACACCAGCTAATATACACCACACCAGCTAATACACACCAGCTAATACACACCAAACCAGCTAATACACACCACACCAGCTAATATACACCACACCAGCTAATATACACAACACCAGCTAATATACACCATCTAATATACACCACATCATTTCATATACACCACACCAGCTAATATACACCACACATGCTAATATACACAACACCAGCTAATACACACTACACCAGCTAATATACACCACACCAACTAATATACACCACACCAGCTAATATACACCACACCAGATAATATACAGTATACCAGCTAATACACACCACACCGGCTAATACACACCACACCGGCTAATACACACCACACTGGCTAATACACACCACACTGGCTAATACACACCATACCGGATAATATACACCACACCTGCTAAAATACACCACACCAGCTAATATACACCACACCAGCTAATACACACCAGCTAATACACACCAAACCAGCTAATATACACCACACCAGCTAATATACACCACACCAGCTAATACACACCACACCAGCTAATATACACCACACCAGCTAATATACACCACACCAGCTAATATACACCACACCAGCTAATATACACCACACCAGCTAATATACACCACACCAACTAATATACACAACACCAGCTAATAAACACCACACCAGCTAATAAACACCACACCAGCTAATATACACCACACCAGCTAATATACAGGACACCAGCTAATACACACTACACCAGCTAATACACACCACACCAGCTAATATACACCACACCAGCAAATACACACCACACCAGCTAATACACACCACACCAGCTAATACTACCACACCAGCTAATATACACCACACCAGCTAATATACACCACACCAGCAAATACACACCACACCAGCTAATACACACCACACCAGCTAATACACACCACACCAGCTAATATACACCACACCAGCTAATATACACCACACCAGCTAATATACACCAAACCAGCTAATACACACCACACCAGCTAATATACACCACACCAGAAAATATACACCACACCAGCTAATATACACCACACCAGCTAATATACACCACACCAGCTAATACACACCACACCAGGTAATATACAACACACCAGGTAATATACAACACACCAGCTAATATACACAAGCTAATATACACCACACCAGCTAATATACACCACACCAGCTAATATACACCACACCAGCTAATACACACCACACCAGCTAATACACACCACACCAGCTAATACACACCACACCAGCTAATACACACCACACCAGCTAATACACACCACACCAGCTAATATAAAGTACACTTGCTAATATAAAGTACACCAGCTAATATACACCAGCTAATATACACCACACCAGCTAATACACACCACATCAGCTAATATACACCACACCAGCTAATACACACCACACCAGCTAATACACACCACACCAGCTAATATACACCACACCAGCTAATATAGACCACACCAGCTAATATACACAACACCAGCTAATATACACCATCTAATATACACCACATCATTTCATATACACCACACCAGCTAATATACACCACACATGCTAATATACACAACACCAGCTAATACACACTACACCAGCTAATATACACCACACCAACTAATATACACCACACCAGCTAATACACACCACACCAGCTAATATACACCACACCAGCTAATACACACCACACCAGCTAATACACACCACACCAGCTAATATACACCACACCAGCTAATATACACCACACCAGCTAATATACACCACACTAGCTAATACACACCACACCAGGTAATATACACCACACCAGCTAATATACACCACACCAGCAAATACACACAACACCAGCTAATACACACCACACCAACTAATATACACCACAGCAGCTAATATTCACCACACCAGCTAAAACACACCACACCATCTAATACACACCACACCATCTAATACACACCACACCAGCTAATACACACCACCCCAGCTAACACACACCACACCAGCTAATACACACAACACACCACACCAGCGAATACACACCACACCAGCTAATACACACCACACCAGCTAATACACACCACACCAGCTAATACACACCACAACAGCTAACACACACCACACCAGCTAATACACACCACACCAGCTAATACACACCACACCAGCTAATATACACCACACCAGCTAATACACACCACACCAGCTAATACACACCACACCAGCTAATACACACCCCACCAGGTAATATACACAACACCAGCTAATATACACCACACCAGCTAATATACACAACACCAGCTAATATACACCATCTAATATACACCACATCATTTCATATACACCACACCAGCTAATATACACCACACATGCTAATATACACAACACCAGCTAATAAACACTACACCAGCTAATATACACCACACCAACTAATATACACCACACCAGCTAATATACACCACACCAGCTAATATACACCACACCAGCTAATATACACCACACCAGCGAATACACACCACACCAGCTAATACACACCACACCAGCTAATACACACCACAACAGCTAACACACACCACACCAGCTAATACACACCACACCAGCTAATACACACCACACCAGCTAATACACACCACACCAGCTAATACACACCACACCAGCTAATACACACCACACCAGCTAATACACACCACACCAGCTAATACACACCCCACCAGGTAATATACACCACACCAGCTAATATACACCACACCAGCTAATATACACCACACCAGCTAATATACACCACACCAGCTAATATACACCACACCAACTAATATACACCACACCAGCTAATATACACCACACCAACTAATATACACAACACCAGCTAATATACACCACACCAGCTAATAAACACCACACCAACTAATAAACACCACACCAGCTAATATACACCACACCAGCTAATATACAGTACACCAGCTAATACACACTACACCAGCTAATACACACCACACCAGCTAATATACACCACACCAGCAAATACACACCACACCAGCTAATACACACCACACCAGCTAATACACACAACACCAGCTAATATACACCACACCAGCTAATATACACCAAACCAGCTAATATACACCACAATAGCTAACATACACCAAACCAGCTAATATACACCACACCAGCTAATATACACCACACCAGCTAATACACACCACACCAGGTAATATACAACACACCAGGTAATATACAACACACCAGCTAATATACACCAGCTAATATACACCACACCAGCTAATATACACCACACCAGCTAATATACACCAGCTAATATACACCACACCAGCTAATACACACCACACCAGCTAATACACACCACACCAGCTAATACACACCACACCAGCTAATATAAAGTACACCAGCTAATATAAAGTACACCAGCTAATATACACCAGCTAATATACACCACACCAGCTAATACACACCACACCAGCTAATATACACAACACCAGCTAATACACAGCACACCAGCTAATACACACCACACCAGCTAATATACACCACTCCAGGTAATACACACCACACCAGGTAATATACACCACACTAGCTAATATACACCACACCAGCTAATATACACCACTCCAGGTAATACACACCACACCAGCTAATATACACCACACCAGCTAATACACACCAGCTAATATACACCACACCGGCTAATATACACCACACCGGCTAATACACACCACACCGGCTAATACACACCACACCGGCTAATACACACCACACCAGCTAATATACACGACACCAGCTAATATACACCAGCTAATATAAACCACACCAGCTACTACACACCAGCTAATACACACGACACCAGCTAATATACACCACACCAGCTAATATACACCACACCTGCTAATACACACCAGCTAATATACACCACACCAGCTAATATACACCACACCAGCTAATTCACACCAGCTAATACACACCACACCAGCTAATATACACCACGCCAGCTAATACACACCACACCAGCTAAAATACACCACATCAGCTAATACACACCACACCGGCTAATACACACCACATCAGCTAATATACACCACACCAGCTAATAAACACCACACCAGCTAGTACACACCACACCAGCTAATACACACCACACCAGCTAATACACACCAGCTAATACACACCAGCTAATATACACCACACCAGCTAATATACACCACACCAGCTAATACACACCACACCAGGTAATATACAACACACCAGGTAATATACAACACACCAGCTAATATACACAAGCTAATATACACCACACCAGCTAATATACACCACACCAGCTAATACACACCACACCAGCTAATACACACCACACCAGCTAATACACACCACACCAGCTAATATAAAGTACACCAGCTAATATAAAGTACACCAGCTAATATACACCAGCTAATATACACCACACCAGCTAATACACACCACATCAGCTAATATACACCACACCAGCTAATACACACCACACCAGCTAATACACACCACACCAGCTAATATACACCACACCAGCTAATACACACCACACCAGCTAATACACACCACACCAGCTAATATAAAGTACACCAGCTAATATAAAGTACACCAGCTAATATACACCACACCAGCTAATACACACCCCACCAGCTAATACACACCCCACCAGCTAATACACACCACACCAGCTAATATACACCACACCAGCAAATATACAACACACCAGCTAATATACACAACACCAGCTAATACACACCCCACCAGCTAATACACACCCCACCAGCTAATAAACACCACACCAGATAATATACACCACACCAGCTAATACACACCACACCAGCTAATATACACCACACCAGCTAATACACACCACACCAGCTAATACACACCACACCAGCTAATACACACCACACCAGCTAATATACACCACACCAGCTAATACACACCACACCAGCTAATACACACCACACCAGCTAATATACACCACACCAGCTAATATACACCACACCAGCTAATATACACCACACTAGCTAATACACACCACACCAGGTAATATACACCACACCAGCTAATATACACCACACCAGCAAATACACACAACACCAGCTAATACACACCACACCAACTAATATACACCACAGCAGCTAATATTCACCACACCAGCTAAAACACACCACACCATCTAATACACACCACACCATCTAATACACACCACACCAGCTAATACACACCACCCCAGCTAACACACACCACACCAGCTAATACACACAACACACCACACCAGCGAATACACACCACACCAGCTAATACACACCACACCAGCTAATACACACCACACCAGCTAATACACACCACAACAGCTAACACACACCACACCAGCTAATACACACCACACCAGCTAATACACACCACACCAGCTAATATACACCACACCAGCTAATACACACCACACCAGCTAATACACACCACACCAGCTAATACACACCCCACCAGGTAATATACACCACACCAGCTAATATACACCACACCAGGTAATATACACAACACCAGCTAATATACACCATCTAATATACACCACATCATTTCATATACACCACACCAGCTAATATACACCACACATGCTAATATACACAACACCAGCTAATACACACTACACCAGCTAATATACACCACACCAACTAATATACACCACACCAGCTAATATACACCACACCAGCTAATATACACCACACCAGCGAATACACACCACACCAGCTAATACACACCACACCAGCTAATACACACCACAACAGCTAACACACACCACACCAGCTAATACACACCACACCAGCTAATACACACCACACCAGCTAATACACACCACACCAGCTAATATACACCACACCAGCTAATATACACCACAACAGCTAATATACACCACAATAGCTAACATACACCACACCAGCTAATATACACCACACCAGCTAATATACACCACACCAGCTAATACACACCACACCAGGTAATATACAACACACCAGGTAATATACAACACACCAGCTAATATACACCAGCTAATATACACCACACCAGCTAATATACACTACACCAGCTAATATACACCAGCTAATATACACCACACCAGCTAATACACACCACACCAGCTAATACACACCACACCAGCTAATACACACCACACCAGCTAATATAAAGTACACCAGCTAATATAAAGTACACCAGCTAATATACACCAGCTAATATACACCACACCAGCTAATACACACCACACCAGCTAATATACACCACACCAGCTAATATACACCACACCAACTAATATACACCGCACCAGCTAATATACACCACACCAGCTAATATACACCACACCAGCTAATATACACCACACCAGCTAATACACACCACACCGGGTAATATACAACACACCAGGTAATATACAACACACCAGCTAATATACACAAGCTAATATACACCACACCAGCTAATATACACCACACCAGCTAATATACACCACACCAGCTAATACAAACCACACCAGCTAATACACACCACACCAGCTAATACACACCACACCAGCTAATATAAAGTACACCAGCTAATATAAAGTACACCAGCTAATACACACCACACCAGCTAATATAAAGTACACCAGCTAATATACACCACACCAGCTAATACACACCCCACCAGCTAATACACACCCCACCAGCTAATACACACCACACCAGCTAATATACACCACACCAGCAAATATACACCACACCAGCTAATATACACAACACCAGCTAATACACACCCCACCAGCTAATACACACCCCACCAGCTAATAAACACCACACCAGATAATATACACCAGACCAGATAATATACACCACACCAGCTAATACACACCACACCAGCTAATATACACCACAGCAGCTAATACACACCACACCAGCTAATACACACCACACCAGCTAATACACACCACACCAGCTAATACACACCACACCAGCTAATACACACCACACCAGCTAATATACACCACACCAGCTAATATATACCACACCAGCTAATATACACCACACTAGCTAATACACACCACACCAGGTAATATACACCACACCAGCTAATATACACCACACCAGCAAATACACACAACACCAGCTAATACACACCACACCAACTAATATACACCACACCAGCTAATATTCACCACACCAGCTAAAACACACCACACCATCTAATACACACCACACCATCTAATACACACCACACCAGCTAATACACACCACCCCAGCTAATACACACCACACCAGCTAATACACACAACACACCACACCAGCGAATACACACCACACCAGCTAATACACACCACACCAGCTAATACACACCACACCAGCTAATACACACCACAACAGCTAACACACACCACACCAGCTAATACACACCACACCAGCTAATACACACCACACCAGCTAATACACACCACACCAGCTAATATACACCACACCAGCTAATACACACCACAACAGCTAATACACACCACACCAGCTAATACACATCCACCAGGTAATATACACCACACCAGCTAATATACAACACACCAGCTAATATACACAACACCAGCTAATATACACCATCTAATATACACCACATCATTTCATATACACCACACCAGCTAATATACACCACACATGCTAATATACACAACACCAGCTAATACACACTACACCAGCTAATATACACCACACCAACTAATATACACCACACCAGCAAATATACACCACACCAGCTAATATACACCAAACCAGCTAATACACACCACACCAGGTAATATACAACACACCAGGTAATATACAACACACCAGCTAATATACACAAGCTAATATACACCACACCAGCTAATATACACCACACCATCTAATACACACCACACCAGCTAATACACACCACACCAGCTAATATAAAGTACACCAGCTAATATAAAGTACACCAGCTAATATACACCAGCTAATATACACCACACCAGCTAATACACACCACATCAGCTAATATACACCACACATGCTAATACACACCACACCAGCTAATACACACCACGCCAGCTAATATACACCACACCAGCTAATACACACCACACCAGCTAATACACACCACACCAGCTAATACACACCACACCAGCTAATATAAAGTACACCAGCTAATATAAAGTACACCAGCTAATATACACCACACCAGCAAATATACACCACACCAGCTAATATACACAACACCAGCTAATACACACCACCAACTAATATACAGTACACCAGCTAATACACACTACACCAGCTAATACACACCACACCAGCTAATATACACCACACCAGCAAATACACACCACACCAGCTAATACACACCACACCAGCTAATACACACCACACCAGCTAATATACACCACACCAGCTAATATACACCACACCAGCAAATACACACCACACCAGCTAATATACACCACACCAGCTAATACACACCACACCAGCTAATATACACCACACCAGCTAATATACACCAAACCAGCTAATACACACCACACCAGCTAATATACACCACACCAGCAAATATACACCACACCAGCTAATATACACCAGCGAATACACACCACACCAGCTAATACACACCACACCAGCTAATACACACCACACCAGCTAATATACACCACACCAGCTAATACACACCACACCAGCTAATACACACCACACCAGCTAATACACACCCCACCAGGTAATATACACCACACCAGCTAATATACACAACACCAGCTAATATACACCATCTAATATACACCACATCATTTCATATACACCACACCAGCTAATATACACCACACATGCTAATATACACAACACCAGCTAATACACACTACACCAGCTAATATACACCACACCAACTAATATACACCACACCAGCTAATATACACCACACCAGCTAATATACACCACACCAGCTAATATACACCACACCAGATAATATACAGTATACCAGCTAATACACACCACACCGGCTAATACAAACCACACCGGCTAATACACACCACACTGGCTAATACACACCACACCGGATAATATACACCACACCTGCTAAAATAAACCACACCAGCTAATATACACCACACCAGCTAATACACACCAGCTAATACACACCAAACCAGCTAATATACACCACACCAGCTAATATACACCACACCAACTAATATACACCACACCAGCTAATATACACCACACCAGCTAATATACACCACACCAGCTAATATACACCACACCAACTAATATACACAACACCAGCTAATATACACCACACCAGCTAATATACACCACACCAGCTAATATACACCACACCAGCTAATATACACCACACCAACTAATATACACAACACCAGCTAATATACACCACACCAGCCAATAAACACCACACCAGCTAATAAACACCACACCAGCTAATATACACCACACCAGCTAATATACAGTACACCAGCTAATACACACTACACCAGCTAATATACACCAAACCAGCTAATACACACCACACCAGCTAATATACACCACACCAGCAAATATACACCACACCAGCTAATATACACCAGCTAATACACACCACACCAGCTAATACACACCACACCAGCTAATACACACCACACCAGCTAATATACACCACACCAGCTAATACACACCACACCAGCTAATACACACCACACCAGCTAATACACACCCCACCAGGTAATATACACCACACCAGCTAATATACACAACACCAGCTAATATACACCATCTAATATACACCACATCATTTCATATACACCACACCAGCTAATATACACCACACATGCTAATATACACAACACCAGCTAATACACACTACACCAGCTAATATACACCACACCAACTAATATACACCACACCAGCTAATATACACCACACCAGCTAATATACACCACACCAGCTAATATACACCACACCAGATAATATACAGTATACCAGCTAATACACACCACACCGGCTAATACAAACCACACCGGCTAATACACACCACACTGGCTAATACACACCACACCGGATAATATACACCACACCTGCTAAAATAAACCACACCAGCTAATATACACCACACCAGCTAATACACACCAGCTAATACACACCAAACCAGCTAATATACACCACACCAGCTAATATACACCACACCAACTAATATACACCACACCAGCTAATATACACCACACCAGCTAATATACACCACACCAGCTAATATACACCACACCAGCTAATATACACAACACCAGCTAATATACACCACACCAGCTAATATACACCACACCAGCTAATATACACCACACCAGCTAATATACACCACACCAACTAATATACACAACACCAGCTAATATACACCACACCAGCCAATAAACACCACACCAGCTAATAAACACCACACCAGCTAATATACACCACACCAGCTAATATACAGTACACCAGCTAATACACACTACACCAGCTAATACACACCACACCAGCTAATATACACCACACCAGCAAATACACACCACACCAGCTAATACACACCACACCAGCTAATATACACCACACCAGCTAATATACAGCAAACCAGCTAATATACACCACAATAGCTAATATACACCACACCAGCTAATATACACCACACCAGCTAATATACACCACACCAGCTAATACACACCACACCAGGTAATATACAACACACCAGGTAATATACAACACACCAGCTAATATACACCAGCTAATATACACCACACCAGCTAATATACACCACACCAGCTAATATACACCAGCTAATATACACCACACCAGCTAATATATACCACACCAGCTAATATACACCACACTAGCTAATACACACCACACCAGGTAATATACACCACACCAGCTAATATACACCACACCAGCAAATACACACAACACCAGCTAATACACACCACACCAACTAATATACACCACACCAGCTAATATTCACCACACCAGCTAAAACACACCACACCATCTAATACACACCACACCATCTAATACACACCACACCAGCTAATACACACCACCCCAGCTAATACACACCACACCAGCTAATACACACAACACACCACACCAGCGAATACACACCACACCAGCTAATACACACCACACCAGCTAATACACACCACACCAGCTAATACACACCACAACAGCTAACACACACCACACCAGCTAATACACACCACACCAGCTAATACACACCACACCAGCTAATACACACCACACCAGCTAATATACACCACACCAGCTAATACACACCACAACAGCTAATACACACCACACCAGCTAATACACATCCACCAGGTAATATACACCACACCAGCTAATATACAACACACCAGCTAATATACACAACACCAGCTAATATACACCATCTAATATACACCACATCATTTCATATACACCACACCAGCTAATATACACCACACATGCTAATATACACAACACCAGCTAATACACACTACACCAGCTAATATACACCACACCAACTAATATACACCACACCAGCAAATATACACCACACCAGCTAATATACACCAAACCAGCTAATACACACCACACCAGGTAATATACAACACACCAGGTAATATACAACACACCAGCTAATATACACAAGCTAATATACACCACACCAGCTAATATACACCACACCATCTAATACACACCACACCAGCTAATACACACCACACCAGCTAATATAAAGTACACCAGCTAATATAAAGTACACCAGCTAATATACACCAGCTAATATACACCACACCAGCTAATACACACCACATCAGCTAATATACACCACACATGCTAATACACACCACACCAGCTAATACACACCACACCAGCTAATATACACCACACCAGCTAATACACACCACACCAGCTAATACACACCACACCAGCTAATACACACCACACCAGCTAATATAAAGTACACCAGCTAATATAAAGTACACCAGCTAATATACACCACACCAGCTAATACACACCCCACCAGCTAATACACACCCCACCAGCTAATACACACCACACCAGCTAATATACACCACACCAGCAAATATACACCACACCAGCTAATATACACAACACCAGCTAATACACACCACCAACTAATATACAGTACACCAGCTAATACACACTACACCAGCTAATACACACCACACCAGCTAATATACACCACACCAGCAAATACACACCACACCAGCTAATACACACCACACCAGCTAATACACACCACACCAGCTAATATACACCACACCAGCTAATATACACCACACCAGCAAATACACACCACACCAGCTAATATACACCACACCAGCTAATACACACCACACCAGCTAATATACACCACACCAGCTAATATACACCAAACCAGCTAATACACACCACACCAGCTAATATACACCACACCAGCAAATATACACCACACCAGCTAATATACACCAGCTAATACACACCACACCAGCTAATACACACCACACCAGCTAATACACACCACACCAGCTAATATACACCACACCAGCTAATACACACCACACCAGCTAATACACACCACACCAGCTAATACACACCCCACCAGGTAATATACACCACACCAGCTAATATACACAACACCAGCTAATATACACCATCTAATATACACCACATCATTTCATATACACCACACCAGCTAATATACACCACACATGCTAATATACACAACACCAGCTAATACACACTACACCAGCTAATATACACCACACCAACTAATATACACCACACCAGCTAATATACACCACACCAGCTAATATACACCACACCAGCTAATATACACCACACCAGATAATATACAGTATACCAGCTAATACACACCACACCGGCTAATACAAACCACACCGGCTAATACACACCACACTGGCTAATACACACCACACCGGATAATATACACCACACCTGCTAAAATAAACCACACCAGCTAATATACACCACACCAGCTAATACACACCAGCTAATACACACCAAACCAGCTAATATACACCACACCAGCTAATATACACCACACCAACTAATATACACCACACCAGCTAATATACACCACACCAGCTAATATACACCACACCAGCTAATATACACCACACCAACTAATATACACAACACCAGCTAATATACACCACACCAGCTAATATACACCACACCAGCTAATATACACCACACCAGCTAATATACACCACACCAACTAATATACACAACACCAGCTAATATACACCACACCAGCCAATAAACACCACACCAGCTAATAAACACCACACCAGCTAATATACACCACACCAGCTAATATACAGTACACCAGCTAATACACACTACACCAGCTAATATACACCAAACCAGCTAATACACACCACACCAGCTAATATACACCACACCAGCAAATATACACCACACCAGCTAATATACACCAGCTAATACACACCACACCAGCTAATACACACCACACCAGCTAATACACACCACACCAGCTAATATACACCACACCAGCTAATACACACCACACCAGCTAATACACACCACACCAGCTAATACACACCCCACCAGGTAATATACACCACACCAGCTAATATACACAACACCAGCTAATATACACCATCTAATATACACCACATCATTTCATATACACCACACCAGCTAATATACACCACACATGCTAATATACACAACACCAGCTAATACACACTACACCAGCTAATATACACCACACCAACTAATATACACCACACCAGCTAATATACACCACACCAGCTAATATACACCACACCAGCTAATATACACCACACCAGATAATATACAGTATACCAGCTAATACACACCACACCGGCTAATACAAACCACACCGGCTAATACACACCACACTGGCTAATACACACCACACCGGATAATATACACCACACCTGCTAAAATAAACCACACCAGCTAATATACACCACACCAGCTAATACACACCAGCTAATACACACCAAACCAGCTAATATACACCACACCAGCTAATATACACCACACCAACTAATATACACCACACCAGCTAATATACACCACACCAGCTAATATACACCACACCAGCTAATATACACCACACCAACTAATATACACAACACCAGCTAATATACACCACACCAGCTAATATACACCACACCAGCTAATATACACCACACCAGCTAATATACACCACACCAACTAATATACACAACACCAGCTAATATACACCACACCAGCCAATAAACACCACACCAGCTAATAAACACCACACCAGCTAATATACACCACACCAGCTAATATACAGTACACCAGCTAATACACACTACACCAGCTAATACACACCACACCAGCTAATATACACCACACCAGCAAATACACACCACACCAGCTAATACACACCACACCAGCTAATATACACCACACCAGCTAATATACAGCAAACCAGCTAATATACACCACAATAGCTAATATACACCACACCAGCTAATATACACCACACCAGCTAATATACACCACACCAGCTAATACACACCACACCAGGTAATATACAACACACCAGGTAATATACAACACACCAGCTAATATACACCAGCTAATATACACCACACCAGCTAATATACACCACACCAGCTAATATACACCAGCTAATATACACCACACCAGCTAATACACACCACACCAGCTAATACACACCACACCAGCTAATACACACCACACCAGCTAATGTAAAGTACACCAGCTAATATAAAGTACACCAGCTAATATACACCAGCTAATATACACCACACCAGCTAATACACACCACACCAGCTAATATACACAACACCAGCTAATACACACCACACCAGCTAATACACACCACACCAGCTAATATACACCACTCCAGCTAATACACACCACACCAGGTAATATACACCACACTAGCTAATATACACCACACCAGCTAAAATACTGTACACCAGCTAATATACACCACACCAGCTAATATACACCACACCAGCTAATACACACCAGCTAATATACACCACACCGGCTAATATACACCACACCGGCTAATACACACCACACCGGCTAATACACACCACACCAGCTAATATACACCACACCAGCTAATATACACCAGCTAATATAAACCACACCAGCTACTACACACCAGCTAATACACACCACACCAGCTAATATACACCACACCAGCTAATATACACCACACCAGCTAATACACACCAGCTAATATACACCACACCAGCTAATATACACCACACCAGCTAATACACACCAGCTAATACACACCACACCAGCTAATACACCACACCAGCTAATATACACCACGCCAGCTAATACACACCACACCAGCTAAAATACACCACATCAGCTAATACACACCACACCGGCTAATACACACCACATCAGCTAATATACACCACACCAGCTAATATACACCACACCAGCTAGTACACACCACACCAGCTAATACACACCACACCAGCTAATACACACCAGCTAATACACACCAGCTAATATACACCACACCAGCTAATATACACCAGCTAACACACACCACACCAGCTAATAAACACCAGCTAATACACACCACACCAGCTAATACACACCAGCTAATACACACCACACCAGCTAATATACACCACACCAGCTAATACACACCAGCTAATACACACCACACCAGCTAATTCACACCAGCTAATATACACCACACCAGCTAATATACACCACACCAGCTAATACACACCACACCAGCTAATATACACCACACCAGCTAATACACACCACACTAGCTAATACACACCACACCAGCTAATATACACCACACCAGCTAATATACACAACACCAGCTAATACACACCAGCTAATACACACCACTCCAGCTAATACACACCACACCAGGTAATATACACCACACTAGCTAATATACACCACACCAGCTAAAATACACCACACCAGCTAATACACACCAGCTAATATACACCACACCGGCTAATATACACCACACCGGCTAGTACACACCACACCGGCTAATACACACCACACCGGCTAATATAGACCACACCGGCTAATATACACCAGCTAATATAAACCACACCAGCTAATACACACCAGCTAATATACACCACACCAGCTAATATAAACCAGACCAGCTAATACACACCACACCAGCTAATATACACCACACCAGCTAATATACACCACAGCAGCTAATACACACCACACCAGCTAATATAAACCACACCAACTAATACACACCACACCGGCTAATACACACCACACCAGCTAATATACACCACACCAGCTAATACACACCACACCAGCTAATACACACCACACCAGCTAATACACACCACACCAGCTAATACACACCACACCAGGTAATATACACCACACCAGCTAATATACACCACACCAGCTAATATACACAACACCAGCTAATATACACCATCTAATATACACCACATCATTTCATATACACCACACCAGCTAATATACACCACACATGCTAATATACACAACACCAGCTAATACACACTACACCAGCTAATATACACCACACCAACTAATATACACCACACCAGCTAATATACACCACACCAGCTAATACACACCAGCTAATACACACCACACCAGCTAATACACCACACCAGCTAATATACACCACGCCAGCTAATACACACCACACCAGCTAAAATACACCACATCAGCTAATACACACCACACCGGCTAATACACACCACATCAGCTAATATACACCACACCAGCTAATATACACCACACCAGCTAGTACACACCACACCAGCTAATACACACCACACCAGCTAATACACACCAGCTAATACACACCAGCTAATATACACCACACCAGCTAATATACACCAGCTAACACACACCACACCAGCTAATAAACACCAGCTAATACACACCACACCAGCTAATACACACCAGCTAATACACACCACACCAGCTAATATACACCACACCAGCTAATACACACCAGCTAATACACACCACACCAGCTAATTCACACCAGCTAATATACACCACACCAGCTAATATACACCACACCAGCTAATACACACCACACCAGCTAATATACACCACACCAGCTAATACACACCACACTAGCTAATACACACCACACCAGCTAATATACACCACACCAGCTAATATACACAACACCAGCTAATACACACCAGCTAATACACACCACTCCAGCTAATACACACCACACCAGGTAATATACACCACACTAGCTAATATACACCACACCAGCTAAAATACACCACACCAGCTAATACACACCAGCTAATATACACCACACCGGCTAATATACACCACACCGGCTAGTACACACCACACCGGCTAATACACACCACACCGGCTAATATACACCACACCGGCTAATATACACCAGCTAATATAAACCACACCAGCTAATACACACCAGCTAATATACACCACACCAGCTAATATAAACCAGACCAGCTAATACACACCACACCAGCTAATATACACCACACCAGCTAATATACACCACAGCAGCTAATACACACCACACCAGCTAATATAAACCACACCAACTAATACACACCACACCGGCTAATACACACCACACCAGCTAATATACACCACACCAGCTAATACACACCACACCAGGTAATATACACCACACCAGCTAATATACACCACACCAGCTAATATACACAACACCAGCTAATATACACCATCTAATATACACCACATCATTTCATATACACCACACCTGCTAATATACACCACACATGCTAATATACACAACACCAGCTAATACACACTACACCAGCTAATATACACCACACCAACTAATATACACCACACCAGCTAATATACACCACACCAGCTAATATACACCACACCAGCTAATATACACCACACCAGATAATATACAGTATACCAGCTAATACACACCACACCGGCTAATACACACCACACCGGCTAATACACACCACACTGGCTAATACACACCACACTGGCTAATACACACCATACCGGATAATATACACCACACCTGCTAAAATACACCACACCAGCTAATATACACCACACCAGCTAATACACACCAGCTAATACACACCAAACCAGCTAATATACACCACACCAGCTAATATACACCACACCAGCTAATACACACCACACCAGCTAATATACACCACACCAGCTAATATACACCACACCAGCTAATATACACCACACCAGCTAATATACACCACACCAACTAATATACACAACACCAGCTAATAAACACCACACCAGCTAATAAACACCACACCAGCTAATATACACCACACCAGCTAATATACAGGACACCAGCTAATACACACTACACCAGCTAATACACACCACACCAGCTAATATACACCACACCAGCAAATACACACCACACCAGCTAATACACACCACACCAGCTAATACTACCACACCAGCTAATATACACCACACCAGCTAATATACACCACACCAGCAAATACACACCACACCAGCTAATACACACCACACCAGCTAATACACACCACACCAGCTAATATACACCACACCAGCTAATATACACCACACCAGCTAATACACACCACACCAGCTAATATACACCACACCAGCAAATATACACCACACCAGCTAATATACACCACACCAGCTAATACACACCACACCAGCTAATACACACCACACCAGCTAATACACACCACACCAGCTAATACACACCACACCAGCTAATATAAAGTACACTAGCTAATATAAAGTACACCAGCTAATATACACCAGCTAATATACACCACACCAGCTAATACACACCACATCAGCTAATATACACCACACCAGCTAATACACACCACACCAGCTAATACACACCACACCAGCTAATATACACCACACCAGCTAATACACACCACACCAGCTAATACACACCACACCAGCTAATATACACCACACCAGCTAATATACACCACACCAGCTAATATACACCACACTAGCTAATACACACCACACCAGGTAATATACACCACACCAGCTAATATACACCACACCAGATAATATACACCACACCAGCTAATACACACCACACCAGCTAATATACACCACACCAGCTAATACACACCACACCAGCTAATACAGACCACACCAGCTAATATACACCACACCAGCTAATACACACCACACCAGCTAATACACACCACACCAGCTAATATACACCACACCAGCTAATATACACCACACCAGCTAATATACACCACACCAGCTAATACACACCACACCAGGTAATATACACCACACCAGCTAATATACACCACACCAGCAAATACACACAACACCAGCTAATACACACCACACCAACTAATATACACCACACCAGCTAATATTCACCACACCAGCTAATATACACCACACCAGCAAATACACACCACACCAGCTAATACACACCACACCAGCTAATACACACCACACCAGCTAATATACACCACACCAGCTAATACACACCACACCAGCTAATATACACCACACCAGCTAATATACACCAAACCAGCTAATACACACCACACCAGCTAATATACAACACACCAGCAAATATACACCACACCAGCTAATATACACCACACCAGCTAATATACACCACACCAGCTAATACACACCACACCAGGTAATATACAACACACCAGGTAATATACAACACACCAGCTAATATACATAAGCTAATATACACCACACCAGCTAATATACACCACACCAGCTAATATACACCACACCAGCTAATACACACCACACCAGCTAATACACACCACACCAGCTAATACACACCACACCAGCTAATACACACCACACCAGCTAATATACACCACACCAGCTAATATACACCACACTAGCTAATACACACCACACCAGGTAATATACACCACACCAGCTAATATACACCACACCAGATAATATACACCACACCAGCTAATACACACCACACCAGCTAATATACACCACACCAGCTAATACACACCACACCAGCTAATACACACCACACCAGCTAATACACACCACACCAGCTAATACACACCACACCAGCTAATATACACCACACCAGCTAATATACACCACACTAGCTAATACACACCACACCAGCTAATATACACCACACCAGCTAATATACACCACACCAGCAAATACACACAACACCAGCTAATACACACCACACCAACTAATATACACCACACCAGCTAATATTCACCACACCAGCTAAAACACACCACACCATCTAATACACACCACAACATCTAATACACACCACACCAGCTAATACACACCACCCCAGCTAATACACACCACCCCAGCTAATACACACAACACACCACACCAGCGAATACACACCACACCAGCTAATACACACCACACCAGCTAATACACACCACAACAGCTAACACACACCACACCAGCTAACACACACCACACCAGCTAATACACACCACACCAGCTAATACACACCACACCAGCTAATACACACCACACCAGCTAATATACACCACACCAGCTAATACACACCACAACAGCTAATACACACCACACCAGCTAATACACACCCCACCAGGTAATATACACCACACCAGCTAATATACACCACACCAGCTAATATACACAACACCAGCTAATATACACCATCTAATATACACCACATCATTTCATATACACCACACCAGCTAATATACACCACACATGCTAATATACACAACACCAGCTAATACACACTACACCAGCTAATATACACCACACCAACTAATATACACCACACCAGCTAATATACACCACACCAGCTAATACACACCACACCAGCTAATATACACCACACCAGCTAATACACACCACACTAGCTAATACACACCACACCAGCTAATATACACCACACCAGCTAATATACACAACACCAGCTAATACACACCAGCTAATACACACCACTCCAGCTAATACACACCACACCAGGTAATATACACCACACTAGCTAATATACACCACACCAGCTAAAATACACCACACCAGCTAATACACACCAGCTAATATACACCACACCGGCTAATATACACCACACCGGCTAGTACACACCACACCGGCTAATACACACCACACCGGCTAATATACACCACACCGGCTAATATACACCAGCTAATATAAACCACACCAGCTAATACACACCAGCTAATATACACCACACCAGCTAATATAAACCAGACCAGCTAATACACACCACACCAGCTAATATACACCACACCAGCTAATATACACCACAGCAGCTAATACACACCACACCAGCTAATATAAACCACACCAACTAATACACACCACACCGGCTAATACACACCACACCAGCTAATATACACCACACCAGCTAATACACACCACACCAGCTAATACACACCACACCAGCTAATACACACCACACCAGGTAATACACACCACACCAGGTAATATACACCACACCAGCTAATATACACCACACCAGCTAATATACACAACACCAGCTAATATACACCATCTAATATACACCACATCATTTCATATACACCACACCTGCTAATATACACCACACATGCTAATATACACAACACCAGCTAATACACACTACACCAGCTAATATACACCACACCAACTAATATACACCACACCAGCTAATATACACCACACCAGCTAATATACACCACACCAGCTAATATACACCACACCAGATAATATACAGTATACCAGCTAATACACACCACACCGGCTAATACACACCACACCGGCTAATATACACCACACCAGCTAATATACACCACACCAGCTAATATACACCACACCAGCTAATATACACCACACCAACTAATATACACAACACCAGCTAATAAACACCACACCAGCTAATAAACACCACACCAGCTAATATACACCACACCAGCTAATATACAGGACACCAGCTAATACACACTACACCAGCTAATACACACCACACCAGCTAATATACACCACACCAGCAAATACACACCACACCAGCTAATACACACCACACCAGCTAATACTACCACACCAGCTAATATACACCACACCAGCTAATATACACCACACCAGCAAATACACACCACACCAGCTAATACACACCACACCAGCTAATACACACCACACCAGCTAATATACACCACACCAGCTAATATACACCACACCAGCTAATACACACCACACCAGCTAATATACACCACACCAGCAAATATACACCACACCAGCTAATATACACCACACCAGCTAATACACACCACACCAGCTAATACACACCACACCAGCTAATACACACCACACCAGCTAATACACACCACACCAGCTAATATAAAGTACACTAGCTAATATAAAGTACACCAGCTAATATACACCAGCTAATATACACCACACCAGCTAATACACACCACATCAGCTAATATACACCACACCAGCTAATACACACCACACCAGCTAATACACACCACACCAGCTAATATACACCACACCAGCTAATACACACCACACCAGCTAATACACACCACACCAGCTAATATACACCACACCAGCTAATATACACCACACCAGCTAATATACACCACACTAGCTAATACACACCACACCAGGTAATATACACCACACCAGCTAATATACACCACACCAGATAATATACACCACACCAGCTAATACACACCACACCAGCTAATATACACCACACCAGCTAATACACACCACACCAGCTAATACACACCACACCAGCTAATACACACCACACCAGCTAATATACACCACACCAGCTAATACACACCACACCAGCTAATACACACCACACCAGCTAATATACACCACACCAGCTAATATACACCACACCAGCTAATATACACCACACCAGCTAATACACACCACACCAGGTAATATACACCACACCAGCTAATATACACCACACCAGCAAATACACACAACACCAGCTAATACACACCACACCAACTAATATACACCACACCAGCTAATATTCACCACACCAGCTAATATACACCACACCAGCAAATACACACCACACCAGCTAATACACACCACACCAGCTAATACACACCACACCAGCTAATATACACCACACCAGCTAATACACACCACACCAGCTAATATACACCACACCAGCTAATATACACCAAACCAGCTAATACACACCACACCAGCTAATATACAACACACCAGCAAATATACACCACACCAGCTAATATACACCACACCAGCTAATATACACCACACCAGCTAATACACACCACACCAGGTAATATACAACACACCAGGTAATATACAACACACCAGCTAATATACATAAGCTAATATACACCACACCAGCTAATATACACCACACCAGCTAATATACACCACACCAGCTAATACACACCACACCAGCTAATACACACCACACCAGCTAATACACACCACACCAGCTAATATAAAGTACACTAGCTAATATAAAGTACACCAGCTAATATACACCAGCAAATATACACCACACCAGCTAATACACACCACATCAGCTAATATACACCACACCAGCTAATACACACCACACCAGCTAATACACACCACACCAGCTAATATACACCACACCAGCTAATACACACCACACCAGCTAATACACACCACACCAGCTAATATACACCACACCAGCTAATATACACCACACTAGCTAATACACACCACACCAGGTAATATACACCACACCAGCTAATATACACCACACCAGATAATATACACCACACCAGCTAATACACACCACACCAGCTAATATACACCACACCAGCTAATACACACCACACCAGCTAATACACACCACACCAGCTAATACACACCACACCAGCTAATACACACCACACCAGCTAATATACACCACACCAGCTAATATACACCACACTAGCTAATACACACCACACCAGCTAATATACACCACACCAGCTAATATACACCACACCAGCAAATACACACAACACCAGCTAATACACACCACACCAACTAATATACACCACACCAGCTAATATTCACCACACCAGCTAAAACACACCACACCATCTAATACACACCACAACATCTAATACACACCACACCAGCTAATACACACCACCCCAGCTAATACACACCACCCCAGCTAATACACACAACACACCACACCAGCGAATACACACCACACCAGCTAATACACACCACACCAGCTAATACACACCACAACAGCTAACACACACCACACCAGCTAACACACACCACACCAGCTAATACACACCACACCAGCTAATACACACCACACCAGCTAATACACACCACACCAGCTAATATACACCACACCAGCTAATACACACCACAACAGCTAATACACACCACACCAGCTAATACACACCCCACCAGGTAATATACACCACACCAGCTAATATACACCACACCAGCTAATATACACAACACCAGCTAATATACACCATCTAATATACACCACATCATTTCATATACACCACACCAGCTAATATACACCACACATGCTAATATACACAACACCAGCTAATACACACTACACCAGCTAATATACACCACACCAACTAATATACACCACACCAGCTAATATACACCACACCAGCTAATATACACCACACCAGCTAATATACACCACACCAGATAATATACAGTATACCAGCTAATACACACCACACCGGCTAATACACACCACACCGGCTAATACACACCACACCGGCTAATACACACAACACTGGCTAATACACACCACACCGGATAATATACACCACACCTGCTAAAATACACCACACAAGCTAATATACACCACACCAGCTAATACACACCAGCTAATACACACCAAACCAGCTAATATACACCACACCAGCTAATATACACCACACCAGCTAATATACACCACACCAGCTAATATACACCACACCAACTAATATACACCACACCAGCTAATATACACCACACCAGCTAATATACACCACACCAGCTAATATACACCACACCAGCTAATATACACAACACCAGCTAATATACACCACACCAGCTAAGAAACACCACACCAGCTAATATACACCACACCAGCTAATATACAGTACACCAGCTAATACACACTACACCAGCTAATACACACCACACCAGCTAATATACACCACACCAGCAAATACACACCACACCAGCTAATACACACCACACCAGCTAATACACACCACACCAGCTAATATACACCACACCAGCTAATATACACCAAACCAGCTAATATACACCACAATAGCTAATATACACCACACCAGCTAATATACACCACACCAGCTAATATACACCACACCAGCTAATACACACCACACCAGGTAATATACAACACACCAGGTAATATACAACACACCAGCTAATATACACCAGCTAATATACACCACACCAGCTAATATACACCACACCAGCTAATATACACCAGCTAATATACACCACACCAGCTAATACACACCACACCAGCTAATACACACCACACCAGCTAATACACACCACACCAGCTAATATAAAGTACACCAGCTAATATAAAGTACACCAGCTAATATACACCAGCTAATATACACCACACCAGCTAATACACACCACACCAGCTAATATACACAACACCAGCTAATACACACCACACCAGCTTATACACACCACACCAGCTAATATACACCACTCCAGCTAATACACACCACACCAGGTAATATACAACACACTAGCTAATATACACCACACCAGCTAAAATACTGTACACCAGCTAATATACACCACACCAGCTAATATACACCACACCAGCTAATACACACCAGCTAATATACACCACACCGGCTAATATACACCACACCGGCTAATACACACCACACCGGCTAATACACACCACACCGGCTAATACACACCACACCAGCTAATATACACCACACCAGCTAATATACACCAGCTAATATAAACCACACCAGCTACTACACACCAGCTAATACACACCACACCAGCTAATATACACCACACCAGCTAATATACACCACACCAGCTAATACACACCAGCTAATATACACCACACCAGCTAATACACACCAGCTAATACACACCACACCAGCTAATACACCACACCAGCTAATATACACCACGCCAGCTAATACACACCACACCAGCTAAAATACACCACATCAGCTAATACACACCACACCGGCTAATACACACCAGATCAGCTAATATACACCACACCAGCTAATATACACCACACCAGCTAGTACACACCACACCAGCTAATACACACCACACCAGCTAATACACACCAGCTAATACACACCAGCTAATATACACCACACCAGCTAATATACACCAGCTAACACACACCACACCAGCTAATAATCACCAGCTAATACACACCACACCAGCTAATACAAACCAGCTAATACACACCACACCAGCTAATATACACCACACCAGCTAATACACACCAGCTAATACACACCACACCAGCTAATACACACCAGCTAATATACACCACACCAGCTAATATACACCACACCAGCTAATACACACCACACCAGCTAATATACACCACACCAGCTAATACACACCACACTAGCTAATACACACCACACCAGCTAATATACACCACACCAGCTAATATACACAACACCAGCTAATACACACCAGCTAATACACACCACTCCAGCTAATACACACCACACCAGGTAATATACACCACACTAGCTAATATACACCACACCAGCTAAAATACACCACACCAGCTAATACACACCAGCTAATATACACCACACCGGCTAATATACACCACACCGGCTAGTACACACCACACCGGCTAATACACACCACACCGGCTAATATACACCACACCGGCTAATATACACCAGCTAATATAAACCACACCAGCTAATACACACCAGCTAATATACACCACACCAGCTAATATAAACCAGACCAGCTAATACACTCCACACCAGCTAATATACACCACACCAGCTAATATACACCACAGCAGCTAATACACACCACACCAGCTAATATACACCACACCAACTAATACACACCACACCAGCTAATACAACCACACCAGCTAATACACACCACACCGGCTAATACACACCACACCAGCTAATATACACCACACCAGCTAATACACACCACACCAGCTAATATACACCACACCAGCTAATACACACCACACCAGCTAATATACACCACACCGGTTAATACACACCACACCAGCTAATATACACCACACCAGCGAATATAACCACACCAGCTAATACACACCACACCGGCTAATACACACCACACCAGCTAATATACACCACACCAGCTAATACACACCAGCTAATACACACCACTCCAGCTAATATACACCACACCAGCTAATATACACCACTCCAGCTAATATACACCACACCAACTA
Organism: Salmo salar; assembly: GCF_965601325.2. NCBI lineage: Eukaryota > Metazoa > Chordata > Actinopteri > Salmoniformes > Salmonidae > Salmo > Salmo salar. Next base: position 121,960,924 of record NC_138291.1, on the reverse strand, counting down.
ATATACACCACACCAGCTAATATACACCACACCAGCTAATATACACCACACCAGCTAATATACACCACACCAGCTAATATACACCACACCAACTAATATACACAACACCAGCTAATATACACCACACCAGCTAATAAACACCACACCAGCTAATAAACACCACACCAGCTAATATACACCACACCAGCTAATATACAGTACACCAGCTAATACACACTACACCAGCTAATACACACCACACCAGCTAATATACACCACACCAGCAAATACACACCACACCAGCTAATACACACCACACCAGCTAATACACACCACACCAGCTAATATACACCACACCAGCTAATATACACCAAACCAGCTAATATACACCACAATAGCTAATATACACCACACCAGCTAATATACACCACACCAGCTAATATACACCACACCAGCTAATACACACCACACCAGGTAATATACAACACACCAGGTAATATACAACACACCAGCTAATATACACCAGCTAATATACACCACACCAGCTAATATACACCACACCAGCTAATATACACCAGCTAATATACACCACACCAGCTAATACACACCACACCAGCTAATACACACCACACCAGCTAATACACACCACACCAGATAATATAAAGTACACCAGCTAATATAAAGTACACCAGCTAATATACACCAGCTAATATACACCACACCAGCTAATACACACCACACCAGCTAATATACACAACACCAGCTAATACACACCACACCAGCTAATACACACCACACCAGCTAATATACACCACTCCAGCTAATACACACCACACCAGGTAATATACACCACACTAGCTAATATACACCACCCCAGCTAATGCACACCAGCTAATATACACCACACCGGCTAATATACACCACACCGGCTAATACACACCACACCGGCTAATACACACCACACCGGCTAATACACACCACACCAGCTAATTAACACCACACCAGCTAATATACACCAGCTAATATAAACCACACCAGCTACTACACACCAGATAATACACACCACACCAGCTAATATACACCACACCAGCTAATATACACCACACCAGCTAATACACACCAGCTAATACACACCAGCTAATATACACCACACCAGCTAATATACACCACACCAGCTAATACACACCAGCTAATACACACCACACCAGCTAATACACCACACCAGCTAATATACACCACGCCAGCTAATACACACCACACCAGCTAAAATACACCACATCAGCTAATACACACCACACCGGCTAATACACACCACATCAGCTAATATACACCACACCAGCTAATATACACCACACCAGCTAGTACACATCACACCAGCTAATACACACCACACCAGCTAATACACACCAGCTAATACACACCAGCTAATATACACCACACCAGCTAATATACACCAGCTAACACACACCACACCAGCTAATAAACACCAGCTAATACACACCACACCAGCTAATACACACCAGCTAATACACACCACACCAGCTAATATACACCACACCAGCTAATACACACCAGCTAATACACACCACACCAGCTAATACACACCAGCTAATATACACCACACCAGCTAATATACACCACACCAGCTAATACACACCACACCAGCTAATATACACCACACCAGCTAATACACACCACACTAGCTAATACACACCACACCAGCTAATATACACCACACCAGCTAATATACACAACACCAGCTAATACACACCAGCTAATACACACCACTCCAGCTAATACACACCACACCAGGTAATATACACCACACTAGCTAATATACATCACACCAGCTAAAATACACCACACCAGCTAATACACACCAGCTAATATACACCACACCGGCTAATATACACCACACCGGCTAGTACACACCACACCGGCTAATACACACCACACCGGCTAATATACACCACACCGGCTAATATACACCAGCTAATATAAACCACACCAGCTAATACACACCAGCTAATATACACCACACCAGCTAATATAAACCAGACCAGCTAATACACACCACACCAGCTAATATACACCACACCAGCTAATATACACCACAGCAGCTAATACACACCACACCAGCTAATATACACCACACCAACTAATACACACCACACCAGCTAATACAACCACACCAGCTAATACACACCACACCAGCTAATACACACCACACCAGCTAATATAAAGTACACCAGCTAATATAAAGTACACCAGCTAATATACACCACACCAGCTAATACACACCCCACCAGCTAATACACACCCCACCAGCTAATACACACCACACCAGCTAATATACACCACACCAGCAAATATACACCACACCAGCTAATATACACAACACAAGCTAATACACACCCCACCAGCTAATACACACCCCACCAGCTAATAAACACCACACCAGATAATATACACCACACCAGCTAATACACACCACACCAGCTAATATACACCACACCAGCTAATACACACCACACCAGCTAATACACACCACACCAGCTAATACACACCACACCAGCTAATACACACCACACCAGCTAATATACACCACACCAGCTAATACACACCACACCAGCTAATACACACCACATTAGCTAATATACACCACACCAGCTAATATACACCACACCAGCTAATATACACCACACTAGCTAATACACACCACACCAGGTAATATACACCACACCAGCTAATATACACCACACCAGCAAATACACACAACACCAGCTAATACACACCACACCAACTAATATACACCACACCAGCTAATATTCACCACACCAGCTAAAACACACCACACCATCTAATACACACCACACCATCTAATACACACCACACCAGCTAATACACACCACCCCAGCTAATACACACCACACCAGCTAATACACACAACAAACCACACCAGTGAATACACACCACACCAGCTAATACACACCACACCAGCTAATACACACCACACCAGCTAATACACACCACAACAGCTAACACACACCACACCAGCTAATACACACCACACCAGCTAATACACACCACACCAGCTAATACACACCACACCAGCTAATATACACCACACCAGCTAATATACACCACAACAGCTAATACATACCACACCAGCTAATACACACCCCACCAGGTAATATACACCACACCAGCTAATATACACCACACCAGCTAATATACACAACACCAGCTAATATACACCATCTAATATACACCACATCATTTCATATACACCACACCAGCTAATATACACCACACATGCTAATATACACAACACCAGCTAATACACACTACACCAGCTAATATACACCACACCAACTAATATACACCACACCAGCTAATATACACCACACCAGCTAATATACACCACACCAGCTAATATACACCACACCAGATAATATACAGTATACCAGCTAATACACACCACACCGGCTAATACACACCACACCGGCTAATACACACCACACTGGCTAATACACACCACACTGGCTAATACACACCACACCGGATAATATACACCACACCTGCTAAAATACACCACACCAGCTAATATACACCACACCAGCTAATACACACCAGCTAATACACACCAAACCAGCTAATATACACCACACCAGCTAATATACACCACACCAGCTAATATACACCACACCAGCTAATATACACCACACCAACTAATATACACCACACCAGCTAATATACACCACACCAGCTAATATACACCACACCAGCTAATATACACCACACCAACTAATATACACAACTCCAGCTAATATACACCACACCAGCTAATAAATACCACACCAGCTAATAAACACCACACCAGCTAATATACACCACACCAGCTAATATACAGTACACCAGCTAATACACACTACACCAGCTAATACACACCACACCAGCTAATATACACCACACCAGCAAATACACACCACACCAGCTAATACACACCACACCAGCTAATACACACCACACCAGCTAATATACACCACACCAGCTAATATACACCAAACCAGCTAATATACACCACAATAGCTAATATACACCACACCAGCTAATATACACCACACCAGCTAATATACACCACACCAGCTAATACACACCACACCAGGTAATATACAACACACCAGGTAATATACAACACACCAGCTAATATACACCAGCTAATATACCCCACACCAGCTAATATACACCACACCAGCTAATATACACCAGCTAATATACACCACACCAGCTAATACACACCACACCAGCTAATACACACCACACCAGCTAATACACACCACACCAGCTAATATAAAGTACACCAGCTAATATAAAGTACACCAGCTAATATACACCAGCTAATATACACCACACCAGCTAATACACACCACACCAGCTAATATACACAACACCAGCTAATACACACCACACCAGCTAATACACACCACACCAGCTAAAATACACCACTCCAGCTAATACACACCACACCAGGTAATATACACCACACTAGCTAATATACACCACACCAGCTAAAATACTGTACACCAGCTAATATACACCACACCAGCTAATATACACCACACCAGCTAATACACACCAGCTAATATACACCACACCGGCTAATATACACCACACCGGCTAATAAACACCACACCGGCTAATACACACCACACCGGCTAATAAACACCACACCAGCTAATATACACCACACCAGCTAATATACACCAGCTAATATAAACCACACCAGCTACTACACACCAGCTAATACACACCACACCAGCTAATATACACCACACCAGCCAATATACACCACACCAGCTAATACACACCAGCTAATACACACCACACCAGCTAATACACCACACCAGCTAATATACACCACGCCAGCTAATACACACCACACCAGCTAAAATACACCACATCAGCTAATACACACCACACCGGCTAATACACACCACATCAGCTAATATACACCACACCAGCTAATATACACCACACCAGCTAGTACACACCACACCAGCTAATACACACCACACCAGCTAATATACACCAGCTAATATACACCACACCAGCTAATATACACCAGCTAACACACACCACACCAGCTAATAAACACCAGCTAATACACACCACTCCAGCTAATACACACCAGCTAATACACACCACACCAGCTAATATACACCACACCAGCTAATACACACCAGCTAATACACACCACACCAGCTAATACACACCAGCTAATATACACCACACCAGCTAATATACACCACACCAGCTAATACACACCACACCAGCTAATATACACCACACCAGCTAATACACACCACACCAGCTAATATACACCACACCAGCTAATATACACAACACCAGCTAATACACACCAGCTAATACACACCACTCCAGCTAATACACACCACACCAGGTAATATACACCACACTAGCTAATATACACCACACCAGCTAAAATACACCACACCAGCTAATACACACCAGCTAATATACACCACACCGGCTAATATACACCACACCGGCTAGTACACACCACACCGGCTAATACACACCACACCGGCTAATATACACCACACCGGCTAATATACACCAGCTAATATAAACCACACCAGCTAATACACACCAGCTAATATACACCACACCAGCTAATATAAACCAGACCAGCTAATACACACCACACCAGCTAATATACACCACACCAGCTAATATACACCACAGCAGCTAATACACACCACACCAGCTAATATACACCACACCAACTAATACACACCACACCAGCTAATACAACCACACCAGCTAATACACACCACACCGGCTAATACACACCACACCGGCTAATATACACCACACCAGCTAATACACACCACACCAGCTAATACACACCACACCAGCTAATACACACCACACCAGCTAATACACACCACACCAGCTAATATACACCACACCAGCTAATACACACCACACCAGCTAATACACACCCCACCAGGTAATATACACCACACCAGCTAATATACACCACACCAGCTAATATACACAACACCAGCTAATATACACCATCTAATATACACCACATCATTTCATATACACCACACCAGCTAATATACACCACACATGCTAATATACACAACACCAGCTAATACACACTACACCAGCTAATATACACCACACCAACCAATATACACCACACCAGCTAATATACACCACACCAGCTAATATACACCACACCAGCTAATATACACCACACCAGATAATATACAGTATACCAGCTAATACACACCACACCGGCTAATACACACCACACTGGCTAATACACACCACACTGGCTAATACACACCACACCGGATAATATACACCACACCGGATAATATACACCACACCTGCTAAAATACACCACACCAGCTAATATACACCACACCAGCTAATACACACCAGCTAATATACACCACACCAGCTAATATACACCACACCAGCTAATATACACCACACCAGCTAATATACACCACACCAGCTAATATACACCACACCAGCTAATATACACCACACCAACTAATATACACCACACCAGCTAATATACACCACACCAGCTAATATACACCACACCAGCTAATATACACCACACCAGCTAATATACACCACACCAACTAATATACACAACACCAGCTAATATACACCACACCAGCTAATAAACACCACACCAGCTAATAAACACCACACCAGCTAATATACACCACACCAGCTAATACACACCACACCGGCTAATACACACCACACCGGCTAATACACACCACACTGGCTAATACACACCACACTGGCTAATACACACCACACCGGATAATACACACCACACCGGATAATATACACCACACCTGCTAAAATACACCACACCAGCTAATATACACCACACCAGCTAATATACAGTACACCAGCTAATACACACTACACCAGCTATTACACACCACACCAACTAATATACACCACACCAGCTAATATACACCACACCAGCTAATATACACCACACCAGCAAATACACACCACACCAGCTAATACACACCACACCAGCTAATACAAACCACACCAGCTAATATACACCACACCAGCTAATATACACCAAACCAGCTAATACACACCACACCAGCTAATATACACCACACCAGCAAATATACACCACACCAGCTAATATACACCACACCAGCTAATATACACCACACCAGCTAATACACACCACACCAGGTAATATACAACACACCAGGTAATATACAACACACCAGCTAATATACACAAGCTAATATACACCACACCAGCTAATATACACCACACCAGCTAATATACACCACACCAGCTAATACACACCACACCAGCTAATACACACCACACCAGCTAATACACACCACACCAGCTAATATAAAGTACACCAGCTAATATAAAGTACACCAGCTAATATACACCAGCTAATATACACCACACCAGCTAATACACACCACATCAGCTAATATACACCACACCAGCTAATATACACCACACCAGCAAATACACACAACACCAGCTAATACACACCACACCAACTAATATACACCACACCAGCTAATATTCACCACACCAGCTAAAACACACCACACCATCTAATACACACCACACCATCTAATATACACCACACCAGCTAATATACAGTACACCAGCTAATACACACTACACCAGCTAATACACACCACACCAGCTAATATACACCACACCAGCAAATACACACCACACCAGCTAATACACACCACACCAGCTAATACACACCACAACAGCTAATATACACCACACCAGCTAATATACACCACACCAGCTAATACACACCACACCAGGTAATATACAACACACCAGCTAATATACACCACACCAGCTAATATACACAACACCAGCTAATATACACCATCTAATATACACCACATCATTTCATATACACCACACCAGCTAATATCCACCACACATGCTAATATACACAACACCAGCTAATACACACTACACCAGCTAATATACACCACACCAACTAATATACACCACACCAGCTAATATACACCACACCAGCTAATATACACCACACCAGCTAATTTACACCACACCAGAAAATATACAGTATACCAGCTAATACACACCACACCAGCTAATACACACCACACCAGCTAATATACACCACACCAGCTAATATACACCACACCAGCTAATATACACCACACCAGCTAATATACACCACAACAGCTAATACACACCACACCAGCTAATATAAACCAGACCAACTAATACACACCACACCAGCTAATATAACCACACCAGCTAATACACACCACACCGGCTAATACACACCACACCAGCTAATATACACCACACCAGCTAATATGCACCACACCAGCTAATATGAACCACACCAGCTAATATACACCACACCAGCTAATATACACCACACTAGCTAATACACACCAGCTAATACACACCAGCTAATATAAACCACACCAGCTAATACACACCAGCTAATATACACCACACCAGCTAATATACACCACACCAGCTAATGTACACCACACCAGCTAATATAAACCAGACCAGCTAATACACACCACACCAGCTAATATACACCACACCAGCTAATATACACCACACCAGCTAATACACACCACACCAGCTAATATACACCACACCAACTAATACACACCACATCAGCTAATATACACCACACCAGCTAATATACACCACACCAGCTAGTACACACCACACCAGCTAATACACACCACACCAGCTAATATACACCAGCTAATATACACCACACCAGCTAATATACACCAGCTAACACACACCACACCAGCTAATAAACACCAGCTAATACACACCACTCCAGCTAATACACACCAGCTAATACACACCACACCAGCTAATATACACCACACCAGCTAATACACACCAGCTAATACACACCACACCAGCTAATACACACCAGCTAATATACACCACACCAGCTAATATACACCACACCAGCTAATACACACCACACCAGCTAATATACACCACACCAGCTAATACACACCACACCAGCTAATATACACCACACCAGCTAATATACACAACACCAGCTAATACACACCAGCTAATACACACCACTCCAGCTAATACACACCACACCAGGTAATATACACCACACTAGCTAATATACACCACACCAGCTAAAATACACCACACCAGCTAATACACACCAGCTAATATACACCACACCGGCTAATATACACCACACCGGCTAGTACACACCACACCGGCTAATACACACCACACCGGCTAATATACACCACACCGGCTAATATACACCAGCTAATATAAACCACACCAGCTAATACACACCAGCTAATATACACCACACCAGCTAATATAAACCAGACCAGCTAATACACACCACACCAGCTAATATACACCACACCAGCTAATATACACCACAGCAGCTAATACACACCACACCAGCTAATATACACCACACCAACTAATACACACCACACCAGCTAATACAACCACACCAGCTAATACACACCACACCGGCTAATACACACCACACCGGCTAATATACACCACACCAGCTAATACACACCACACCAGCTAATACACACCACACCAGCTAATACACACCACACCAGCTAATACACACCACACCAGCTAATATACACCACACCAGCTAATACACACCACACCAGCTAATACACACCCCACCAGGTAATATACACCACACCAGCTAATATACACCACACCAGCTAATATACACAACACCAGCTAATATACACCATCTAATATACACCACATCATTTCATATACACCACACCAGCTAATATACACCACACATGCTAATATACACAACACCAGCTAATACACACTACACCAGCTAATATACACCACACCAACCAATATACACCACACCAGCTAATATACACCACACCAACCAATATACACCACACCAGCTAATATACACCACACCAGCTAATATACACCACACCAGCTAATATACACCACACCAGATAATATACAGTATACCAGCTAATACACACCACACCGGCTAATACACACCACACTGGCTAATACACACCACACTGGCTAATACACACCACACCGGATAATATACACCACACCGGATAATATACACCACACCTGCTAAAATACACCACACCAGCTAATATACACCACACCAGCTAATACACACCAGCTAATATACACCACACCAGCTAATATACACCACACCAGCTAATATACACCACACCAGCTAATATACACCACACCAGCTAATATACACCACACCAGCTAATATACACCACACCAACTAATATACACCACACCAGCTAATATACACCACACCAGCTAATATACACCACACCAGCTAATATACACCACACCAGCTAATATACACCACACCAACTAATATACACAACACCAGCTAATATACACCACACCAGCTAATAAACACCACACCAGCTAATAAACACCACACCAGCTAATATACACCACACCAGCTAATACACACCACACCGGCTAATACACACCACACCGGCTAATACACACCACACTGGCTAATACACACCACACTGGCTAATACACACCACACCGGATAATACACACCACACCGGATAATATACACCACACCTGCTAAAATACACCACACCAGCTAATATACACCACACCAGCTAATATACAGTACACCAGCTAATACACACTACACCAGCTATTACACACCACACCAACTAATATACACCACACCAGCTAATATACACCACACCAGCTAATATACACCACACCAGCAAATACACACCACACCAGCTAATACACACCACACCAGCTAATACAAACCACACCAGCTAATATACACCACACCAGCTAATATACACCAAACCAGCTAATACACACCACACCAGCTAATATACACCACACCAGCAAATATACACCACACCAGCTAATATACACCACACCAGCTAATATACACCACACCAGCTAATACACACCACACCAGGTAATATACAACACACCAGGTAATATACAACACACCAGCTAATATACACAAGCTAATATACACCACACCAGCTAATATACACCACACCAGCTAATATACACCACACCAGCTAATACACACCACACCAGCTAATACACACCACACCAGCTAATACACACCACACCAGCTAATATAAAGTACACCAGCTAATATAAAGTACACCAGCTAATATACACCAGCTAATATACACCACACCAGCTAATACACACCACATCAGCTAATATACACCACACCAGCTAATATACACCACACCAGCAAATACACACAACACCAGCTAATACACACCACACCAACTAATATACACCACACCAGCTAATATTCACCACACCAGCTAAAACACACCACACCATCTAATACACACCACACCATCTAATATACACCACACCAGCTAATATACAGTACACCAGCTAATACACACTACACCAGCTAATACACACCACACCAGCTAATATACACCACACCAGCAAATACACACCACACCAGCTAATACACACCACACCAGCTAATACACACCACACCAGCTAATATACACCACACCAGCTAATATACACCACACCAGCTAATACACACCACACCAGGTAATATACAACACACCAGCTAATATACACCACACCAGCTAATATACACAACACCAGCTAATATACACCATCTAATATACACCACATCATTTCATATACACCACACCAGCTAATATCCACCACACATGCTAATATACACAACACCAGCTAATACACACTACACCAGCTAATATACACCACACCAACTAATATACACCACACCAGCTAATATACACCACACCAGCTAATATACACCACACCAGCTAATTTACACCACACCAGAAAATATACAGTATACCAGCTAATACACACCACACCAGCTAATACACACCACACCAGCTAATATACACCACACCAGCTAATATACACCACACCAGCTAATATACACCACACCAGCTAATATACACCACAACAGCTAATACACACCACACCAGCTAATATAAACCAGACCAACTAATACACACCACACCAGCTAATATAACCACACCAGCTAATACACACCACACCGGCTAATACACACCACACCAGCTAATATACACCACACCAGCTAATATGCACCACACCAGCTAATATGAACCACACCAGCTAATATACACCACACCAGCTAATATACACCACACTAGCTAATACACACCAGCTAATACACACCAGCTAATATAAACCACACCAGCTAATACACACCAGCTAATATACACCACACCAGCTAATATACACCACACCAGCTAATGTACACCACACCAGCTAATATAAACCAGACCAGCTAATACACACCACACCAGCTAATATACACCACACCAGCTAATATACACCACACCAGCTAATACACACCACACCAGCTAATATACACCACACCAACTAATACACACCACACCAGCTAATACAACCACACCAGCTAATACACACCACACCGGCTAATACACACCACACCGGCTAATATACACCACACCAGCTAATACACACCACACCAGCTAATATACACCACACCAGCTAATACACACCACACCAGCTAATATACACCACACCGGCTAATACACACCACACCAGCTAATATACACCACACCAGCGAATATAACCGTACCAGCTAATACACACCACACCGGCTAATACACACCACACCAGCTAATATACACCACACCAGCTAATACACACCACACCAGCTAATATACACCACACCAGCTAATACACACCACACCAGCTAATATACACCACACCGGCTAATACACACCACACCAGCTAATATACACCACACCAGCGAATATAAACACACCAGCTAATACACACCACACCGGCTAATACACACCACACCAGCTAATATACACCACACCAGCTAATACACACCAGCTAATACACACCACTCCAGCTAATATACACCACACCAGCTAATACACACCACACCAGCTAATACACACCACACCAGCTAATACACACCACACCAGCTAATATAAAGTACACCAGCTAATATAAAGTACACCAGCTAATATACACCACACCAGCTAATACACACCCCACCAGCTAATACACACCCCACCAGCTAATACACACCACACCAGCTAATATACACCACACCAGCAAATATACACCACACCAGCTAATATACACAACACAAGCTAATACACACCCCACCAGCTAATACACACCCCACCAGCTAATAAACACCACACCAGATAATATACACCACACCAGCTAATACACACCACACCAGCTAATATACACCACACCAGCTAATACACACCACACCAGCTAATACACACCACACCAGCTAATACACACCACACCAGCTAATATACACCACACCAGCTAATACACACCACACCAGCTAATACACACCACATTAGCTAATATACACCACACCAGCTAATATACACCACACCAGCTAATATACACCACACTAGCTAATACACACCACACCAGGTAATATACACCACACCAGCTAATATACACCACACCAGCAAATACACACAACACCAGCTAATACACACCACACCAACTAATATACACCACACCAGCTAATATTCACCACACCAGCTAAAACACACCACACCATCTAATACACACCACACCATCTAATACACACCACACCAGCTAATACACACCACCCCAGCTAATACACACCACACCAGCTAATACACACAACACACCACACCAGTGAATACACACCACACCAGCTAATACACACCACACCAGCTAATACACACCACACCAGCTAATACACACCACAACAGCTAACACACACCACACCAGCTAATACACACCACACCAGCTAATACACACCACACCAGCTAATACACACCACACCAGCTAATATACACCACAACAGCTAATACATACCACACCAGCTAATACACACCCCACCAGGTAATATACACCACACCAGCTAATATACACCACACCAGCTAATATACACAACACCAGCTAATATACACCATCTAATATACACCACATCATTTCATATACACCACACCAGCTAATATACACCACACATGCTAATATACACAACACCAGCTAATACACACTACACCAGCTAATATACACCACACCAACTAATATACACCACACCAGCTAATATACACCACACCAGCTAATATACACCACACCAGCTAATATACACCACACCAGCTAATATACACCACACCAGATAATATACAGTATACCAGCTAATACACACCACACCGGCTAATACACACCACACCGGCTAATACACACCACACTGGCTAATACACACAACACTGGCTAATACACACCACACCGGATAATATACACCACACCTGCTAAAATACACCACACCAGCTAATATACACCACACCAGCTAATACACACCAGCTAATACACAGCAAACCAGCTAATATACACCACACCAGCTAATATACACCACACCAGCTAATATACACCACACCAGCTAATATACACCACACCAGCTAATATACACCACACCAACTAATATACACCACACCAGCTAATATACACCACACCAGCTAATATACACCACACCAGCTAATATACACCACACCAACTAATATACACAACACCAGCTAATATACACCACACCAGCTAATAAATACCACACCAGCTAATAAACACCACACCAGCTAATATACACCACACCAGCTAATATACAGTACACCAGCTAATACACACTACACCAGCTAATACACACCACACCAGCTAATATACACCACACCAGCAAATACACACCACACCAGCTAATACACACCACACCAGCTAATACACACCACACCAGCTAATATACACCACACCAGCTAATATACACCACACCAGCTAATATACACCACACCAGCTAATATACACCACACCAGCTAATACACACCACACCAGGTAATATACAACACACCAGGTAATATACAACACACCAGCTAATATACACCAGCTAATATACACCACACCAGCTAATATACACCACACCAGCTAATATACACCAGCTAATATACACCACACCAGCTAATACACACCACACCAGCTAATACACACCACACCAGCTAATACACACCACACCAGCTAATATAAAGTACACCAGCTAATATAAAGTACACCAGCTAATATACACCACACCAGCTAATACACACCACACCAGCTAATATACACAACACCAGCTAATACACACCACACCAGCTAATACACACTACACCAGCTAAAATACACCACTCCAGCTAATACACACCACACCAGGTAATATACACCACACTAGCTAATATACACCACACCAGCTAAAATACTGTACACCAGCTAATACACACCACTCCAGCTAATACACACCAGCTAATACACACCACACCAGCTAATATACACCACACCAGCTAATACACACCAGCTAATACACACCACACCAGCTAATACACACCAGCTAATATACACCACACCAGCTAATATACACCACACCAGCTAATACACACCACACCAGCTAATATACACCACACCAGCTAATACACACCACACCAGCTAATATACACCACACCAGCTAATATACACAACACCAGCTAATACACACCAGCTAATACACACCACTCCAGCTAATACACACCACACCAGGTAATATACACCACACTAGCTAATATACACCACACCAGCTAAAATACACCACACCAGCTAATACACACCAGCTAATATACACCACACCGGCTAATATACACCACACCGGCTAGTACACACCACACCGGCTAATACACACCACACCGGCTAATATACACCACACCGGCTAATATACACCAGCTAATATAAACCACACCAGCTAATACACACCAGCTAATATACACCACACCAGCTAATATAAACCAGACCAGCTAATACACACCACACCAGCTAATATACACCACACCAGCTAATATACACCACAGCAGCTAATACACACCACACCAGCTAATATACACCACACCAACTAATACACACCACACCAGCTAATACAACCACACCAGCTAATACACACCACACCGGCTAATACACACCACACCGGCTAATATACACCACACCGGCTAATACACACCACACCAGCTAATACACACCACACCAGCTAATACACACCACACCAGCTAATACACACCACACCAGCTAATATACACCACACCAGCTAATACACACCACACCAGCTAATACACACCACACCAGCTAATACACACCCCACCAGGTAATATACACCGCACCAGCTAATATACACCACACCAGCTAATATACACAACACCAGCTAATATACACCATCTAATATACACCACATCATTTCATATACACCACACCAGCTAATATACACCACACATGCTAATATACACCAGCTAATATAAACCACACCAGCTACTACACACCAGCTAATACACACCACACCAGCTAATATACACCACACCAGCTAATATACACCACACCAGCTAATACACACCAGCTAATACACACCAGCTAATATACACCACACCAGCTAATATACACCACACCAGCTAATACACACCAGCTAATACACACCACACCAGCTAATACACCACACCAGCTAATATACACCACGCCAGCTAATACACACCACACCAGCTAAAATACACCACAGCAGCTAATACACACCACACCAGCTAATACACACCACACCAGCTAATACACACCAGCTAATACACACCAGCTAATATACACCACACCAGCTAATATACACCAGCTAACACACACCACACCAGCTAATAAACACCAGCTAATACACACCACACCAGCTAATACACACCAGCTAATACACACCACACCAGCTAATATACACCACACCAGCTAATACACACCAGCTAATACACACCACACCAGCTAATACACACCACACCATCTAATACACACCACACCATCTAATACACACCACACCAGCTAATACACACCACCCCAGCTAATACACACCACACCAGCTAATACACACAACACACCACACCAGCGAATACACACCACACCAGCTAATACACACCACACCAGCTAATACAGACCACACCAGCTAATACACACCACAACAGCTAACACACACCACACCAGCTAATACACACCACACCAGCTAATACACACCACACCAGCTAATATACACCACAACAGCTAATACATACCACACCAGCTAATACACACCCCATTAGGTAATATACACCACACCAGCTAATATACACCACACCAGCTAATATACACAACACCAGCTAATATACACCATCTAATATACACCACATCATTTCATATACACCACACCAGCTAATATACACCACACATGCTAATATACACAACACCAGCTAATACACACTACACCAGCTAATATACACCACACCAACTAATATACACCACACCAGCTAATATACACCACACCAGCTAATATACACCACACCAGCTAATATACACCACACCAGATAATATACAGTATACCAGCTAATACACACCACACCGGCTAATACACACCACACCGGCTAATACACACCACACTGGCTAATACACACCACACTGGCTAATACACACCACACCGGATAATATACACCACACCTGCTAAAATACACCACACCAGCTAATATACACAACACCAGCTAATATACACCATCTAATATACAGCACATCATTTCATATACACCACACCAGCTAATATACACCACACATGCTAATATACACCAGCTAATATAAACCACACCAGCTACTACACACCAGCT
The DNA here is from genome assembly GCF_965601325.2 of Salmo salar. NCBI lineage: Eukaryota > Metazoa > Chordata > Actinopteri > Salmoniformes > Salmonidae > Salmo > Salmo salar. The sequence continues at coordinate 121,943,144 of NC_138291.1, read as the reverse complement.
AATACACACCACACCAGCTAATATACACCACACCAGCTAATATACACCACACCAGCTAATACACACCAGCTAATACACACCAGCTAATATACACCACACCAGCTAATATACACCACACCAGCTAATACACACCAGCTAATACACACCACACCAGCTAATACACCACACCAGCTAATATACACCACGCCAGCTAATACACACCACACCAGCTAAAATACACCACAGCAGCTAATACACACCACACCGGCTAAAATACACCACAGCAGCTAATACACACCACACCGGCTAATACACACCACATCAGCTAATATACACCACACCAGCTAATATACACCACACCAGCTAATACACACCACACCAGGTAATATACAACACACCAGGTAATATACAACACACCAGCTAATATACACAAGCTAATATACACCACACCAGCTAATATACACCACACCAGCTAATATACACCACACCAGCTAATACACACCACACCAGCTAATACACACCACACCAGCTAATACACACCACACCAGCTAATACACACCACACCAGCTAATATACACCACACCAGCTAATATACACAACACACCACACCAGCGAATACACACCACACCAGCTAATACACACCACACCAGCTAATACAGACCACACCAGCTAATACACACCACAACAGCTAACACACACCACACCAGCTAATACACACCACACCAGCTAATACACAACACACCAGCTAATATACACCACACCAGCTAATATACACCACAACAGCTAATACATACCACACCAGCTAATACACACCCCACCAGGTAATATACACCACACCAGCTAATATACACCACACCAGCTAATATACACAACACCAGCTAATATACACCATCTAATATACACCACATCATTTCATATACACCACACCAGCTAATATACACCACACCAGCTAATATACACCACACCAGCTAATACACACCACACCAGGTAATATACAACACACCAGGTAATATACAACACACCAGCTAATATACACAAGCTAATATACACCACACCAGCTAATATACAACACACCAGGTAATATACAACACACCAGCTAATATACACAAGCTAATATACACCACACCAGCTAATATACACCACACCAGCTAATATACACCACACCAGCTAATACACACCACACCAGCTAATACACACCACACCAGCTAATACACACCACACCAGCTAATATAAAGTACACCAGCTAATATAAAGTACACCAGCTAATATACACCAGCTAATATACACCACACCAGCTAATACACACCACATCAGCTAATATACACCACACCAGCTAATATACACCACACCAGCAAATACACACAACACCAGCTAATACACACCACACCAACTAATATACACCACACCAGCTAATATTCACCACACCAGCTAAAACACACCACACCATCTAATACACACCACACCATCTAATACACACCACACCAGCTAATACACACCACCCCAGCTAATACACACCACACCAGCTAATACACACAACACACCACACCAGCGAATACACACCACACCAGCTAATACACACCACACCAGCTAATACAGACCACACCAGCTAATACACACCACAACAGCTAACACACACCACACCAGCTAATACACACCACACCAGCTAATACACACCACACCAGCTAATACACACCACACCAGCTAATATACACCACACCAGCTAATATACACCACAACAGCTAATACATACCACACCAGCTAATACACACCCCACCAGGTAATATACACCACACCAGCTAATATACACCACACCAGCTAATATACACAACACCAGCTAATATACACCATCTAATATACACCACATCATTTCATATACACCACACCAGCTAATATACACCACACATGCTAATATACACAACACCAGCTAATACACACTACACCAGCTAATATACACCACACCAACTAATATACACCACACCAGCTAATATACACCACACCAGCTAATATACACCACACCAGCTAATATACACCACACCAGATAATATACAGTATACCAGCTAATACACACCACACCGGCTAATACACACCACACCGGCTAATACACACCACACTGGCTAATACACACCACACTGGCTAATACACACCACACCGGATAATATACACCACACCTGCTAAAATACACCACACCAGCTAATATACACAACACCAGCTAATATACACCATCTAATATACACCACATCATTTCATATACACCACACCAGCTAATATACACCACACATGCTAATATACACCAGCTAATATAAACCACACCAGCTACTACACACCAGCTAATACACACCACACCAGCTAATATACACCACACCAGCTAATATACACCACACCAGCTAATACACACCAGCTAATACACACCAGCTAATATACACCACACCAGCTAATATACACCACACCAGCTAATACACACCAGCTAATACACACCACACCAGCTAATACACCACACCAGCTAATATACACCACGCCAGCTAATACACACCACACCAGCTAAAATACACCACAGCAGCTAATACACACCACACCGGCTAAAATACACCACAGCAGCTAATACACACCACACCGGCTAATACACACCACATCAGCTAATATACACCACACCAGCTAATATACAACACACCAGCTAATACACACCACACCAGGTAATATACAACACACCAGGTAATATACAACACACCAGCTAATATACACAAGCTAATATACACCACACCAGCTAATATACACCACACCAGCTAATATACACCACACCAGCTAATACACACCACACCAGCTAATACACACCACACCAGCTAATACACACCACACCAGCTAATACACACCACACCAGCTAATATACACCACACCAGCTAATATACACAACACACCACACCAGCGAATACACACCACACCAGCTAATACACACCACACCAGCTAATACAGACCACACCAGCTAATACACACCACAACAGCTAACACACACCACACCAGCTAATACACACCACACCAGCTAATACACACCACACCAGCTAATACACACCACACCAGCTAATATACACCACACCAGCTAATATACACCACAACAGCTAATACATACCACACCAGCTAATACACACCCCACCAGGTAATATACACCACACCAGCTAATATACACCACACCAGCTAATATACACAACACCAGCTAATATACACCATCTAATATACACCACATCATTTCATATACACCACACCAGCTAATATACACCACACATGCTAATATACACAACACCAGCTAATACACACTACACCAGCTAATATACACCACACCAACTAATATACACCACACCAGCTAATATACACCACACCAGCTAATATACACCACACCAGCTAATATACACCACACCGGATAATACACACCACACCGGATAATATACACCACACCTGCTAAAATACACCACACCAGCTAATATACACCACACCAGCTAATATACAGTACACCAGCTAATACACACTACACCAGCTAATACACACCACACCAACTAATATACACCACACCAGCTAATATACACCACACCAGCTAATATACACCACACCAGCAAATACACACCACACCAGCTAATACACACCACACCAGCTAATACAAACCACACCAGCTAATATACACCACACCAGCTAATATACACCAAACCAGCTAATACACACCACACCAGCTAATATACACCACACCAGCAAATATACACCACACCAGCTAATATACACCACACCAGCTAATATACACCACACCAGCTAATACACACCACACCAGGTAATATACAACACACCAGGTAATATACAACACACCAGCTAATATACACAAGCTAATATACACCACACCAGCTAATATACACCACACCAGCTAATATACACCACACCAGCTAATACACACCACACCAGCTAATACACACCACACCAGCTAATACACACCACACCAGCTAATATAAAGTACACCAGCTAATATAAAGTACACCAGCTAATATACACCAGCTAATATACACCACACCAGCTAATACACACCACATCAGCTAATATACACCACACCAGCTAATATACACCACACCAGCAAATACACACAACACCAGCTAATACACACCACACCAACTAATATACACCACCCCAGCTAATACACACCACACCAGCTAATACACACCACCCCATCTAATACACACCACACCATCTAATACACACCACACCAGCTAATACACACCACCCCAGCTAATACACACCACACCAGCTAATACACACAACACACCACACCAGCGAATACAAACCACACCAGCTAATACACACCACACCAGCTAATACAGACCACACCAGCTAATACACACCACAACAGCTAACACACACCACACCAGCTAATACACACCACACCAGCTAATACACACCACACCAGCTAATACACACCACACCAGCTAATATACACCACACCAGCTAATATACACCACACCAGCTAATACATACCACACCAGCTAATACACACCCCACCAGGTAATATACACCACACCAGCTAATATACACCACACCAGCTAATATACACAACACCAGCTAATATACACCATCTAATATACACCACATCATTTCATATACACCACACCAGCTAATATACACCACACATGCTAATATACACAACACCAGCTAATACACACTACACCAGCTAATATACACCACACCAACTAATATACACCACACCAGCTAATATACACCACACCAGCTAATATACACCACACCAGCTAATATACACCACACCAGATAATATACAGTATACCAGCTAATACACACCACACCGGCTAATACACACCACACCGGCTAATACACACCACACTGGCTAATACACACCACACTGGCTAATACACACCACACCGGATAATATACACCACACCTGCTAAAATACACCACACCAGCTAATATACACCACACCAGCTAATACACACCAGCTAATACACACCAAACCAGCTAATATACACCACACCAGCTAATATACACCACACCAGCTAATATACACCACACCAGCTAATATACACCACACCAGCTAATATACACCACACCAACTAATATACACCACACCAGCTAATATACACCACACCAGCTAATATACACCACACCAGCTAATATACACCACACCAACTAATATACACAACACCAGCTAATATACACCACACCAGCTAATATACAGTACACCAGCTAATACACACTACACCAGCTAATACACACCACACCAGCTAATATACACCACACCAGCAAATACACACCACACCAGCTAATACACACCACACCAGCTAATACACACCACACCAGCTAATATACACCACACCAGCTAATATACACCAAACCAGCTAATATACACCACAATAGCTAATATACACCACACCAGCTAATATACACCACACCAGCTAATATACACCACACCAGCTAATACACACCACACCAGGTAATATACAACACACCAGCTAATATACACCACACCAGCTAATATACACAACACCAGCTAATATACACCATCTAATATACACCACATCATTTCATATACACCACACCAGCTAATATACACCACACATGCTAATATACACAACACCAGCTAATACACACTACACCAGCTAATATACACCACACCAGCTAATATACACCACACCAGCTAATATACACCACACCAGCTAATATACACCACACCAGATAATATACAGTATACCAGCTAATACACACCACACCGGCTAATACACACCACACCGGCTAATACACACCACACTGGCTAATACACACCACACTGGCTAATACACACCACACCGGATAATATACACCACACCTGCTAAAATACACCACACCAGCTAATATACACCACACCAGCTAATACACACCAGCTAATACACACCAAACCAGCTAATATACACCACACCAGCTAATATACACCACACCAGCTAATATACACCACACCAGCTAATATACACCACACCAACTAATATACACCACACCAGCTAATATACACCACACCAGCTAATATACACCACACCAGCTAATATACACCACACCAACTAATATACACAACACCAGCTAATATACACCACACCAGCTAATATACAGTACACCAGCTAATACACACTACACCAGCTAATACACACCACACCAGCTAATATACACCACACCAGCAAATACACACCACACCAGCTAATACACACCACACCAGCTAATACACACCACACCAGCTAATATACACCACACCAGCTAATATACACCAAACCAGCTAATATACACCACAATAGCTAATATACACCACACCAGCTAATATACACCACACCAGCTAATATACACCACACCAGCTAATACACACCACACCAGGTAATATACAACACACCAGCTAATATACACCACACCAGCTAATATACACAACACCAGCTAATATACACCATCTAATATACACCACATCATTTCATATACACCACACCAGCTAATATACACCACACATGCTAATATACACAACACCAGCTAATACACACTACACCAGCTAATATACACCACACCAACTAATATACACCACACCAGCTAATATACACCACACCAGCTAATATACACCACACCAGCTAATTTACACCACACCAGATAATATACAGTATACCAGCTAATACACACCACACCGGCTAATACACACCACACCGGCTAATACACACCACACTGGCTAATACACACCACACTGGCTAATACACACCACACCGGATAATATACACCACACCTGCTAAAATACACCACACCAGCTAATATACACCACACCAGCTAATACACACCAGCTAATACACACCACACCAGCTAATATACACCACACCAGCTAATATACACCACACCAACTAATATACACAACACCAGCTAATATACACCACACCAGCTAATATACAGTACACCAGCTAATACACACTACACCAGCTAATACACACCACACCAGCTAATATACACCACACCAGCAAATACACACCACACCAGCTAATACACACCACACCAGCTAATACACACCACACCAGCTAATATACACCACACCAGCTAATATACACCAAACCAGCTAATATACACCACAATAGCTAATATACACCACACCAGCTAATATACACCACACCAGCTAATATACACCACACCAGCTAATACACACCACACCAGGTAATATACAACACACCAGCTAATATACACCACACCAGCTAATATACACAACACCAGCTAATATACACCATCTAATATACACCACATCATTTCATATACACCACACCAGCTAATATACACCACACATGCTAATATACACAACACCAGCTAATACACACTACACCAGCTAATATACACCACACCAACTAATATACACCACACCAGCTAATATACACCACACCAGCTAATATACACCACACCAGCTAATTTACACCACACCAGATAATATACAGTATACCAGCTAATACACACCACACCGGCTAATACACACCACACCAGCTAATACACACCACACTGGCTAATACACACCACACTGGCTAATACACACCACACCGGATAATATACACCACACCTGCTAAAATACACCACACCAGCTAATATACACCACACCAGCTAATACACACCAGCTAATACACACCACACCAGCTAATATACACCACACCAGCTAATATACACCACACCAGCTAATATACACCACACCAACTAATATACACAACACCAGCTAATATACACCACACCAGCTAATACACACCACACCGGCTAATACACACCACACCGGCTAATACACACCACACCGGCTAATACACACCACACTGGCTAATACACACCACACTGGCTAATACACACCACACCGGATAATACACACCACACCGGATAATATACACCACACCTGCTAAAATACACCACACCATCTAATATACACCACACAAGCTAATATACAGTACACCAGCTAATACACACTACACCAGCTAATACACACCACACCAACTAATATACACCACACCAGCTAATATACACCACACCAGCTAATATACACCACACCAGCAAATACACACCACACCAGCTAATACACACCACACCAGCTAATACAAACCACACCAGCTAATATACACCACACCAGCTAATATACACCAAACCAGCTAATACACACCACACCAGCTAATATACACCACACCAGCAAATATACACCACACCAGCTAATATACACCACACCAGCTAATATACACCACACCAGCTAATACACACCACACCAGGTAATATACAACACACCAGGTAATATACAACACACCAGCTAATATACACAAGCTAATATACACCACACCAGCTAATATACACCACACCAGCTAATATACACCACACCAGCTAATACACACCACACCAGCTAATACACACCACACCAGCTAATACACACCACACCAGCTAATATAAAGTACACCAGCTAATATAAAGTACACCAGCTAATATACACCAGCTAATATACACCACACCAGCTAATACACACCACATCAGCTAATATACACCACACCAGCTAATATACACCACACCAGCAAATACACACAACACCAGCTAATACACACCACACCAACTAATATACACCACACCAGCTAATATTCACCACACCAGCTAAAACACACCACACCATCTAATACACACCACACCATCTAATACACACCACACCAGCTAATACACACCACCCCAGCTAATACACACCACACCAGCTAATACACACAACACACCACACCAGCGAATACACACCACACCAGCTAATACACACCACACCAGCTAATACACACCACACCAGCTAATACACACCACAACAGCTAACACACACCACACCAGCTAATACACACCACACCAGCTAATACACACCACACCAGCTAATACACACCACACCAGCTAATATACACCACACCAGCTAATATACACCACAACAGCTAATACATACCACACCAGCTAATACACACCCCACCAGGTAATATACACCACACCAGCTAATATACACCACACCAGCTAATATACACAACACCAGCTAATATACACCATCTAATATACACCACATCATTTCATATACACCACACCAGCTAATATACACCACACATGCTAATATACACAACACTAGCTAATACACACTACACCAGCTAATATACACCACACCAACTAATATACACCACACCAGCTAATATACACCACACCAGCTAATATACACCACACCAGCTAATATACACCACACCAGATAATATACAGTATACCAGCTAATACACACCACACCGGCTAATACACACCACACCGGCTAATACACACCACACTGGCTAATACACACCACACTGGCTAATACACACCACACCGGATAATATACACCACACCTGCTAAAATACACCACACCAGCTAATATACACCACACCAGCTAATACACACCAGCTAATACACACCAAACCAGCTAATATACACCACACCAGCTAATATACACCACACCAGCTAATATACACCACACCAGCTAATATACACCACACCAGCTAATATACACCACACCAACTAATATACACCACACCAGCTAATATACACCACACCAGCTAATATACACCACACCAGCTAATATACACCACACCAACTAATATACACAACACCAGCTAATATACACCACACCAGCTAATAAACACCACACCAGCTAATAAACACCACACCAGCTAATATACACCACACCAGCTAATATACAGTACACCAGCTAATACACACTACACCAGCTAATACACACCACACCAGCTAATATACACCACACCAGCAAATACACACCACACCAGCTAATACACACCACACCAGCTAATACACACCACACCAGCTAATATACACCACACCAGCTAATATACACCAAACCAGCTAATATACACCACAATAGCTAATATACACCACACCAGCTAATATACACCACACCAGCTAATATACACCACACCAGCTAATACACACCACACCAGGTAATATACAACACACCAGCTAATATACACCACACCAGCTAATATACACAACACCAGCTAATATACACCATCTAATTTACACCACATCATTTCATATACACCACACCAGCTAATATACACCACACATGCTAATATACACAACACCAGCTAATACACACTACACCAGCTAATATACACCACACCAACTAATATACACCACACCAGCTAATATACACCACACCAGCTAATATACACCACACCAGCTAATTTACACCACACCAGATAATATACAGTATACCAGCTAATACACACCACACCGGCTAATACACACCACACCGGCTAATACACACCACACTGGCTAATACACACCACACTGGCTAATACACACCACACCGGATAATATACACCACACCTGCTAAAATACACCACACCAGCTAATATACACCACACCAGCTAATACACACCAGCTAATACACACCAAACCAGCTAATATACACCACACCAGCTAATATACACCACACCAGCTAATATACACCACACCAGCTAATATACACCACACCAACTAATATACACCACACCAGCTAATATACACCACACCAGCTAATATACACCACACCAGCTAATATACACCACACCAACTAATATACACAACACCAGCTAATATACACCACACCAGCTAATAAACACCACACCAGCTAATAAACACCACACCAGCTAATATACACCACACCAGCTAATATACAGTACACCAGCTAATACACACTACACCAGCTAATACACACCACACCAGCTAATATACACCACACCAGCAAATACACACCACACCAGCTAATACACACCACACCAGCTAATACACACCACACCAGCTAATATACACCACACCAGCTAATATACACCAAACCAGCTAATATACACCACACCAGCTAATATACACCACACCAGCTAATATACACCACACCAGCTAATATACAACACACCAGCTAATACACACCACACCAGGTAATATAAAACACACCAGGTAATATACAACACACCAGCTAATATACACCAGCTAATATACACCACACCAGCTAATATACACCACAACAGCTAATATACACCAGCTAATATACACCACACCAGCTAATACACACCACACCAGCTAATACACACCACACCAGCTAATACACACCACACCAGCTAATATAAAGTACACCAGCTAATATAAAGTACACCAGCTAATATACACCAGCTAATATACACCACACCAGCTAATACACACCACACCAGCTAATATACACAACACCAGCTAATACACACCACACCAGCTAATACACACCACACCAGCTAAAATACACCACTCCAGCAAATACACACCACACCAGGTAATATACACCACACTAGCTAATATACACCACACCAGCTAAAATACTGTACACCAGCTAATATACACCACACCAGCTAATACACACCAGCTAATATACACCACACCGGCTAATATACACCACACCGGCTAATACACACCACACCGGCTAATACACACCACACCGGCTAATAAACACCACACCAGCTAATATACACCACACCAGCTAATATACACCAGCTAATATAAACCACACCAGCTACTACACACCAGCTAATACACACCACACCAGCTAATATACACCACACCAGCTAATATACACCACACCAGCTAATACACACCAGCTAATACACACCAGCTAATATACACCACACCAGCTAATATACACCACACCAGCTAATACACACCAGCTAATACACACCACACCAGCTAATACACCACACCAGCTAATATACACCACGCCAGCTAATACACACCACACCAGCTAAAATACACCACATCAGCTAATACACACCACACCGGCTAATACACACCAAATCAGCTAATATACACCACACCAGCTAATATACACCACACCAGCTAGTACACACCACACCAGCTAATACACACCACACCAGCTAATACACACCAGCTAATACACACCAGCTAATATACACCACACCAGCTAATATACACCAGCTAACACACACCACACCAGCTAATAAACACCAGCTAATACACACCACTCCAGCTAATACACACCAGCTAATACACACCACACCAGCTAATATACACCACACCAGCTAATACACACCAGCTAATACACACCACACCAGCTAATACACACCAGCTAATATACACCACACCAGCTAATATACACCACACCAGCTAATACACACCACACCAGCTAATATACACCACACCAGCTAATACACACCACACCAGCTAATATACACCACACCAGCTAATATACACAACACCAGCTAATACACACCAGCTAATACACACCACTCCAGCTAATACACACCACACCAGGTAATATACACCACACTAGCTAATATACACCACACCAGCTAAAATACACCACACCAGCTAATACACACCAGCTAATATACACCACACCGGCTAATATACACCACACCGGCTAGTACACACCACACCGGCTAATACACACCACACCGGCTAATATACACCACACCGGCTAATATACACCAGCTAATATAAACCACACCAGCTAATACACACCAGCTAATATACACCACACCAGCTAATATAAACCAGACCAGCTAATACACACCACACCAGCTAATATACACCACACCAGCTAATATACACCACACCAGCTAATATACACCACACCAGCTAATACACACCAGCTAATACACACCAGCTAATATACACCACACCAGCTAATATACACCACACCAGCTAATACACACCAGCTAATACACACCACACCAGCTAATACACCACACCAGCTAATATACACCACGCCAGCTAATACACACCACACCAGCTAAAATACACCACATCAGCTAATACACACCACACCGGCTAATACACACCACATCAGCTAATATACACCACACCAGCTAATATACACCACACCAGCTAGTACACACCACACCAGCTAATACACACCACACCAGCTAATACACACCAGCTAATACACACCAGCTAATATACACCACACCAGCTAATATACACCAGCTAACACACACCACACCAGCTAATAAACACCAGCTAATACACACCACTCCAGCTAATACACACCAGCTAATACACACCACACCAGCTAATATACACCACACCAGCTAATACACACCAGCTAATACACACCACACCAGCTAATACACACCAGCTAATATACACCACACCAGCTAATATACACCACACCAGCTAATACACACCACACCAGCTAATATACACCACACCAGCTAATACACACCACACCAGCTAATAAACACCACACCAGCTAATATACACAACACCAGCTAATACACACCAGCTAATACACACCACTACAGCTAATACACACCACACCAGGTAATATACACCACACTAGCTAATATACACCACACCAGCTAAAATACACCACACCAGCTAATACACACCAGCTAATATACACCACACCGGCTAATATACACCACACCGGCTAGTACACACCACACCGGCTAATACACACCACACCGGCTAATATACACCACACCGGCTAATATACACCAGCTAATATAAACCACACCAGCTAATACACACCAGCTAATATACACCACACCAGCTAATATAAACCAGACCAGCTAATACACACCACACCAGGTAATATACACCACACTAGCTAATATACACCACACCAGCTAAAATACTGTACACCAGCTAATATACACCACACCAGCTAATACACACCAGCTAATATACACCACACCGGCTAATATACACCACACCGGCTAATACACACCACACCGGCTAATACACACCACACCGGCTAATAAACACCACACCAGCTAATATACACCACACCAGCTAATATACACCAGCTAATATAAACCACACCAGCTACTACACACCAGCTAATACACACCACACCAGCTAATATACACCACACCAGCTAATATACACCACACCAGCTAATACACACCAGCTAATACACACCAGCTAATATACACCACACCAGCTAATATACACCACACCAGCTAATACACACCAGCTAATACACACCACACCAGCTAATACACCACACCAGCTAATATACACCACGCCAGCTAATACACACCACACCAGCTAAAATACACCACATCAGCTAATACACACCACACCGGCTAATACACACCAAATCAGCTAATATACACCACACCAGCTAATATACACCACACCAGCTAGTACACACCACACCAGCTAATACACACCACACCAGCTAATACACACCAGCTAATACACACCAGCTAATATACACCACACCAGCTAATATACACCAGCTAACACACACCACACCAGCTAATAAACACCAGCTAATACACACCACTCCAGCTAATACACACCAGCTAATACACACCACACCAGCTAATATACACCACACCAGCTAATACACACCAGCTAATACACACCACACCAGCTAATACACACCAGCTAATATACACCACACCAGCTAATATACACCACACCAGCTAATACACACCACACCAGCTAATATACACCACACCAGCTAATATACACAACACCAGCTAATACACACCAGCTAATACACACCACTCCAGCTAATACACACCACACCAGGTAATATACACCACACTAGCTAATATACACCACACCAGCTAAAATACACCACACCAGCTAATACACACCAGCTAATATACACCACACCGGCTAATATACACCACACCGGCTAGTACACACCACACCGGCTAATATACACCACACCGGCTAATATACACCAGCTAATATAAACCACACCAGCTAATACACACCAGCTAATATACACCACACCAGCTAATATAAACCAGACCAGCTAATACACACCACACCAGCTAATATACACCACACCAGCTAATATACACCACACCAGCTAATATACACCACACCAGCTAATACACACCAGCTAATACACACCAGCTAATATACACCACACCAGCTAATATACACCACACCAGCTAATACACACCAGCTAATACACACCACACCAGCTAATACACCACACCAGCTAATATACACCACGCCAGCTAATACACACCACACCAGCTAAAATACACCACATCAGCTAATATACACAACACCAGCTAATACACACCAGCTAATACACACCACTCCAGCTAATACACACCACACCAGCTAATATACACCACACCAGCTAATATACACAACACCAGCTAATACACACCAGCTAATACACACCACTCCAGCTAATACACACCACACCAGGTAATATACACCACACTAGCTAATATACACCACACCAGCTAAAATACACCACACCAGCTAATACACACCAGCTAATATACACCACACCGGCTAATATACACCACACCGGCTAGTACACACCACACCGGCTAATATACACCACACCGGCTAATATACACCAGCTAATATAAACCACACCAGCTAATACACACCAGCTAATATACACCACACCAGCTAATATAAACCAGACCAGCTAATACACACCACACCAGCTAATATACACCACACCAGCTAATATACACCACACCAGCTAATATACACCACACCAGCTAATACACACCAGCTAATACACACCAGCTAATATACACCACACCAGCTAATATACACCACACCAGCTAATACACACCAGCTAATACACACCACACCAGCTAATACACCACACCAGCTAATATACACCACGCCAGCTAATACACACCACACCAGCTAAAATACACCACATCAGCTAATACACACCACACCGGCTAATACACACCACATCAGCTAATATACACCACACCAGCTAATATACACCACACCAGCTAGTACACACCACACCAGCTAATACACACCACACCAGCTAATACACACCAGCTAATACACACCAGCTAATATACACCACACCAGCTAATATACACCAGCTAACACACACCACACCAGCTAATAAACACCAGCTAATACACACCACTCCAGCTAATACACACCAGCTAATACACACCACACCAGCTAATATACACCACACCAGCTAATACACACCAGCTAATACACACCACACCAGCTAATACACACCAGCTAATATACACCACACCAGCTAATATACACCACACCAGCTAATACACACCACACCAGCTAATATACACCACACCAGCTAATACACACCACACCAGCTAATAAACACCACACCAGCTAATATACACAACACCAGCTAATACACACCAGCTAATACACACCACTCCAGCTAATACACACCACACCAGGTAATATACACCACACTAGCTAATATACACCACACCAGCTAAAATACACCACACCAGCTAATACACACCAGCTAATATACACCACACCGGCTAATATACACCACACCGGCTAGTACACACCACACCGGCTAATACACACCACACCGGCTAATATACACCACACCGGCTAATATACACCAGCTAATATAAACCACACCAGCTAATACACACCAGCTAATATACACCACACCAGCTAATATAAACCAGACCAGCTAATACACACCACACCAGCTAATATACACCACACCAGCTAATATACACCACAGCAGCTAATACACACCACACCAGCTAATATACACCACACCAACTAATACACACCACACCAGCTAATACAACCACACCAGCTAATACACACCACACCGGCTAATACACACCACACCGGCTAATACACACCACACCAGCTAATACACACCACACCAGCTAATACACACCACACCAGCTAATACACACCACACCAGCTAATATACACCACACCAGCTAATACACACCACACCAGCTAATACACACCACACCAGCTAATACACACCCCACCAGGTAATATACACCACACCAGCTAATATACACCACACATGCTAATATACACCAGCTAATATAAACCACACCAGCTACTACACACCAGCTAATACACACCACACCAGCTAATATACACCACACCAGCTAATATACACCACACCAGCTAATACACACCAGCTAATACACACCAGCTAATATACACCACACCAGCTAATATACACCACACCAGCTAATACACACCAGCTAATACACACCACACCAGCTAATACACCACACATGCTAATATACACCAGCTAATATAAACCACACCAGCTACTACACACCAGCTAATACACACCACACCAGCTAATACACACCACACCAGCTAATATACACCACACCAGCTAATACACACCAGCTAATACACACCAGCTAATATACACCACACCAGCTAATATACACCACACCAGCTAATACACACCAGCTAATACACACCACACCAGCTAATACACCACACCAGCTTACATACACCACGCCAGCTAATACACACCACACCAGCTAAAATACACCACAGCAGCTAATACACACCACACCGGCTAATACACACCACATCAGCTAATATACACCACACCAGCTAATATACACCACACCAGCTAGTACACACCACACCAGCTAATACACACCACACCAGCTAATACACACCAGCTAATACACACCAGCTAATATACACCACACCAGGTAATATACAACACACCAGGTAATATACAACACACCAGCTAATAAACACCAGCTAATACACACCACACCAGCTAATACACACCAGCTAATACACACCACACCAGCTAATATACACCACACCAGCTAATACACACCAGCTAATACACACCACACCAGCTAATACACACCAGCTAATATACACCACACCAGCTAATATACACCACACCAGCTAATACACACCACACCAGCTAATATACACCACACCAGCTAATACACACCACACTAGCTAATACACACCACACCAGCTAATATACACCACACCAGCTAATATACACAACACCAGCTAATACACACCAGCTAATACACACCACTCCAGCTAATACACACCACACCAGGTAATATACACCACACTAGCTAATATACACCACACCAGCTAAAATACACCACACCAGCTAATACACACCAGCTAATATACACCACACCGGCTAATATACACCACACCGGCTAGTACACACCACACCGGCTAATACACACCACACCGGCTAATATACACCACACCGGCTAATATACACCAGCTAATATAAACCACACCAGCTAATACACACCAGCTAATATACACCACACCAGCTAATATAAACCAGACCAGCTAATACACACCACACCAGCTAATATACACCACACCAGCTAATATACACCACAGCAGCTAATACACACCACACCAGCTAATATACACCACACCAACTAATACACACCACACCAGCTAATACAACCACACCAGCTAATACACACCACACCGGCTAATACAAACCAAAAAACCTAATATACACCACACCAGCTAATACACACCACACCAGCTAATACACACCACACCAGCTAATACACACCACACCAGCTAATATACACCACACCAGCTAATACACACCACACCAGCTAATACACACCACACCAGCTAATATACACCATCTAATATACACCACATCATTTCATATACACCACACCAGCTAATATACACCACACATGCTAATATACACAACACCAGCTAATACACACTACACCAGCTAATATACACCACACCAACCAATATACACCACACCAGCTAATATACACCACACCAGCTAATATACACCACACCAGCTAATATACACCACACCAGATAATATACAGTATACCAGCTAATACACACCACACCGGCTAATACACACCACACCGGCTAATACACACCACACTGGCTAATACACACCACACTGGCTAATACACACCACACCGGATAATATACACCACACCGGATAATATACACCACACCTGCTAAAATACACCACACCAGCTAATATACACCACACCAGCTAATACACACCAGCTAATACACACCAAACCAGCTAATATACACCACACCAGCTAATAAACACCACACCAGCTAATAAACACCACACCAGCTAATATACACCACACCGGCTAATACACACCACACCGGCTAATACACACCACACCGGCTAATACACACCACACCGGCTAATACACACCACACTGGCTAATACAC
Organism: Salmo salar; assembly: GCF_965601325.2. Lineage (NCBI taxonomy): Eukaryota > Metazoa > Chordata > Actinopteri > Salmoniformes > Salmonidae > Salmo > Salmo salar. Next base: position 121,924,211 of record NC_138291.1, on the reverse strand, counting down.
ACCACACTGGCTAATACACACCACACCGGATAATACACACCACACCGGATAATATACACCCACCTGCTAAAATACACCACACCAGCTAATATACACCACACCAGCTAATACACACCAGCTAATACACACCAAACCAGCTAATATACACCACACCAGCTAATATACACCACACCAGCTAATATACACCACACCAGCTAATATACACCACACCAACTAATATACACAACACCAGCTAATATACACCACACCAGCTAATAAACACCACACCAGCTAATAAACACCACACCAGCTAATATACACCACACCAGCTAATATACAGTACACCAGCTAATACACACTACACCAGCTAATACACACCACACCAACTAATATACACCACACCAGCTAATATACAGCACACCAGCTAATACACACCACACCAGCTAATATACACCACACCAGCTAATATACACCACACCAGCAAATACACACCACACCAGCTAATACACACCACACCAGCTAATACAAACCACACCAGCTAATATACACCACACCAGCTAATATACACCAAACCAGCTAATACACACCACACCAGCTAATATACACCACACCAGCAAATATACACCACACCAGCTAATATACACCACACCAGCTAATATACACCACACCAGCTAATACACACCACACCAGGTAATATACAACACACCAGGTAATATACAACACACCAGCTAATATACACAAGCTAATATACACCACACCAGCTAATATACACCACACCAGCTAATATACACCACACCAGCTAATACACACCACACCAGCTAATACACACCACACCAGCTAATACACACCACACCAGCTAATATAAAGTACACCAGCTAATATAAAGTACACCAGCTAATATACACCAGCTAATATACACCACACCAGCTAATACACACCACATCAGCTAATATACACCACACCAGCTAATACACACCACACCAGCTAATACACACCACACCAGCTAATATACACCACACCAGCTAATACACACCACACCAGCTAATACACACCACACCAGCTAATATAAAGTACACCAGCTAATATAAAGTACACCAGCTAATATACACCACACCAGCTAATACACACCCCACCAGCTAATACACACCCCACCAGCTAATACACACCACACCAGCTAATATACACCACACCAGCAAATATACACCACACTAGCTAATATACTCAACACCAGCTAATACACACCCCACCAGCTAATACACACCCCACCAGCTAATAAACACCACACCAGATACTATACACCACACCAGCTAATACACACCACACCAGCTAATATACACCACACCAGCTAATACACACCACACCAGCTAATACACACCACACCAGCTAATACACACCACACCAGCTAATACACACCACACCAGCTAATATACACCACACCAGCTAATACACACCACACCAGCTAATACACACCACACCAGCTAATATACACCACACCAGCTAATATACACCACACTAGCTAATACACACCACACCAGGTAATATACACCACACCAGCTAATATACACCACACCAGCAAATACACACAACACCAGCTAATACACACCACACCAACTAATATACACCACACCAGCTAATATTCACCACACCAGCTAAAACACACCACACCATCTAATACACACCACACCATCTAATACACACCACACCAGCTAATACACACCACCCCAGCTAATACACACCACACCAGCTAATACACACAACACACCACACCAGCGAATACACACCACACCAGCTAATACACACCACACCAGCTAATACACACCACACCAGCTAATACACACCACAACAGCTAACACACACCACACCAGCTAATACACACCACACCAGCTAATACACACCACACCAGCTAATACACACCACACCAGCTAATATACACCACACCAGCTAATACACACCACACCAGCTAATACACACCACACCAGCTAATACACACCCCACCAGGTAATATACACCACACCAGCTAATAAACACCACACCAGCTAATATACATAACACCAGCTAATATACAGTACACCAGCTAATACACACTACACCAGCTAATACACACCACACCAGCTAATATACACACCACACCAGCTAATATATATACCACACCAGCAAATACACACCACACCAGCTAATACACACCACACCAGCTAATACAAACCACACCAGCTAATATACACCACACCAGCTAATATACACCAAACCAGCTAATACACACCACACCAGCTAATATACACCACACCAGCAAATATACACCACACCAGCTAATATACACCACACCAGCTAATATACACCACACCAGCTAATACACACCACACCAGGTAATATACAACACACCAGGTAATATACAACACACCAGCTAATATACACAAGCTAATATACACCACACCAGCTAATATACACCACACCAGCTAATATACACCACACCAGCTAATACACACCACACCAGCTAATACACACCACACCAGCTAATACACACCACACCAGCTAATATAAAGTACACCAGCTAATATAAAGTACACCAGCTAATATACACCAGCTAATATACACCACACCAGCTAATACACACCACATCAGCTAATATACACCACACCAGCTAATACACACCACACCAGCTAATACACACCACACCAGCTAATATACACCACACCAGCTAATACACACCACACCAGCTAATACACACCACACCAGCTAATATAAAGTACACCAGCTAATATAAAGTACACCAGCTAATATACACCACACCAGCTAATACACACCCCACCAGCTAATACACACCCCACCAGCTAATACACACCACACAGGCTAATATACACCACACCAGCAAATATACACCACACTAGCTAATATACTCAACACCAGCTAATACACACCCCACCAGCTAATACACACCCCACCAGCTAATAAACACCACACCAGATACTATACACCACACCAGCTAATACACACCACACCAGCTAATATAAACCACACCAGCTAATACACACCACACCAGCTAATACACACCACACCAGCTAATACACACCACACCAGCTAATACACACCACACCAGCTAATATACACCACACCAGCTAATACACACCACACCAGCTAATACACACCACACCAGCTAATATACACCACACCAGCTAATATACACCACACTAGCTAATACACACCACACCAGGTAATATACACCACCCCAGCTAATACACACCACACCAGCTAATACACACAACACACCACACCAGCGAATACACACCACACCAGCTAATACACACCACACCAGCTAATACACACCACAACAGCTAATACACACCACACCAGCTAATACACACCACACCAGCTAATACACACCACACCAGCTAATACACACCACACCAGCTAACATACACCACACCAGCTAATACACACCACACCAGCTAATACACACCCCACCAGGTAATATACACCACACCAGCTAATAAACACCACACCAGCTAATATACACCACACCAGCTAATATACAGTACACCAGCTAATACACACTACACCAGCTAATACACACCACACCAGCTAATATATATACCACACCAGCAAATACACACCACACCAGCTAATACACACCACACCAGCTAATACACACCACACCAGCTAATATACACCACACCAGCTAATATACACCACACCAGCAAATACACACCACACCAGCTAATACACACCACACCAGCTAATACAAACCACACCAGCTAATATACACCACACCAGCTAATATACACCAAACCAGCTAATACACACCACACCAGCTAATATACACCACACCAGCAAATATACACCACACCAGCTAATATACACCACACCAGCTAATATACACCACACCAGCTAATACACACCACACCAGGTAATATACAACACACTAGCTAATACACACCACACCAGGTAATATACACCACACCAGCTAATATACACCACACCAGCAAATACACACAACACCAGCTAATACACACCACACCAACTAATATACACCACACCAGCTAATATTCACCACACCAGCTAAAACACACCACACCATCTAATACACACCACACCATCTAATACACACCACACCAGCTAATACACACCACCCCAGCTAATACACACCACACCAGCTAATACACACAACACACCACACCAGCGAATACACACCACACCAGCTAATACACAACACACCAGCTAATACACACCACACCAGCTAATACACACCACAACAGCTAACACACACCACACCAGCTAATACACACCACACCAGCTAATACACACCACACCAGCTAATACACACCACACCAGCTAATATACACCACACCAGCTAATACACACCACACCAGCTAATACACACCACACCAGCTAATACACACCCCACCAGGTAATATACACCACACCAGCTAATAAACACCACACCAGCTAATATACACCACACCAGCTAATATACAGTACACCAGCTAATACACACTACACCAGCTAATACACACCACACCAGCTAATATATATACCACACCAGCAAATACACACCACACCAGCTAATACACACCACACCAGCTAATATACACCACACCAGCAAATACACACCACACCAGCTAATACACACCACACCAGCTAATACAAACCACACCAGCTAATATACACCACACCAGCTAATATACACCAAACCAGCTAATACACACCACACCAGCTAATATACACCACACCAGCAAATATACACCACACCAGCTAATATACACCACACCAGCTAATATACACCACACCAGCTAATACACACCACACCAGGTAATATACAACACACCAGGTAATATACAACACACCAGCTAATATACACAAGCTAATATACACCACACCAGCTAATACACACCACATCAGCTAATATACACCACACCAGCTAATACACACCACACCAGCTAATACACACCACACCAGCTAATATACACCACACCAGCTAATACACACCACACCAGCTAATACACACCACACCAGCTAATACACACCACACCAGCTAATATAAAGTACACCAGCTAATATAAAGTACACCAGCTAATATACACCACACCAGCTAATACACACCCCACCAGCTAATACACACCCCACCAGCTAACACACACCAGCTAATACACAACACACCAGCTAATATACACCACACCAGCTAATACACACCAGCTAATACACACCACACCAGCTAATACACACCAGCTAATATACACCACACCAGCTAATATACACCACACCAGCTAATACACACCACACCAGCTAATATACACCACACCAGCTAATACACACCACACTAGCTAATACACACCACACCAGCTAATATACACCACACCAGCTAATATACACAACACCAGCTAATACACACCAGCTAATACACACCACTCCAGCTAATACACACCACACCAGGTAATATACACCACACTAGCTAATATACACCACACCAGCTAATATACACCACACCAGCTAATACACACCACACCATCTAATACACACCACACCAGCTAATACACACCACCCCAGCTAATACACACCACACCAGCTAATACACACAACACACCACACCAGCGAATACACACCACACCAGCTAATACACACCACACCAGCTAATACACACCACACCAGCTAATACACACCACACCAGCTAATACACACCACGCCAGCTAATACACACCACACCAGCTAATATACACCACACCAGCTAATACACACCACACCAGCTAATACACACCACACCAGCTAATACACACCACACCAGCTAATATACACCACACCAGCTAATACACACCACACCAGCTAATACACACCACACCAGCTAATATACACCACACCAGCTAATATACACCACACCAGCTAATATACACCACACTAGCTAATACACACCACACTAGCTAATATACACCACACCAGCTAATATACACCACACCAGCTAATATACACAACACCAGCTAATACACACCAGCTAATATACACCACACCAGCTAATACACACCACACCAGGTAATATACAACACACCAGGTAATATACAACACACCAGCTAATATACACAAGCTAATATACACCACACCAGCTAATATACACCAGACCAGCTAATATACACCACACCAGCTAATACACACCACACCAGCTAATACACACCACACCAGCTAATACACACCACACCAGCTAATATAAAGTACACCAGCTAATATAAAGTACACCAGCTAATATACACCAGCTAATATACACCACACCCGCTAATACACACCACATCAGCTAATATACACCACACCAGCTAATACACACCACACCATCTAATACACACCACACCAGCTAATATACACCCCACCAGCTAATACACACCCCACCAGCTAATACACACCCCACCAGCTAATATACACAACACCAGCTAATACACACCCCACCAGCTAATAAACACCACACCAGATACTATACACCACGCCAGCTAATACACACCACACCAGCTAATATACACCACACCAGCTAATACACACCACACCAGCTAATACACACCACACCAGCTAATACACACCACACCAGCTAATATACACCACACCAGCTAATACACACCACACCAGCTAATACACACCACACCAGCTAATATACACCACACCAGCTAATATACACCACACCAGCTAATATACACCACACTAGCTAATACACACCACACCAGGTAATATACACCACACCAGCTAATATACACCACACCAGCAAATACACACAACACCAGCTAATACACACCACACCAACTAATATACACCACACCAGCTAATATTCACCACACCAGCTAAAACACACCACACCATCTAATACACACCACACCATCTAATACACACCACACCAGCTAATACACACCACCCCAGCTAATACACACCACACCAGCTAATACACACAACACACCACACCAGCGAATACACACCACACCAGCTAATACACACCACACCAGCTAATACACACCACACCAGCTAACACACACCACACCAGCTAATACACACCACACCAGCTAATACACACCACACCAGCTAATACACACCACACCAGCTAATATACACCACACCAGCTAATACACACCACACCAGCTAATACACACCACACCAGCTAATACACACCCCACCAGGTAATATACACCACACCAGCTAATATACACCACACCAGCTAATATACACAACACCAGCTAATATACACCATCTAATATACACCACATCATTTCATATACACCACACCAGCTAATATACACCACACATGCTAATATACACAACACCAGCTAATACACACTACACCAGCTAATATACACCACACCAACTAATATACACCACACCAGCTAATATACACCACACCAGCTAATATACACCACACCAGCTAATATACACCACACCAGCTAATAAACACCACACCAGCTAATATACACCACACCAGCTAATATACAGTACACCAGCTAATACACACTACACCAGCTAATACACACCACACCAGATAAAATACACCACACCAGCAAATACACACCACACCAGCTAATACACACCACACCAGCTAATACACACCACACCAGCTAATATACACCACACCAGCTAATATACACCACACCAGCAAATACACACCACACCAGCTAATACACACCACAACAGCTAATACAAACCACACCAGCTAATATACACCACACCAGCTAATATACACCAAACCAGCTAATACACACCACACCAGCTAATATACACCACACCAGCAAATATACACCACACCAGCTAATATACACCACACCAGCTAATATACACCACACCAGCTAATACACACCACACCAGGTAATATACAACACACCAGGTAATATACAACACACCAGCTAATATACACAAGCTAATATACACCACACCAGCTAATATACACCACACCAGCTAATATACACCACACCAGCTAATACACACCACACCAGCTAATACACACCACACCAGCTAATACACACCACACCAGCTAATATAAAGTACACCAGCTAATATACACCAGCTAATATACACCACACCAGCTAATACACACCACACCAGCTAATATACACCACACCAGCTAATACACACCACACCAGCTAATACACACCACACCAGCTAATACACACCACACCAGCTAATATAAAGTACACCAGCTAATATAAAGTACACCAGCTAATATACACCACACCAGCTAATACACACCCCACCAGCTAATACACACCCCACCAGCTAATACACACCAAACCAGCTAATATTTACCACACCAGCAAATATACACCACACCAGCTAATATACACAACACCAGCTAATACACACCCCACCAGCTAATACACACCCCACCAGCTAATAAACACCACACCAGATAATATACACCACACCAGCTAATATACACCACACCAGCTAATAAACACCACACCAGCTAATATACACCACACCAGCTAATATACAGTACACCAGCTAATACACACTACACCAGCTAATACACACCACACCAGATAATATACACCACACCAGGAAATACACACCACACCAGCTAATACACACCACACCAGCTAATACACACCACACCAGCTAATATACACCACACCAGCTAATATACACCACACCAGCAAATACACACCACACCAGCTAATACACACCACACCAGCTAATATACACCACACCAGCTAATATACACCAAACCAGCTAATACACACCACACCAGCTAATATACACCACACCAGCAAATATACACCACACCAGCTAATATACACCACACCAGCTAATATACACCACACCAGCTAATACACACCACACCAGGTAATATACAACACACCAGGTAATATACAACAAACCAGCTAATATACACAAGCTAATATACACCACACCAGCTAATATACACCACACCAGCTAATATACACCACACCAGCTAATACACACCACACCAGCTAATACACACCACACCAGCTAATACACACCACACCAGCTAATATAAAGTACACCAGCTAATATAAAGTACACCAGCTAATATACACCAGCTAATATACACCACACCAGCTAATACACACCACACCAGCTAATACACACCACACCAGCTAATACACACCACACCAGCTAATATAAAGTACACCAGCTAATATAAAGTACACCAGCTAATATACACCACACCAGCTAATACACACCCCACCAGCTAATACACACCCCACCAGCTAATACACACCAAACCAGCTAATATACACCACACCAGCAAATATACACCACACCAGCTAATATACACAACACCAGCTAATACACACCCCACCAGCTAATACACACCCCACCAGATAATATACACCACACAAGCTAATACACACCACACCAGCTAATATACACCACACCAGCTAATACACACCACACCAGCTAATACACACCACACCAGCTAATACACACCACACCAGCTAATACACACCACACCAGCTGATATACACCACACCAGCTAATACACACCACACCAGCTAATACACACCACACCAGCTAATATACACCACACTAGCTAATACATACCACACCAGGTAATATACACCACACCAGCTAATATACACCACACCAGCAAATACACACAACACCAGCTAATACACACCACACCAACTAATATACACCACACCAGCTAATATTCACCACACCAGCTAAAACACACCACACCATCTAATACACACCACACCATCTAATACACACCACACCAGCTAATACACACCACCCCAGCTAATACACACCACACCAGCTAATACACACAACACACCACACCAGCGAATACACACCACACCAGCTAATACACACCACACAAGCTAATACACACCACAACAGCTAACACACACCACACCAGCTAATACACACCACACCAGCTAATACACACCACACCAGCTAATACACACCACACCAGCTAATATACACCACACCAGCTAATACACACCACACCAGCTAATACACACCACACGAGCTAATACACACCCCACCAGGTAATATACACCACACCAGCTAATATACACCACACCAGCTAATATACACAACACCAGCTAATATACACCATCTAATATACACCACATCATTTCATATACACCACACCAGGTAATATACACCACACATGCTAATATACACAACACCAGCTAATACACACTACACCAGCTAATATACACCACACCAACTAATATACACCACACCAGCTAATATACACCACACCAGCTAATATACACCACACCAGCTAATATACACCACACCAGATAATATACAGTATACCAGCTAATACACACCACACCGGCTAATACACACCACACCGGCTAATACACACCACACTGGCTAATACACACCACACTGGCTAATACACACCACACCGGATAATATACACCACACCTGCTAAAATACACCACACCAGCTAATATACACCACACCAGCTAATACACACCAGCTAATACACACCAAACCAGCTAATATACACCACACCAGCTAATATACACCACACCAGCTAATATACACCACACCAGCTAATATACACCACACCAGCTAATATACACCACACCAGCTAATATACACCACACCAACTAATATACACCACACCAGCTAATATACACCACACCAGCTAATATACACCACACCAGCTAATATACACCACACCAACTAATATACACAACACCAGCTAATATACACCACACCAGCTAATAAACACCACACCAGCTAATAAACACCACACCAGCTAATATACACCACACCAGATAATATACAGTACACCAGCTAATACACACTACACCAGCTAATACACACCACACCAGCTAATATACACCACACCAGCAAATACACACCACACCAGCTAATACACACCACACCAGCTAATACACACCACACCAGCTAATATACACCACACCAGCTAATATACACCAAACCAGCTAATATACACCACAATAGCTAATATACACCACACCAGCTAATATACACCACACCAGCTAATATACACCACACCAGCTAATACACACCACACCAGGTAATATACAACACACCAGGTAATATACAACACACCAGCTAATATACACCAGCTAATATACACCACACCAGCTAATATACACCACACCAGCTAATATACACCAGCTAATATATACCACACCAGCTAATACACACCACACCAGCTAATACACACCACACCAGCTAATACACACCACACCAGCTAATATAAAGTACACCAGCTAATATAAAGTACACCAGCTAATATACACCAGCTAATATACACCACACCAGCTAATACACACCACACCAGCTAATATACACAACACCAGCTAATACACACCACACCAGCTAATACACACCACACCAGCTAATATACACCACTCCAGCTAATACACACCACACCAGGTAATATACACCACACTAGCTAATATACACCACACCAGCTAAAATACTGTACACCAGCTAATATACACCACACCAGATAATATACACCACACCAGCTAATACACACCAGCTAATATACACCACACCGGCTAATATACACCACACTGGCTAATACACACCACACCGGCTAATACACACCACACCAGCTAATATACACCACACCAGCTAATATACACCAGCTAATATAAACCACACCAGCTACTACACACCAGCTAATACACACCACACCAGCTAATATACACCACACCAGCTAATATACACCACACCAGCTAATACACACCAGCTAATACACACCAGCTAATATACACCACACCAGCTAATATACACCACACCAGCTAATACACACCAGCTAATACACACCACACCAGCTAATACACCACAACAGCTAATATACACCACGCCAGCTAATACACACCACACCAGCTAAAATACACCACATCAGCTAATACACACCACACCGGCAAATACACACCACATCAGCTAATATACACCACCCCAGCTAATATACACCACACCAGCTAGTACACACCACACCAGCTAATACACACCACACCAGCTAATACACACCAGCTAATACACACCAGCTAATATAAACCACACCAGCTAATATACACCAGCTAACACACACCACACAAGCTAATAAACACCAGCTAATACACACCACACCAGCTAATACACATCAGCTAATACACACCACACCAGCTAATATACACCACACCAGCTAATATACACCACACCAGCTAATACACCCCACAACAGCTAATATACACCACACCAGCTAATACACACCACACTAGCTAATACACACCACACCAGCTAATATACACCACACCAGCTAATATACACAACACCAGCTAATACACACCAGCTAATACACACCACTCCAGCTAAAACACACCACACCAGGTAATATACACCACACTAGCTAATATACACCACACCAGCTAAAATACACCACACCAGCTAATACACACCAGCTAATATACACCACACCGGCTAATATACACCACACCGGCTAGTACACACCACACCGGCTAATACACACCACACCGGCTAATATACACCACACCGGCTAATATACACCAGCTAATATAAACCACACCAGCTAATACACACCAGCTAATATACACCACACCAGCTAATATAAACCAAACCAGCTAATACACACCACACCAGCTAATATACACCACACCAGCTAATATACACCACAGCAGCTAATACACACCACACCAGCTAATATACACCACACCAACTAATACACACCACACCAGCTAATACAACCACACCAGCTAATACACACCACACCGGCTAATACACACCACACCAGCTAATATACACCACACCAGCTAATACACACCACACCAGCTAATATACACCACACCAGCTAATACACACCACACCAGCTAATATACACCACACCGGTTAATACACACCACACCAGCTAATATACACCACACCAGCGAATATAACCACACCAGCTAATACACACCACACCGGCTAATACACACCACACCAGCTAATATACACCACACCAGCTAATACACACCAGCTAATACACACCACTCCAGCTAATATATACCACACCAGCGAATACACACAACACCAGTTAATACACACCACTCCAGCTAATATACACAACACCAGCTAATACACACCAGCTAATACACACCAGCTAATACAACACACACCAGCTAATATACACCACACCAGCTAATACACACCACACCAGCTAATATACACCACACCAGCTAATACACACCACACCGGCTAATACACACCACACCAGCTAATATACACCACACCAGCTAATATACACAACACCAGCTAATACACACCAGCTAATACACACCACTCCAGCTAATACACACCACACCTGGTAATATACACCACACTAGCTAATATACACCACACCAGCTAAAATACTGTACACCAGCTAATATACACCACACCAGCTAATATACACCACACCAGCTAATATACACCACACAAGCTAATACACACCACACCAGCTAATATACACCACACCAGCTAATATACACCACACCAGCTAATATAACCACACCAGCTAATACACACCACACCGGCTAATACACACCACACCGGCTAATATACACCACACCAGCTAATACACACCAGCTAATACACACCACACCAGCTAATATACACCACACAAGCTAATACACACCACACCAGCTAATACACACCACACCACCTAATACACACCACACCAACTAATACACACCACACCAGCTAATACACACCACACCGGCTAATACACACCACACCAGCTAGTACACACCACACCAGCTAATACACACCACACCAGCTAATACACACCAGCTAATACACACCAGCTAATATACACCACACCAGCTAATATACACCAGCTAACACACACCACACAAGCTAATAAACACCAGCTAATACACACCACACCAGCTAATACACATCAGCTAATACACACCACACCAGCTAATATACACCACACCAGCTAATATACACCACACCAGCTAATACACCCCACAACAGCTAATATACACCACACCAGCTAATACACACCACACTAGCTAATACACACCACACCAGCTAATATACACCACACCAGCTAATATACACAACACCAGCTAATACACACCAGCTAATACACACCACTCCAGCTAAAACACACCACACCAGGTAATATACACCACACTAGCTAATATACACCACACCAGCTAAAATACACCACACCAGCTAATACACACCAGCTAATATACACCACACCGGCTAATATACACCACACCGGCTAGTACACACCACACCGGCTAATACACACCACACCGGCTAATATACACCACACCGGCTAATATACACCAGCTAATATAAACCACACCAGCTAATACACACCAGCTAATATACACCACACCAGCTAATATAAACCAGACCAGCTAATACACACCACACCAGCTAATATACACCACACCAGCTAATATACACCACAGCAGCTAATACACACCACACCAGCTAATATACACCACACCAACTAATACACACCACACCAGCTAATACAACCACACCAGCTAATACACACCACACCGGCTAATACACACCACACCAGCTAATATACACCACACCAGCTAATACACACCACACCAGCTAATATACACCACACCAGCTAATACACACCACACCAGCTAATATACACCACACCGGTTAATACACACCACACCAGCTAATATACACCACACCAGCGAATATAACCACACCAGCTAATACACACCACACCGGCTAATACACACCACACCAGCTAATATACACCACACCAGCTAATACACACCAGCTAATACACACCACTCCAGCTAATATATACCACACCAGCGAATACACACAACACCAGTTAATACACACCACTCCAGCTAATATACACAACACCAGCTAATACACACCAGCTAATACACACCAGCTAATACAACACACACCAGCTAATATACACCACACCAGCTAATACACACCACACCAGCTAATATACACCACACCAGCTAATACACACCACACCGGCTAATACACACCACACCAGCTAATATACACCACACCAGCTAATATACACAACACCAGCTAATACACACCAGCTAATACACACCACTCCAGCTAATACACACCACACCTGGTAATATACACCACACTAGCTAATATACACCACACCAGCTAAAATACTGTACACCAGCTAATATACACCACACCAGCTAATATACACCACACCAGCTAATATACACCACACAAGCTAATACACACCACACCAGCTAATATACACCACACCAGCTAATATACACCACACCAGCTAATATAACCACACCAGCTAATACACACCACACCGGCTAATACACACCACACCGGCTAATATACACCACACCAGCTAATACACACCAGCTAATACACACCACACCAGCTAATATACACCACACAAGCTAATACACACCACACCAGCTAATACACACCACACCACCTAATACACACCACACCAACTAATACACACCACACCAGCTAATACACACCACACCGGCTAATACACACCACACCAGCTAGTACACACCACACCAGCTAATACACACCACACCAGCTAATACACACCAGCTAATACACACCAGCTAATATACACCACACCAGCTAATATACACCAGCTAACACACACCACACAAGCTAATAAACACCAGCTAATACACACCACACCAGCTAATACACATCAGCTAATACACACCACACCAGCTAATATACACCACACCAGCTAATATACACCACACCAGCTAATACACCCCACAACAGCTAATATACACCACACCAGCTAATACACACCACACTAGCTAATACACACCACACCAGCTAATATACACCACACCAGCTAATATACACAACACCAGCTAATACACACCAGCTAATACACACCACTCCAGCTAAAACACACCACACCAGGTAATATACACCACACTAGCTAATATACACCACACCAGCTAAAATACACCACACCAGCTAATACACACCAGCTAATATACACCACACCGGCTAATATACACCACACCGGCTAGTACACACCACACCGGCTAATACACACCACACCGGCTAATATACACCACACCGGCTAATATACACCAGCTAATATAAACCACACCAGCTAATACACACCAGCTAATATACACCACACCAGCTAATATAAACCAGACCAGCTAATACACACCACACCAGCTAATATACACCACACCAGCTAATATACACCACAGCAGCTAATACACACCACACCAGCTAATATACACCACACCAACTAATACACACCACACCAGCTAATACAACCACACCAGCTAATACACACCACACCGGCTAATACACACCACACCAGCTAATATACACCACACCAGCTAATACACACCACACCAGCTAATATACACCACACCAGCTAATATACACCACACCGGTTAATACACACCACACCAGCTAATATACACCACACCAGCGAATATAACCACACCAGCTAATACACACCACACCGGCTAATACACACCACACCAGCTAATATACACCACACCAGCTAATACACACCAGCTAATACACACCACTCCAGCTAATATATACCACACCAGCGAATACACACAACACCAGCTAATACACACCACTCCAGCTAATATACACAACACCAGCTAATACACACCACACCAGCTAATACACACCAGCTAATACACACCAGCTAATACAACACACACCAGCTAATATACACCACACCAGCTAATACACACCACACCAGCTAATATACACCACACCAGCTAATACACACCACACCGGCTAATACACACCACACCAGCTAATATACACCACACCAGCTAATATACACAACACCAGCTAATACACACCAGCTAATACACACCACTCCAGCTAATACACACCACACCTGGTAATATACACCACACTAGCTAATATACACCACACCAGCTAAAATACTGTACACCAGCTAATATACACCACACCAGCTAATATACACCACACCAGCTAATATACACCACACAAGCTAATACACACCACACCAGCTAATATACACCACACCAGCTAATATACACCACACCAGCTAATATAACCACACCAGCTAATACACACCACACCGGCTAATACACACCACACCGGCTAATATACACCACACCAGCTAATACACACCAGCTAATACACACCACACCAGCTAATATACACCACACAAGCTAATACACACCACACCAGCTAATACACACCACACCACCTAATACACACCACACCAACTAATACACACCACACCAGCTAATACACACCACACCGGCTAATACACACCACACCGGCTAATACACACCACACCGGCTAATATACACCACACCAGCTAATATACACCAGCTAATATAAACCACACCAGCTAATACACACCAGCTAATACACACTACACCAGCTAATATACACCACACCAGCTAATATACACCACACCAGCTAATATACACCACACCAGCTAATATAAACCAGACCAGCTAATACACACCACCCCAGCTAATATACACCACACCAGCTAATATACACCACACCAGCTAATACACATTACACCAGCTAATACACACCACACCAGCTAATACACACCACACCAGCTAATACACACCACACCAGCTAATATAACCACACCAGCTAATACACACCACACCAGTTAATACACACCACACCAGCTAATACACACCAGCTAATACACACCACACCAGCTAATATACACCACACCAGCTAATACACACCAGCTAATACACACCACACCAGCTAATATACACCACACCAGCTAATATACACCACACCAGCTAATATACACCACACCAGCTAATATAAACCAGACCAACTAATACACACCACACCAGCTAATATAACCACTCCAGCTAATACACACCACACCGGCAAATACACACTACACCAGCTAATATACACCACACCAGCTAATATACACAACACCAGCTAATACACACCAGCTAATACACACCACTCCAGCTAATACACACCACACCTGGTAATATACACCACACCAGCTAATACACACCACACCGGCAAATACACACTACACCAGCTAATATACACCACACCAGCTAATATACACAACACCAGCTAATACACACCAGCTAATACACACCACTCCAGCTAATACACACCACACCTGGTAATATACACCACACTAGCTAATATACATAACACCAGCTAAAATACTGTACACCAGCTAATATACACCACACCAGCTAATATACACCACACCAGCTCATACACACCAGCTAATATACACCAAACCGGATAGTACACACCACACCGGCTAATACACACCACACCGGCTAATACACACCACACCGGCTAATATACACCACACTAGCTAATATACACCAGCTAATATAAACCACACCAGCTAATACACACCAGCTAATACACACCACACCAGCTAATATACACCACACCAGCTAATATACAACACACCAGCTAATATACACCACACCAGCTAATATACACCACACCAACTAATACACACCACACCAGCTAATACAACCACACCAGCTAATACACACCACACCGGCTAATACACACCACACCAGCTAATATACACAACACCAGCTAATACACACCACACCAGCTAATATACACCACACAGGCTAATACACACCACACCAGCTAATATACACCACACCAGCTAATACACACCACACCAGCTAATGCACACCACACCAGCTAATGCACACCACACCAGCTAATACACACCACACCAACTAATATACACCACACCAGCTAATACACACCACACCAGCTAATACACACCACACCAGCTAATATAACCACACCAGCTAATATAACCATACCAGCTAATACACACCAGCTAATACACACCACACCAGCTAATATACACCACACCAGCTAATACACACCAGCTAATACACACCACACCAGCTAATATAACCACACCAGCTAATACACACCACACCGGCTAATACACACCACACCAGCTAATATACACCACACCAGCTAATACACACCAGCTAATACACACCACACCAGCTAATATAACCACACTAGCTAATATAACCACACCAGCTAATACACACCAGCTAATACACATCACACCGGCTAATACACACCACACCAGCTAATATACACAACAACAGCTAATACACACCACACCAGCTAATATACACCACACCAACTAATACACACCACACCAGCTAATACAACCACACCAGCTAATACACACCACACCGGCTAATACACACCACACCAGCTAATATACACCACACCAGCTAATACACACCAGCTAATACACACCACTCCAGCTAATACACACCACACCTGGTAATATACACCACACTAGCTAATATACACCACACCAGCTAAAATACTGTACACCAGCTAATATACACCACACCAGCTAATATACACCACACCAGCTAATACACACCAGCTAATATACACCACACCGGCTAGTACACACCACACCGGCTAATACACACCACACCGGCTAATACACACCACACCGGCTAATATACACCACACCAGCTAATATACACCAGCTAATATAAACCACACCAGCTAATACACACCAGCTAATACACACCAGCTAATATACACCAGGTAATATACACCACACCAGCTAATATACACCACACCAGCTAATATAAACCAGACCAGCTAATACACACCGCACCAGCTAATATACACCACACCAGCTAATATACACCACACCAGCTAATATGCACCACACCAGCTAATATGCACCACACCAGCTAATATACACCACACCAGCTAATATACACCACACTAGCTAATACACACCAGCTAATACACACCAGCTAATATACACCACACCAGCTAATATAAACCAGACCAGCTAATACACACCACACCGGCTAATACACACCACACCAGCTAATATACACCACACCAGCTAATATGCACCACACCAGCTAATATGCACCACACCAGCTAATATACACCACACCAGCTAATATACACCACACTAGCTAATACACACCAGCTAATACACACCAGCTAATATACACCACACCAGCTAATATACACCAGCTAATACACACCACACCAGCTAATACACCACACCAGCTAATATACACCACGCCAGCTAATACACACCACACCAGCTAAAATACACCACATCAGCTAATACACACCACACCGGCTAATACACACCACACCAGCTAATATACACCACACCAGCTAATATACACCAGCTAATATAAACCACACCAGCTAATACACACCAGCTAATACACACCAGCTAATATACACCACACCAGGTAATATACACCACACCAGCTAATATACACCACACCAGCTAATATAAACCAGACCAGCTAATACACACCGCTCCAGCTAATATACACCACACCAGCTAATATACACCACACCAGCTAATACACACCACACCAGCTAATACACACCGCACCAGCTAATATACACCACACCAGCTAATATACACCACACCAGCTAATACACACCACACCAGCTAATACACACGACACCGGCTAATACACACCACACCAGCTAATATACACCACACCAGCTAATATGCACCACACCAGCTAATATGCACCACACCAGCTAATATGCACCACACCAGCTAATATACACCACACCAGCTAATATACACCACACTAGCTAATACACACCAGCTAATACACACCAGCTAATATACACCACACCAGCTAATATACACCAGCTAATATACACCACACCAGCTAATACACATCAATTAATACACACCACACCAGCTAATACACCACACCAGCTAATATACACCACGCCAGCTAATACACACCACACCAGCTAAAATACACCACATCAGCTAATACACACCACACCGGCTAATAAACACCACACCAGCTAATATACACCACACCAGCTAATATACACCACACCAACTAGTACACACCACACCAGCTAATACACACCACACCAGCTAATACACACCAGCTAATACACACCAGCTAATATACACCACACCAGCTAATACACACCAGCTAATACACACCAGCTAATATACACCAGGTAATAAACACCACACCAGCTAATATACACCACACCAGCTAATATAAACCAGACCAGCTAATACACACCGCACCAGCTAATATACACCACACCAGCTAATATACACCACACCAGCTAATACACACCACACCAGCTAATACACACCACACCGGCTAATACACACCACACCAGCTAATATACACCACACCAGCTAATATGCACCACACCAGCTAATATGCACCACACCAGCTAATATACACCACACCAGCTAATATACACCACACTAGCTAATACACACCAGCTAATACACACCAGCTAATATACACCACACCAGCTAATATACACCAGCTAATATACACCACACCAGCTAATACACACCAGCTAATACACACCACACCAGCTAATACACCACACCAGCTAATACACCACACCAGCTAATATACACCACGCCAGCTAATACACACCACACCAGCTAAAATACACCACATCAGCTAATACACACCACACCGGCTAATACACACCACACCAGCTAATATACACCACACCAGCTAATATACACCACACCAGCTAATATAAACCAGACCAGCTAATACACACCACACCGGCTAATACACACCACACCAGCTAATATACACCACACCAGCTAATATACACCAGCTAATATAAACCACACCAGCTAATACACACCAGCTAATACACACCAGCTAATATACACCACACCAGGTAATATACACCACACCAGCTAATATACACCACACCAGCTAATATACACCACACCAGCTAATACACACCACACCAGCTAATACACACCGCACCAGCTAATATACACCACACCAGCTAATATACACCACACCAGCTAATACACACCACACCAGCTAATACACACGACACCGGCTAATACACACCACACCAGCTAATATACACCACACCAGCTAATATGCACCACACCAGCTAATATGCACCACACCAGCTAATATACACCACACCAGCTAATATACACCACACTAGCTAATACACACCAGCTAATACACACCAGCTAATATACACCACACCAGCTAATATACACCAGCTAATATACACCACACCAGCTAATACACATCAATTAATACACACCACACCAGCTAATACACCACACCAGCTGATATACACCACGCCAGCTAATACACACCACACCAGCTAAAATACACCACATCAGCTAATACACACCACACCGGCTAATACACACCACACCAGCTAATATACACCACACCAGCTAATATACACCACACCAACTAGTATACACCACACCAGCTAATACACACCACACCAGCTAATACACACTAGCTAATACACACCAGCTAATACACACCAGCTAATATACACCACACCAGCTAATACACACCAGCTAATACACACCAGCTAATATACACCAGGTAATATACACCACACCAGCTAATATACACCACACCAGCTAATATAAACCAGACCAGCTAATACACACCGCACCAGCTAATATACACCACACCAGCTAATATACACCACACCAGCTAATACACACCACACCAGCTAATACACACCACACCGGCTAATACACACCACACCATCTAATATACACCACACCAGCTAATATGCACCACACCAGCTAATATGCACCACACCAGCTAATATACACCACACCAGCTAATATACACCACACTAGCTAATACACACCAGCTAATACACACCAGCTAATATACACCACACCAGCTAATATACACCAGCTAATATACACCACACCAGCTAATACACACCAGCTAATACACACCACACCAGCTAATACACCACACCAGCTAATATACACCACGCCAGCTAATACACACCACACCAGCTAAAATACACCACATCAGCTAATACACACCACACCGGCTAATACACACCACACCAGCTAATATACACCACACCAGCTAATATACACCACACCAGCTAATATAAACCAGACCAGCTAATACACACCACACCGGCTAATACACACCACACCAGCTAATATACACCACACCAGCTAATATGCACCACACCAGCTAATATGCACCACACCAGCTAATATACACCACACTAGCTAATACACACCAGCTAATACACACCAGCTAATATACACCACACCAGCTAATATACACCAGCTAATATAAACCACACCAGCTAATACACACCAGCTAATACACACCAGCTAATATACACCACACCAGGTAATATACACCACACCAGCTAATATACACCACACCAGCTAATATAAACCAGACCAGCTAATACACACCGCACCAGCTAATATACACCACACCAGCTAATATACACCACACCAGCTAATACACACCACACCAGCTAATACACACCGCACCAGCTAATATACACCACACCAGCTAATATACACCACACCAGCTAATACACACCACACCAGCTAATACACACGACACCGGCTAATACACACCACACCAGCTAATATACACCACACCAGCTAATATGCACCACACCAGCTAATATGCACCACACCAGCTAATATACACCACACCAGCTAATATACACCACACTAGCTAATACTCACCAGCTAATACACACCAGCTAATATACACCACACCAGCTAATATACACCAGCTAATATACACCACACCAGCTAATACACATCAGCTAATACACACCACACCAGCTAATACACCACACCAGCTAATATACACCACGCCAGCTAATACACACCACACCAGCTAAAATACACCACATCAGCTAATACACACCACACCGGCTAATACACACCACACCAGCTAATATACACCACACCAGCTAATATACACCACACCAACTAGTACACACCACACCAGCTAATACACACCACACCAGCTAATACACACCAGCTAATACACACCAGCTAATACACACCAGCTAATATACACCACACCAGCTAATATACACCAGCTAACACACAACACACCAGCTAATAAACACCAGCTATTACACACCACACCAGCTAATACACACCAGCTAATACACACCACACCAGCTAATATACACCACACCAGATAATACACACCAGCTAATACACACCACACCAGCTAATACTAACCAGCTAATACACACCACACCAGCTAATATACACCACACCAGCTAATATACACCACACCAGCTAATACACACCACACAAGCTAATATACACCAGACCAGCTAATACACACCACACTAGCTAATACACACCACAACAGCTAATATATACCACACCAGCTAATATACACAACACCAGCTAATACACACCAGCTAATACACACCACTCCAGCTAATACACACCACACCAGGTAATACACACCACACTAGCTAATATACATCCACACTTGCTAAAATACTATACACCAGCTAATATACACCACACCAGCTAATATACACCACACCAGCTAATACACACCAGCTAATATACACCACACCGGCAATTATACACCACACCGGCTAGTACACACCACACCGGCTAATACACACCACACCGGCTAATACACACCACACCGGCTAATACACAAAACACCGGCTAATATACACCACACCAGCTAATATACACCAGCTAATATAAACCACACCAGCTAATACACACCAGCTAATACACACCACACCAGCTAATATACACCACACCAGCTAATATACACCACACCAGCTAATTTAAACCAGACCAGCTAATACACACCACACCAGCTAATATACACCACACCAGCTAATATACACCACACCAGCTAATACACACCACACCAGCTAATATACACCACACCAACTAATACACACCACACCGGCTAATACAACCACACCAGCTAATACACACCACACCGGCTAATACACACCACACCAGCTAATATACACCACACCAGCTAATACACACCACACCAACTAATATACACCAAACAAGCTAATACACACCACACCAGCTAATATACACCACACTGGCTAATACACACCACACCAGCTAATATACACCACACCAGCGAATATAACCACACCAGCTAATACACACCACACCGGCTAATACACACCACACCAGCTAATATACACCACACCAGCTAATACACACCAGCTAATACACACCACTCGAGCTAATATACACCACACCAGCTAATACACACCACACCAGCTAATACACACCACACCGGCAAATACACACCACACCAGCTAATATATACCACACCAGCTAATATACATAACACCAGCTAATACACACCAGCTAATACAAAACACTCCAGCTAATACACACCACACCTGGTAATATACACCACACAAGCTAATATACACCACACCAGCTAAAATACTGTACACCAGCTAATATACACCACACCAGCTAATATACACCACACCAGCTAATACACACCAGCTAATATACACCACACCGGCTAGTACATACCACACCGGCTAATACACACCACACCGGCTAATACACACCACACCGGCTAATATACACCACACCAGCTAATATACACCAGCTAATATAAACCACACCAGCTAATACACACCAGCTAATACACACCACACCAGCTAATACACACCACACCAGCTAATATACACCACACCAGCTAATATACACCACACCAGCTAATATACACCACACCAACTAATACACACCACACCAGCTAAACTACACCACACCAGCTAATATACACAACAGCAGCTAATACGCACCAGCTAATACACACCACTCCAGATAATACACACCACACCAGGTAATATACACAACACTAGCTAATATACACCACACCAGCTAAAATACTGTACACCAGCTAATATACACCACACCAGCTAATACACACCAGCTAATGTACACCACACCGGCTAATATACACCACACCGGCTAATACACACCACACCGACTAATACACACCACACCAGCTAATATACACCACACCAGCTAATATACACCAGCTAATATAAACCACACCAGCTAATACACACCAGAAAATACACACCACACCAGCTAATATACACCACAACTGGTAATATACACCACACTAGCTAATACACACCACACCAGCTAATATACACCACACCAGCTAAAATACACCACACCAGCTAATATAAACCAGACCAGCTAATACACACCACACCAGCTAATATACACCACACCAGCTAATATACACCACACCAGCTAATACAACCACACCAGCTAATACACACCACACCGGCTAATACACACCACACCAGCTAATACACACCACACCAGCTAATATACACCACACCGGCTAATACACACCACACCAGCTAATATACACCACACCAGCGAATATAACCACACCAACTAATACACACCACACCGGCTAATACACACCAAACCAGCTAATATACACCACACCAGCTAATACACACCAGCTAATACACACCACTCCAGCTAATATACACCACACCAGCTAATACACACCACACCAGCTAATACACACCACACCAGCTAATACACACCACACCAGCTAATACACACCAGCTAATACAACATACACCAGCTAATATACACCACACCAGCTAATACACACCACACCAGCTAATATACACCACACCAGCTAATACACACCACACCGGCAAATACACACCACACCAGCTAATATACACCACACCAGCTAATATACACAACACCAGCTAATACACACCAGCTAATACACACCACTCCAGCTAATACACACCACACCTGGTAATATACACCACACTAGCTAATATACATAACACCAGCTAAAATACTTTACACCAGCTAATATACACCACACCAGCTAATATACACCACACCAGCTCATACACACCAGCTAATATACACCACACCGGCTAGTACACACCACACCGGCTAATACACACCACACCGGCTAATACACACCACACCGGCTAATATACACCACACTAGCTAATATACACCAGCTAATATAAACCACACCAGCTAATACACACCAGCTAATACACACCAGCTAATATACACCACACCAGGTAATATACACCACACCAGCTAATATACACCACACCAGCTAATATAAACCAGACCAGCTAATACACACCGCACCAGCTAATATACACCACACCAGCTAATATACACCACACCAGCTAATACACACCACACCAGCTAATACACACCGCACCAGCTAATATACACCACACCAGCTAATATACACCACACCAGCTAATACACACCACACCAGCTAATACACACCACACCGGCTAATACACACCACACCAGCTAATATACACCACACCAGCTAATATGCACCACACCAGCTAATATGCACCACACCAGCTAATATACACCACACCAGCTAATATACACCACACTAGCTAATATACACCACACCAGCTAATATACACCAGCTAATATACACCACACCAGCTAATACACATCAGCTAATACACACCACACCAGCTAATACACCACGCCAGCTAATACACACCACACCAGCTAAAATACACCACATAAGCTAATACACACCACACCGGCTAATACACACCACACCAGCTAATATACACCACACCAGCTAATATACACCACACCAGCTAGTACACACCACACCAGCTAATACACACCACACCAGCTAATATACACCAGCTATTACACACCACACCAGCTAATACACACCAGCTAATACACACCACACCAGCTAATATACACCACACCAGATAATACACACCAGCTAATACACACCACACCAGCTAATACACACCAGCTAATACACACCACACCAGCTAATATACACCACACCAGCTAATATACACCACACCAGCTAATACACACCACACAAGCTAATATACACCAGACCAGCTAATACACACCACACTAGCTAATACACACCACAACAGCTAATATATACCACACCAGCTAATATACACAACACCAGCTAATACACACCAGCTAATACACACCACTCCAGCTAATACACACCACACCATGTAATATACACCACACTAGCTAATATACACCACACCAGCTAAAATACTGTACACCAGCTAATATACACCACACCAGCTAATATACACCACACCAGCTAATACACACCAGCTAATATACACCACACCGGCAATTATACACCACACCGGCTAGTACACACCACACCGGCTAATACACACCACACCTGTTAATACACAAAACACCGGCTAATATACACCACACCAGCTAATATACACCAGCTAATATAAACCACACCAGCTAATACACACCAGCTAATACACACCACACCAGCTAATATACACCACACCAGCTAATATACACCACACCAGCTAATATACACCACACCAGCTAATATAAACCAGACCAGCTAATACACACCACACCAGCTAATATACACCACACCAGCTAATATACACCACACCAGCTAATACACACCACACCAGCTAATATACACCACACCAACTAATACACACCACACCAGCTAATACAACCACACCAGCTAATACACACCACACCGGCTAATACACACCACACCAGCTAATATACACCACACCAGCTAATACACACCACACCAGCTAATATACACCAAACCAGCTAATACACACCACACCAGCTAATATACACCACACCGGCTAATACACACCACACCAGCTAATATACACCACACCAGTGAATATAACCACACCAGCTAATACACACCACACCGGCTAATACACACCACACCAGCTAATATACACCACACCAGCTAATACACACCAGCTAATACACACCACTCCAGCTAATATACACCACACCAGCTAATACACACCACACCAGCTAATACACACCACACCGGCAAATACACACCACACCAGCTAATATACACCACACCAGCTAATATACATAACACCAGCTAATACACACCAGCTAATACACAACACTCCAGCTAATACACACCACACCTGGTAATATACACCACACTAGCTAATATACACCACACCAGCTAAAATACTGTACACCAGCTAATATACACCACACCAGCTAATATACACCACACCGGCTAGTACATACCACACCGGCTAATACACACCACACCGGCTAATACACACCACACCGGCTAATATACACCACACCAGCTAATATACACCAGCTAATATACACCACACCAGCTAATATACACCACACCAACTAATACACACCACACCAGCTAAAATACACCACACCAGCTAATATACACAACAGCAGCTAATACACACCAGCTAATACACACCACTCCAGATAATACACACCACACCAGGTAATATACACAACACTAGCTAATATACACCACACCAGCTAAAATACTGTACACCAGCTAATATACACCACACCAGCTAATACACACCAGCTAATGTACACCACACCGGTTAATATACACCACACCGGCTAATAGACACCACACCGACTAATACACACCACACCAGCTAATATACACCACACCAGCTAATATACACCAGCTAATATAAACCACACCAGCTAATACACACCAGAAAATACACACCACACCAGCTAATATACACCACACCTGGTAATATACACCACACTAGCTAATACACACCACACCAGCTAATATACACCACACCAGCTAATATACACCACACCAGCTAATATAAACCAGACCAGCTAATACACACCACACCAGCTAATATACACCACACCAGCTAATATACACCACACCAGCTAATACAACCACACCAGCTAATACACACCACACCGGCTAATACACACCACACCAGCTAATACACACCACACCAGCTAATATACACCACACCGGCTAATACACACCACACCAGCTAATATACACCACACCAGCGAATATAACCACACCAGCTAATACACACCACACCGGCTAATACACACCAAACCAGCTAATATACACCACACCAGCTAATACACACCAGCTAATACACACCACTCCAGCTAATATACACCACACCAGCTAATACACACCACACCAGCTAATACACACCACACCAGCTAATACACACCACACCAGCTAATACACACCAGCTAATACAACATACACCAGCTAATATACACCACACCAGCTAATACACACCACACCAGCTAATATACACCACACCAGCTAATACACACCACACCGGCAAATACACACCACACCAGCTAATATACACCACACCAGCTAATATACACCACACCAGCTAATACACACCACTCCAGCTAATACACACCACACCTGGTAATATACACCACACTAGCTAATATACATAACACCAGCTAAAATACTTTACACCAGCTAATATACACCACACCAGCTAATATACAACTCACCAGCTCATACACACCAGCTAATATACACCACACCGGCTAGTACACACCACACCGGCTAATACACACCACACCGGCTAATACACACCACACTGGCTAATATACACCACACTAGCTAATATACACCAGCTAATATAAACCACACCAGCTAATACACACCAGCTAATACACACCACACCAGCTAATATACACCACACCAGCTAATATACACCACACCAGCTAATATACACCACACCAGCTAATATAAACCAGACCAGCTAATACACACCGCACCAGCTAATATACACCACACCAGCTAATATACAGCACACCAGCTAATACACACCACACCAGCTAATATACACCACACCAACTAATACACACCACACCAGCTAATACAACCACACCAGCTAATACACACCACACCGGCTAATACACACCACACCAGCTAATATACACCACACCAGCTAATACACACCACACCAGCTAATATACACCACACCGGCTAATACACACCACACCAGCTAATATACACCACACCAGCTAATACACACCACACCAGCTAATACAAACCACACCAGCTAATACACACCACACCAGCTAATACACACCACACCAACTAATATACACCACACCAGCTAATACACACCACACCAGCTAATACACACCACACCAGCTAATATAACCACACCAGCTAATATAACCATACCAGCTAATACACACCAGCCAATACACATCACACCGGCTAATACACACCACACCAGCTAATATACACAACAACACCTAATATACACCACAACAGGTAATATACACCACACCAGCTAATATACACCACACCAGCTAATACACACCAGCTAATATACACCACACCGGCTAATATTCACCACACCGGCTAGTACACACCACACCGGCTAATACACACCACACCGGCTAATATACACCACACCAGCTAATATACACCAGCTAATATAAACCACACCAGCTAATACACACCAGCTAATACACACCACACCAGCTAATATACACCACACCAGCTAATATACACCAAACCAGCTAATATACACCACACCAGCTAATATAAACCAGACCAGCTAATACACACCACCCCAGCTAATATACACCACACCAGCTAATACACACCACACTAGCTAATACACACCACACCAGCTAATACACACCACACCAGCTAATACACACCACACCAGCTAATATAACCACACCAGCTAATACACACCACACCGGCTAATACACACCACACCAGCTAATATACACCACACCAGCTAATACACACCAGCTAATACACACCACACCAGCTAATATGCACCACACCAGCTAATACACACCACACCAGCTAATACACACCACACCAACTAATATACACCACACCAGCTAATACACACCACACCAGCTAATACACACCACACCAGCTAATATAACCACACCAGCTAATATAACCACACCAGCTAATATTCATCACACCGGCTAATACACACCACACCAGCTAATATACACAACAACAGCTAATATACACCACAACAGCTAATATACACCACACCAGTTAATATACACCACACCAGTTAATATACACCACACCAGCTAATATACACCACACCAGCTAATATAAACCAGACCAGCTAATACACACCACACCAGCTAATATACACCACACCAGCTAATTTACACCACACCAGCTAATACACACCACACCAGCTAATATACACCACACCAACTAATACACACCACAACAGCTAATACAACCACACCCGCTAATACACACCACACCGGCTAATACACACCACACAAGCTAATATACACCACACCAGCTAATACACACCACACCAGCTAATATACACCACACCAGCTAATACACACCACACCAGCTAATATACACCACACCGGCTAATACACACCACACCGGCAAATACACACCACACCAGCTAAAATACACCACACCAGCTAATATACACAACAGCAGCTAATACACACCAGCTAATACACACCACTCCAGATAATACACACCACACCAGCTAATATACACCACACCAGCTAATACACACCACACCAGCTAATATACACCACACCGGCTAATATACACCACACTAGCTAATATACACCACACCAGCTAAAATACTGTACACCAGCTAATATACACCACACCAGCTAATATACACCACACCAGCTAATACACACCAGCTAATATACACCACACCGGCTAATATACACCACACCGGCTAATACACACCACACCGGCTAATACACACCACACCGGCTAATACACACCACACCAGCTAATATACACCACACCAGCTAATATACACCAGCTAATATAAACCACACCAGCTAATACAAACCAGCAAATACACACCACACCAGCTAATATACACCACACCAGCTAATATACACCACACCAGCTAATATACACCACACCAGCTAATATACACCACAACAGCTAATACACACCACACCAGCTAATATAAACCAGACCATCTAATATACACCACACCAGCTAATACACACCACACCAGCTAATATACACCACACCAGCTAATACACACCACACCAGCTAATATACACCACACCAGCTAATACACACCGCACCAGCTAATATACACCACACCAGCTAATATACAGCACACCAGCTAATACACACCACACCAGCTAATATACACCACACCAACTAATACACACCACACCAGCTAATACAACCACACCAGCTAATACACACCACACCGGCTAATACACACCACACCAGCTAATATACACCACACCAGCTAATACACACCACACCAGCTAATATACACCACACCGGCTAATACACACCACACCAGCTAATATACACCACACCAGCTAATACAAACCACACCAGCTAATACACACCACACCAGCTAATACACACCACACCAACTAATATACACCACACCAGCTAATACACACCACACCAGCTAATACACACCACACCAGCTAATATAACCACACCAGCTAATATAACCATACCAGCTAATACACACCAGCCAATACACATCACACCGGCTAATACACACCACACCAGCTAATATACACAACAACACCTAATATACACCACAACAGCTAATATACACCACACCAGCTAATATACACCACACCAGCTAATACACACCAGCTAATATACACCACACCGGCTAATATTCACCACACCGGCTAGTACACACCACACCGGCTAATACACACCACACCGGCTAATATACACCACACCAGCTAATATACACCAGCTAATATAAACCACACCAGCTAATACACACCAGCTAATACACACCACACCAGCTAATATACACCACACCAGCTAATATACACCAAACCAGCTAATATACACCACACCAGCTAATATAAACCAGACCAGCTAATACACACCACCCCAGCTAATATACACCACACCAGCTAATACACACCACACTAGCTAATACACACCACACCAGCTAATACACACCACACCAGCTAATACACACCACACCAGCTAATATAACCACACCAGCTAATACACACCACAACGGCTAATACACACCACACCAGCTAATATACACCACACCAGCTAATACACACCAGCTAATACACACCACACCAGCTAATATGCACCACACCAGCTAATACACACCACACCAGCTAATACACACCACACCAACTAATATACACCACACCAGCTAATACACACCACACCAGCTAATACACACCACACCAGCTAATATAACCACACCAGCTAATATAACCACACCAGCTAATATTCATCACACCGGCTAATACACACCACACCAGCTAATATACACAACAAAAGCTAATATACACCACAACAGCTAATATACACCACACCAGTTAATATACACCACACCAGTTAATATACACCACACCAGCTAATATACACCACACCAGCTAATATAAACCAGACCAGCTAATACACACCACACCAGCTAATATACACCACACCAGCTAATTTACACCACACCAGCTAATACACACCACACCAGCTAATATACACCACACCAACTAATACACACCACAACAGCTAATACAACCACACCCGCTAATACACACCACACCGGCTAATACACACCACACAAGCTAATATACACCACACCAGCTAATACACACCACACCAGCTAATATACACCACACCAGCTAATACACACCACACCAGCTAATATACACCACACCGGCTAATACACACCACACCGGCAAATACACACCACACCAGCTAAAATACACCACACCAGCTAATATACACAACAGCAGCTAATACACACCAGCTAATACACACCACTCCAGATAATACACACCACGCCAGCTAATATACACCACACCAGCTAATACACACCACACCAGCTAATATACACCACACCGGCTAATATACACCACACTAGCTAATATACACCACACCAGCTAAAATACTGTACACCAGCTAATATACACCACACCAGCTAATATACACCACACCAGCTAATACACACCAGCTAATATACACCACACCGGCTAATATACACCACACCGGCTAATACACACCACACCGGCTAATACACACCACACCGGCTAATACACACCAAACCAGCTAATATACACCACACCAGCTAATATACACCAGCTAATATAAACCACACCAGCTAATACAAACCAGCAAATACACACCACACCAGCTAATATACACCACACCAGCTAATATACACCACACCAGCTAATATACACCACAACAGCTAATACACACCACACCAGCTAATATAAACCAGACCAACTAATATACACCACACCAGCTAATACACACCACACCAGCTAATATACACCACACCAGCTAATACACACCACACCAGCTAATATACACCACACCAGCTAATACACACCACACCAGCTAAAATACACCACACCAGCTAATATACACAACAGCAGCTAATATACACCAGCTAATACACACCACTCCAGATAATACACACCACACCAGGTAATATACACCACACTAGCTAATATACACCACACCAGCTAAAATACTGTACACCAGCTAATATACACCACACCAGCTAATATACACCACACCAGCTAATACACACCAGCTAATATACACCACACCGGCTAATACACACCACACCAGCTAATATACACCAGCTAATATAAACCACACCAGCTAATACAAACCAGCTAATACACACCACACCAGCTAATATACACCACACCAGCTAATATACACCACACCAGCTAATATACACCACACCAGCTAATATACACCACAACAGCTAATACACACCACACCAGCTAATATAAACCAGACCAACTAATACACACCACACCAGCTAATATACACCACACCAGCTAATATACACCACACCAGCTAATATACACCAGCTAATATAAACCACACCAGCTAATACACACCAGCTAATACACACCACACCGGCTAATACACACCACACCAGCTAATATACACCACACCAGCTAATATGCACCACACCAGCTAATATGCACCACACCAGCTAATATACACCACACCAGCTAATATACACCAGCTAATATAAACCACACCAGCTAATACACACCAGCTAATATACACCACACCAGCTAATATACACCACACCAGCTAATATAAACCAGACCAGCTAATACACACCACACCAGCTAATATACACCACACCAGCTAATATACACCACACCAGCTAATACACACCACACCAGCTAATATACACCACACCAACTAATACACACCACACCAGCTAATACAACCACACCAGCTAATACACACCACACCGGCTAATACACACCACACCAGCTAATACACACCACACCAGCTAATATACACCACACCAGTTAATATACACCACACCAGTTAATATACACCACACCAGCTAATATACACCACACCAGCTAATATAAACCAGACCAGCTAATACACACCACACCAGCTAATTTACACCACACCAGCTAATACACACCACACCAGCTAATATACACCACACCAACTAATACACACCACAACAGCTAATACAACCACACCCGCTAATACACACCACACCGGCTAATACACACCACACAAGCTAATATACACCACACCAGCTAATACACACCACACCAGCTAATATACACCACACCAGCTAATACACACCACACCAGCTAATATACACCACACCGGCTAATACACACCACACCGGCAAATACACACCACACCAGCTAAAATACACCACACCAGCTAATATACACAACAGCAGCTAATACACACCGGCTAATACACACCACACCAGCTAATATACACCACAACAGCTAATATACACCACACCAGCTAATACACACCACACCGGCTAATACACACCACACCAGCTAATATACACCACACCAGCTAATATACACCACACCAACTAATATACACAACACCAGCTAATATACACCACACCAGTCTAATAAACACCACATACAAGATAATATACACCACACCAGCTAATATACACCACACCAGCTAATATACACCACACCAGCTAATACACACCACACCAGGTAATATACAACACACCAGGTAATATACAACACACCAGCTAATATACACCAGCTAATAAACACCACACCAGCTAATATACACATCACCAGCTAATATACACCAGCTAATATACACCACACCAGCTAATACACACCACACCAGCTAATACACACCACACCAGCTAATATAACGTACACCAGCTAATATAAAGTACACCAGCTAATATACACCAGCTAATATACACCACACCAGCTAATACACACCACACCAGCTAATATACACAACACCAGCTAATACACACCACACCAGCTAATACACACCACACCAGCTAATATACACCACTCCAGCTAATACACACCACACCAGGTAATATACACCACACTAGCTAATATACACCACACCAGCTAAAATACTGTACACCAGCTAATATACACCACACCAGCTAATATACACCACACCAGCTAATACACACCAGCTAATATACACCACACCGGCTAATATACACCACACCAGCTAATACACACCAGCTAATATACACCACACCGGCTAATATACACCACACCGGCTAATACACACCACACCGGCTAATACACACCACACCGGCTAATACACACCACACCAGCTAATATACACCACACCAGCTAATATACACCAGCTAATATAAACCACACCAGCTAATACAAACCAGCTAATACACACCACACCAGCTAATATACACCACACCAGCTAATATACACCACACCAGCTAATATACACCACACCAGCTAATATACACCACAACAGCTAATACACACCACACCAGCTAATATAAACCAGACCAACTAATACACACCACACCAGCTAATATACACCACACCAGCTAATATACACCACACCAGCTAATATACACCAGCTAATATAAACCACACCAGCTAATACACACCAGCTAATACACACCACACCGGCTAATACACACCACACCAGCTAATATACACCACACCAGCTAATATGCACCACACCAGCTAATATGCACCACACCAGCTAATATACACCACACCAGCTAATATACACCACACCAGCTAATATGCACCACACCAGCTAATATACACCACACCAGCTAATATACACCACACTAGCTAATACACACCAGCTAATACACACCAGCTAATATACACCACACTGGCTAATATACACCACAACGGCTAGTACACACCACACCGGCTAATACACACCACACCGGCTAATATACACCACACCAGCTAATATACACCAGCTAATATAAACCACACCAGCTAATACACACCAGCTAATATACACCACACCAGCTAATATACACCACACCAGCTAATATAAACCAGACCAGCTAATACACACCACACCAGCTAATATACACCACACCAGCTAATATACACCACACCAGCTAATACACACCACACCAGCTAATATACACCACACCAACTAATACACACCACACCAGCTAATACAACCACACCAGCTGATACACACCACACCGGCTAATACACACCACACCAGCTAATATACACCACACCAGCTAATACACACCACACCAGCTAATATACACCACACCAGCTAATACACACCACACCGGCTAATATAAACCACACCGGCTAATACACACCACACCAGCTAATATACACCACACCAGCTAATACACACCACACCAGCTAATATACACCACACCAGCTAATACACACCACACCGGCTAATACACACCACACCAGCTAATATACACCACAACAGCTAATATACACCACACCAGCTAATACACACCACACCGGCTAATACACACCACACCAGCTAATATACACCACACCAGCTAATATACACCACACCAACTAATATACACAACACCAGCTAATATACACCACACCAGTCTAATAAACACCACATACAAGATAATATACACCACACCAGCTAATACACACCACACCAGCTAATACACACCACACCAGCTAATATACACCACTCCAGCTAATACACACCACACCAGGTAATATACACCACACTAGCTAATATACACCACACCAGCTAAAATACTGTACACCAGCTAATATACACCACACCAGCTAATATACACCACACCAGCTAATACACACCAGCTAATATACACCACACCGGCTAATATACACCACACCAGCTAATACACACCAGCTAATATACACCACACCGGCTAATATACACCACACCGGCTAATACACACCACACCGGCTAATACACACCACACCGGCTAATACACACCACACCAGCTAATATACACCACACCAGCTAATATACACCAGCTAATATAAACCACACCAGCTAATACAAACCAGCTAATACACACCACACCAGCTAATATACACCACACCAGCTAATATACACCACACCAGCTAATATACACCACACCAGCTAATATACACCACAACAGCTAATACACACCACACCAGCTAATATAAACCAGACCAACTAATACACACCACACCAGCTAATATACACCACACCAGCTAATATACACCACACCAGCTAATATACACCAGCTAATATAAACCACACCAGCTAATACACACCAGCTAATACACACCACACCGGCTAATACACACCACACCAGCTAATATACACCACACCAGCTAATATGCACCACACCAGCTAATATGCACCACACCAGCTAATATACACCACACCAGCTAATATACACCACACCAGCTAATATGCACCACACCAGCTAATATACACCACACCAGCTAATATACACCACACTAGCTAATACACACCAGCTAATACACACCAGCTAATATACACCACACTGGCTAATATACACCACAACGGCTAGTACACACCACACCGGCTAATACACACCACACCGGCTAATATACACCACACCAGCTAATATACACCAGCTAATATAAACCACACCAGCTAATACACACCAGCTAATATACACCACACCAGCTAATATACACCACACCAGCTAATAGAAACCAGACCAGCTAATACACACCACACCAGCTAATATACACCACACCAGCTAATATACACCACACCAGCTAATACACACCACACCAGCTAATATACACCACACCAACTAATACACACCACACCAGCTAATACAACCACACCAGCTGATACACACCACACCGGCTAATACACACCACACCAGCTAATATACACCACACCAGCTAATACACACCACACCAGCTAATATACACCACACCAGCTAATACACACCACACCGGCTAATATAAACCACACCGGCTAATACACACCACACCAGCTAATATACACCACACCAGCTAATACACACCACACCAGCTAATATACACCACACCAGCTAATACACACCACACCGGCTAATACACACCACACCAGCTAATATACACCACAACAGCTAATATACACCACACCAGCTAATACACACCACACCGGCTAATACACACCACACCAGCTAATATACACCACACCAGCTAATATACACCACACCAACTAATATACACAACACCAGCTAATATACACCACACCAGTCTAATAAACACCACATACAAGATAATATACACCACACCAGCTAATATACACCACACCAGCTAATATACACCACACCAGCTAATACACACCACACCAGGTAATATACAACACACCAGGTAATATACAACACACCAGCTAATATACACCAGCTAATAAACACCAGACCAGCTAATATACACCACACCAGCTAATATACACCAGCTAATATACACCACACCAGCTAATACACACCACACCAGCTAATACACACCACACCAGCTAATATAACGTACACCAGCTAATATAAAGTACACCAGCTAATATACACCAGCTAATATACACCACACCAGCTAATACACACCACACCAGCTAATATACACAACACCAGCTAATACACACCACACCAGCTAATACACACCACACCAGCTAATATACACCACTCCAGCTAATACACACCACACCAGGTAATATACACCACACTAGCTAATATACACCACACCAGCTAAAATACTGTACACCAGCTAATATACACCACACCAGCTAATATACACCACACCAGCTAATACACACCAGCTAATATACACCACACCGGCTAATATACACCACACCGGCTAATACACACCACACCGGCTAATATACACCACACCGGCTAATACACACCACACAGGCTAATATACACCACACCAGCTACTATACACCAGCTAATATAAACCACACCAGCTACTACACACCAGCTAATACACACCACACCAGCTAATATACACCACACCAGCTAATATACACCACACTAGCTAATACACACCAGCTAATACACACCAGCTAATATACACCACACCGGCTAATATACACCACACCAGCTAATATACACCAGCTAATATAAACCACACCAGCTAATACACACCAGCTAATATACACCACACCAGCTAATATACACCACACCAGCTAATACACACACCAGCTAATATACACCACACCAGCTAATACACACCACACCAGCTAATATACACCACACCGGCTAATACACACCACACCAGCTAATATACACCACACCAGCGAATATAACCACACCAGCTAATACAACCACACCAGCTAATACACACCACACCGGCTAATACACACCACACCAGCTAATATACACCACACCAGCTAATACACACCACACCAGCTAATATACACCACACCAGCTAATACACACCACACCGGCTAATACACACCACACCAGCTAATACACACCACACCAGCTAATATACACCACACCAGCTAATATACACCACACCAGCTAATACACACCACACCGGCTAATACACACCACACCAGCTAATATACACCACACCAGCTAATATACACCACACCAACTAATATACACAACACCAGCTAATATACACCACACCAGCTAATAAACACCACACGAGCTAATATACACCACACCGGCTAATACACACCACACCGGCTAATACACACCACACCGGCTAATACACACCACACCAGCTAATATACACCACACCAGCTAATATACACCAGCTAATATAAACCACACCAGCTAATACAAACCAGCTAATACACACCACACCAGCTAATATACACCACACCAGCTAATATACACCACACCAGCTAATATACACCACACCAGCTAATATACACCACAACAGCTAATACACACCACACCAGCTAATATAAACCAGACCAACTAATACACACCACACCAGCTAATATACACCACACCAGCTAATATACACCACACCAGCTAATATACACCAGCTAATATAAACCACACCAGCTAATACACACCAGCTAATACACACCACACCGGCTAATACACACCACACCAGCTAATATACACCACACCAGCTAATATGCACCACACCAGCATATATGCACCACACCAGCTAATATACACCACACCAGCTAATATACACCACACTAGCTAATACACACCAGCTAATACACACCAGCTAATATATACCACACCGGCTAATATACACCACAACGGCTAGTACACACCACACCGGCTAATACACACCACACCGGCTAATATACACCACACCAGCTAATATACACCAGCTAATATAAACCACACCAGCTAATACACACCAGCTAATATACACCACACCAGCTAATATACACCACACCAGCTAATATAAACCAGACCAGCTAATACACACCACACCAGCTAATATACACCACACCAGCTAATATACACCACACCAGCTAATACACACCACACCAGCTAATATACACCACACCAACTAATACACACCACACCAGCTAATACAACCACACCAGCTAATACACACCACACCGGCTAATACACACCACACCAGCTAATATACACCACACCAGCTAATACACACCACACCAGCTAATATACACCACACCAGCTAATACACACCACACCGGCTAATACACACCACACCAGCTAATACACACCACACCAGCTAATATACACCACACCAGCTAATATACACCACACCAGCTAATACACACCACACCGGCTAATACACACCACACCAGCTAATATACACCACACCAGCTAATATACACCACACCAACTAATATACACAACACCAGCTAATATACACCACACCAGCTAATAAACACCACACCAGCTAATATACACCACACCGGCTAATACACACCACACCGGCTAATACACACCACACCGGCTAATACACACCACACCAGCTAATATACACCACACCAGCTAATATACACCAGCTAATATAAACCACACCAGCTAATACAAACCAGCTAATACACACCACACCAGCTAATATACACCACACCAGCTAATATACACCACACCAGCTAATATACACCACAACAGCTAATACACACCACACCAGCTAATATAAACCAGACCAACTAATATACACCACACCAGCTAATATACACCACACCAGCTAATATACACCACACCAGCTAATATACACCAGCTAATATAAACCACACCAGCTAATACACACCAGCTAATACACACCACACCGGCTAATACACACCACACCAGCTAATATACACCACACCAGCTAATATGCACCACACCAGCTAATATGCACCACACCAGCTAATATACACCACACCAGCTAATATACACCACACTAGCTAATACACACCAGCTAATACACACCAGCTAATATACACCACACCGGCTAATATACACCACAACGGCTAGTACACACCACACCGGCTAATACACACCACACCGGCTAATATACACCACACCAGCTAATATACACCAGCTAATATAAACCACACCAGCTAATACACACCAGCTAATATACACCACACCAGCTAATATACACCACACCAGCTAATATAAACCAGACCAGCTAATACACACCACACCAGCTAATATACACCACACCAGCTAATATACACCACACCAGCTAATACACACCACACCAGCTAATATACACCACACCAGCTAATACACACCACACCAGCTAATATAAACCAGACCAGCTAATACACACCACACCAGCTAATATACACCACACCAGCTAATATACACCACACCAGCTAATACACACCACACCAGCTAATACACACCACACCAGCTAATATAAAGTACACCAGCTAATATAAAGTACACCAGCTAATATACACCAGCTAATATACACCACACCAGCTAATACACACCACACCAGCTAATATACACAACACCAGCTAATACACACCACTCCAGCTAATACACACCACACCAGGTAATATACACCACACTAGCTAATATACACCGCACCAGCTAAAATACTGTACACCAGCTAATATACACCACACCAGCTAATATACACCACACCAGCTAATACACACCAGCTAATATACACCACACCAGCTAATATACACCACACCGGCTAATACACACCACACCGGCTAATACACACCACACCGGCTAATACACACCACACCGGCTAATATACACCACAC
The DNA here is from genome assembly GCF_965601325.2 of Salmo salar. Taxonomy (NCBI): domain Eukaryota; kingdom Metazoa; phylum Chordata; class Actinopteri; order Salmoniformes; family Salmonidae; genus Salmo; species Salmo salar. The sequence continues at coordinate 121,880,280 of NC_138291.1, read as the reverse complement.
CAGCTACTATACACCAGCTAATATAAACCACACCAGCTACTACACACCAGCTAATACACACCACACCAGCTAATATACACCACACCAGCTAATATACACCACACTAGCTAATACACTCCAGCTAATACACACCAGCTAATATACACCACACCGGCTAATATACACCACACCAGCTAATATAAACCAGCTAATATAAACCACACCAGCTAATACACACCAGTTAATATACACCACACCAGCTAATATACACCACACCAGCTAATACACACCACACCAGCTAATATACACCACACCGGCTAATACACACCACACCAGCTAATATACACCACACCAGCGAATATAACCACACCAGCTAATACAACCACACCAGCTAATACACACCACACCGGCTAATACACACCACACCAGCTAATATACACCACACCAGCTAATACACACCACACCAGCTAATATACACCACACCAGCTAATACACACCACACCGGCTAATACACACCACACCAGCTAATACACACCACACCAGCTAATATACACCACACCAGCTAATACACACCACACCGGCTAATACACACCACACCAGCTAATATACACCACACCAGCTAATATACACCACACCAACTAATATACACAACACCAGCTAATATACACCACACCAGCTAATAAACACCACACCAGCTAATATACACCACACCAGCTAATATACACCACACCAGCTAATATACACCACACCAGCTAATACACACCACACCAGGTAATATACAACACACCAGGTAATATACAACACACCAGCTAATATACACCAGCTAATATACACCACACCAGCTAATATACACCACACCAGCTAATATACACCAGCTAATATACACCACACCAGCTAATACACACCACACCAGCTAATACACACCACACCAGCTAATATAAAGTACACCAGCTAATATACACCAGCTAATATACACCACACCAGCTAATACACACCACACCAGCTAATATACACAACACCAGCTAATACACACCACACCAGCTAATACACACCACACCAGCTAATATACACCACTCCAGCTAATACACACCACACCAGGTAATATACACCACACTAGCTAATATACACCACACCAGCTAAAATACTGTACACCAGCTAATATACACCACACCAGCTAATATACACCACACCAGCTAATACACACCAGCTAATATACACCACACCGGCTAATATACACCACACCGGCTAATACACACCACACCGGCTAATACACACCACACCGGCTAATACACACCACACCAGCTAATATACACCACACCAGCTAATATACACCAGCTAATATAAACCACACCAGCTACTACACACCAGCTAATACACACCACACCAGCTAATATACACCACACCAGCTAATATACACCACAACAGCTAATACACACCAGCTAATACACACCAGCTAATATACACCACACCAGCTAATATACACCACACCAGCTAATACACACCAGCTAATACACACCACACCAGCTAATACACCACACCAGCTAATATACACCACGCCAGCTAATACACACCACACCAGCTAAAATACACCACATCAGCTAATACACACCACACCGGCTAATACACACCACATCAGCTAATATACACCACACCAGCTAATATACACCACACCAGCTAGTACACACCACACCAGCTAATACACACCACACCAGCTAATACACACCAGCTAATACACACCAGCTAATATACACCACACCAGCTAATATACACCAGCTAACACACACCACACCAGCTAATAAACACCAGCTAATACACACCACACCAGCTAATACACACCAGCTAATACACACCACACCAGCTAATATACACCACACCAGCTAATACACACCAGCTAATACACACCACACCAGCTAATACACACCAGCTAATATACACCACACCAGCTAATATACACCACACCAGCTAATACACACCACACCAGCTAATACACCACACCATCTAATATACACCACTCCAGCTAATACACACCACACCAGCTAAAATACACCACATCAGCTAATACACACCACACCGGCTAATACACACCACATCAGCTAATATACACCACACCAGCTAATATACACCACACCAGCTAGTACACACCACACCAGCTAATACACACCACACCAGCTAATACACACCAGCTAATACACACCAGCTAATATACACCACACCAGCTAATATACACCAGCTAACACACACCACACCAGCTAATAAACACCAGCTAATACACACCACACCAGCTAATACACACCAGCTAATACACACCACACCAGCTAATATACACCACACCAGCTAATACACACCACACCAGCTAATATACACCACACCAGCTAATACACACCACACTAGCTAATACACACCACACCAGCTAATATACACCACACCAGCTAATATACACAACACCAGCTAATACACACCAGCTAATACACACCACTCCAGCTAATACACACCACACCAGGTAATATACACCACACTAGCTAATATACACCACACCAGCTAAAATACACCACACCAGCTAATACACACCAGCTAATACACACCACACCAGCTAATATAAACCAGACCAACTAATACACACCACACCAGCTAATATAACCACACCAGCTAATACACACTACACCGGCTAATACACACCACACCAGCTAATATACACCACACCAGCTAATATGCACCACACCAGCTAATATGCACCACACCAGCTAATATACACCACACCAGCTAATATACACCACACTAGCTAATACACACCAGCTAATACACACCAGCTAATATACACCACACCGGCTAATATACACCACACCAGCTAATACACACCACACCAGCTAATATACACCACACCAGCTAATACACACCACACCGGCTAATACACACAACACCAGCTAATATACACCACACCAGCTAATATACACAACACCAGCTAATACACACCAGCTAATACACACCACTCCAGCTAATACACACCACACCAGGTAATATACACCACACTAGCTAATATACACCACACCAGCTAAAATACACCACACCAGCTAATACACACCAGCTAATATACACCACACCGGCTAATATACACCACACCGGCTAGTACACACCACACCGGCTAATACACACCACACCAGCTAATATACACAACACCAGCTAATACACACCAGCTAATACACACCACACCAGCTAATATACACCACACCAGCTAATACACACCAGCTAATACACACCACACCAGCTAATATACACTACACCAGCTAATATACACCACACCAGCTAATATACACCACACCAGCTAATATACACCACAACAGCTAATACACACCACACCAGCTAATATAAACCAGACCAACTAATACACACCACACCAGCTAATATAACCACACAAGCTAATACACACCACACCGGCTAATACACACCACACCAGCTAATATACACCACACCAGCTAATATGCACCACACCAGCTAATATGCACCACACCAGCTAATATACACCACACCAGCTAATATACACCACACTAGCTAATACACACCAGCTAATACACACCAGCTAATATACACCACACCGGCTAATATACACCACACCAGCTAATACACACCACACCAGCTAATATACACCACACCAGCTAATACACACCACACCGGCTAATACACACAACACCAGCTAATATAGACCACACCAGCTAATATACACAACACCAGCTAATACACACCAGCTAATACACACCACTCCTGCTAATACACACCACACCAGGTAATATACACCACACTAGCTAATACACACAACACCAGCTAATATACACCACACCAGCTAATATACACAACACCAGCTAATACACACCAGCTAATACACACCACTCCAGCTAATACACACCACACCAGGTAATATACACCACACTAGCTAATATACACCACACCAGCTAAAATACACCACACCAGCTAATACACACCAGCTAATATACACCACACCGGCTAATATACACCACACCGGCTAGTACACACCACACCGGCTAATACACACCACACCAGCTAATATACACAACACCAGCTAATACACACCAGCTAATACACACCACACCAGCTAATATACACCACACCAGCTAATATGCACCACACCAGCTAATATACACCACACCAGCTAATATACACCACACCAGCTAATACACACCAGCTAATACACACCACACCAGCTAATACACCACACCAGCTAATATACACCACGCCAGCTAATACACACCACACCATCTAAAATACACCACATCAGCTAATACACACCACACCGGCTAATACACACCACATCAGCTAATATACACCACACCAGCTAATATACACCACACCAGCTAGTACACACCACACCAGCTAATACACACCACACCAGCTAATACACACCAGCTAATACACACCAGCTAATATACACCACACCAGCTAATATACACCAGCTAACACACACCACACCAGCTAATAAACACCAGCTAATACACACCACACCAGCTAATACACACCAGCTAATACACACCACACCAGCTAATATACACCACACCAGCTAATATACACCACACCAGCTAATACACACCACACCAGCTAATATACACCACACCAGCTAGTACACACCACACCAGCTAATACACACCACACCAGCTAATACACACCAGCTAATACACACCAGCTAATATACACCACACCAGCTAATATACACCAGCTAACACACACCACACCAGCTAATAAACACCAGCTAATACACACCACACCAGCTAATACACACCAGCTAATACACACCACACCAGCTAATATACACCACACCAGCTAATACACACCAGCTAATACACACCACACCAGCTAATACACACCAGCTAATATACACCACACCAGCTAATATACACCACACCAGCTAATACACACCACACCAGCTAATACACCACACCATCTAATATACACCACTCCAGCTAATACACACCACACCAGCTAAAATACACCACATCAGCTAATACACACCACACCGGCTAATACACACCACATCAGCTAATATACACCACACCAGCTAATATACACCACACCAGCTAGTACACACCACACCAGCTAATACACACCACACCAGCTAATACACACCAGCTAATACACACCAGCTAATATACACCACACCAGCTAATATACACCAGCTAACACACACCACACCAGCTAATAAACACCAGCTAATACACACCACACCAGCTAATACACACCAGCTAATACACACCACACCAGCTAATATACACCACACCAGCTAATACAGACCACACCAGCTAATATACACCACACCAGCTAATACACACCACACTAGCTAATACACACCACACCAGCTAATATACACCACACCAGCTAATATACACAACACCAGCTAATACACACCAGCTAATACACACCACTCCAGCTAATACACACCACACCAGGTAATATACACCACACTAGCTAATATACACCACACCAGCTAAAATACACCACACCAGCTAATACACACCAGCTAATACACACCACACCAGCTAATATAAACCAGACCAACTAATACACACCACACCAGCTAATATAACCACACCAGCTAATACACACTACACCGGCTAATACACACCACACCAGCTAATATACACCACACCAGCTAATATGCACCACACCAGCTAATATGCACCACACCAGCTAATATACACCACACCAGCTAATATACACCACACTAGCTAATACACACCAGCTAATACACACCAGCTAATATACACCACACCGGCTAATATACACCACACCAGCTAATACACACCACACCAGCTAATATACACCACACCAGCTAATACACACCACACCGGCTAATACACACAACACCAGCTAATATACACCACACCAGCTAATATACACAACACCAGCTAATACACACCAGCTAATACACACCACTCCAGCTAATACACACCACACCAGGTAATATATACCACACTAGCTAATATACACCACACCAGCTAAAATACACCACACCAGCTAATACACACCAGCTAATATACACCACACCGGCTAATATACACCACACCGGCTAGTACACACCACACCGGCTAATACACACCACACCAGCTAATATACACAACACCAGCTAATACACACCAGCTAATACACACCACACCAGCTAATATACACCACACCAGCTAATACACACCAGCTAATACACACCACACCAGCTAATATACACTACACCAGCTAATATACACCACACCAGCTAATATACACCACACCAGCTAATATACACCACAACAGCTAATACACACCACACCAGCTAATATAAACCAGACCAACTAATACACACCACACCAGCTAATATAACCACACAAGCTAATACACACCACACCGGCTAATACACACCACACCAGCTAATATACACCACACCAGCTAATATGCACCACACCAGCTAATATGCACCACACCAGCTAATATACACCACACCAGCTAATATACACCACACTAGCTAATACACACCAGCTAATACACACCAGCTAATATACACCACACCGGCTAATATACACCACACCAGCTAATACACACCACACCAGCTAATATACACCACACCAGCTAATACACACCACACCGGCTAATACACACAACACCAGCTAATATAGACCACACCAGCTAATATACACAACACCAGCTAATACACACCAGCTAATACACACCACTCCAGCTAATACACACCACACCAGGTAATATACACCACACTAGCTAATACACACAACACCAGCTAATATACACCACACCAGCTAATATACACAACACCAGCTAATACACACCAGCTAATACACACCACTCCAGCTAATACACACCACACCAGGTAATATACACCACACTAGCTAATATACACCACACCAGCTAAAATACACCACACCAGCTAATACACACCAGCTAATATACACCACACCGGCTAATATACACCACACCGGCTAGTACACACCACACCGGCTAATACACACCACACCAGCTAATATACACAACACCAGCTAATACACACCAGCTAATACACACCACACCAGCTAATATACACCACACCAGCTAATATGCACCACACCAGCTAATATACACCACACCAGCTAATATACACCACACCAGCTAATACACACCAGCTAATACACACCACACCAGCTAATACACCACACCAGCTAATATACACCACGCCAGCTAATACACACCACACCATCTAAAATACACCACATCAGCTAATACACACCACACCGGCTAATACACACCACATCAGCTAATATACACCACACCAGCTAATATACACCACACCAGCTAGTACACACCACACCAGCTAATACACACCACACCAGCTAATACACACCAGCTAATACACACCAGCTAATATACACCACACCAGCTAATATACACCAGCTAACACACACCACACCAGCTAATAAACACCAGCTAATACACACCACACCAGCTAATACACACCAGCTAATACACACCACACCAGCTAATATACACCACACCAGCTAATATACACCACACCAGCTAATACACACCACACCAGCTAATATACACCACACCGGCTAATACACACCACACCAGCTAATATACACCACACCAGCGAATATAACCACACCAGCTAATACAACCACACCAGCTAATACACACCACACCGGCTAATACACACCAAACCAGCTAATATACACCACACCAGCTAATACACACCACACCAGCTAATATACACCACACCAGCTAATACACACCACACCGGCTAATACACACCACACCAGCTAATACACACCACACCAGCTAATACACACCACACCGGCTAATACACACCACACCAGCTAATATACACCACACCAGCTAATATACACCACACCAACTAATATACACAACACCAGCTAATATACACCACACCAGCTAATAAACACCACACCAGCTAATATACACCACACCAGCTAATATACACCACACCAGCTAATATACACCACACCAGCTAATACACACCACACCAGGTAATATACAACACACCAGGTAATATACAACACACCAGCTAATATACACCAGCTAATATACACCACACCAGCTAATATACACCACACCAGCTAATATACACCAGCTAATATACACCACACCAGCTAATACACACCACACCAGCTAATACACACCACACCAGCTAATATAAAGTACACCAGCTAATATACACCAGCTAATATACACCACACCAGCTAATACACACCACACCAGCTAATATACACAACACCAGCTAATACACACCACACCAGCTAATACACACCACACCAGCTAATATACACCACTCCAGCTAATACACACCACACCAGGTAATATACACCACACTAGCTAATATACACCACACCAGCTAAAATACTGTACACCAGCTAATATACACCACACCAGCTAATATACACCACACCAGCTAATACACACCAGCTAATATACACCACACTGGCTAATATACACCACACCGGCTAATACACACCACACCGGCTAATACACACCACACCGGCTAATACACACCACACCAGCTAATATACACCACACCAGCTAATATACACCAGCTAATATAAACCACACCAGCTACTACACACCAGCTAATACACACCACACCAGCTAATATACACCACACCAGCTAATATACACCACAACAGCTAATACACACCAGCTAATACACACCAGCTAATATACACCACACCAGCTAATATACACCACACCAGCTAATACACACCAGCTAATACACACCACACCAGCTAATACACCACACCAGCTAATATACACCACGCCAGCTAATACACACCACACCAGCTAAAATACACCACATCAGCTAATACACACCACACCGGCTAATACACACCACATCAGCTAATATACACCACACCAGCTAATATACACCACACCAGCTAGTACACACCACACCAGCTAATACACACCACACCAGCTAATACACACCAGCTAATACACACCAGCTAATATACACCACACCAGCTAATATACACCAGCTAACACACACCACACCAGCTAATAAACACCAGCTAATACACACCACACCAGCTAATACACACCACACCAGCTAATATACACCACACCAGCTAATACACACCAGCTAATACACACCACACCAGCTAATACACACCAGCTAATATACACCACACCAGCTAATATACACCACACCAGCTAATACACACCACACCAGCTAATACACCACACCATCTAATATACACCACTCCAGCTAATACACACCACACCAGCTAAAATACACCACATCAGCTAATACACACCACACCGGCTAATACACACCACATCAGCTAATATACACCACACCAGCTAATATACACCACACCAGCTAGTACACACCACACCAGCTAATACACACCACACCAGCTAATACACACCAGCTAATACACACCAGCTAATATACACCACACCAGCTAATATACACCAGCTAACACACACCACACCAGCTAATAAACACCAGCTAATACACACCACACCAGCTAATACACACCAGCTAATACACACCACACCAGCTAATATACACCACACCAGCTAATACACACCACACCAGCTAATATACACCACACCAGCTAATACACACCACACTAGCTAATACACACCACACCAGCTAATATACACCACACCAGCTAATATACACAACACCAGCTAATACACACCAGCTAATACACACCACTCCAGCTAATACACACCACACCAGGTAATATACACCACACTAGCTAATATACACCACACCAGCTAAAATACACCACACCAGCTAATACACACCAGCTAATATACACCACACCAGCTAATATACACCAGCTAACACACACCACACCAGCTAATAAACACCAGCTAATACACACCACACCAGCTAATACACACCAGCTAATACACACCACACCAGCTAATATACACCACACCAGCTAATATACACCACACCAGCTAATACACACCACACCAGCTAATATACACCACACCGGCTAATACACACCACACCAGCTAATATACACCACACCAGCGAATATAACCACACCAGCTAATACAACCACACCAGCTAATACACACCACACCGGCTAATACACACCACACCAGCTAATATACACCACACCAGCTAATACACACCACACCAGCTAATATACACCACACCAGCTAATACACACCACACCGGCTAATACACACCACACCAGCTAATACACACCACACCAGCTAATATACACCACACCAGCTAATACACACCACACCGGCTAATACACACCACACCAGCTAATATACACCACACCAGCTAATATACACCACACCAACTAATATACACAACACCAGCTAATATACACCACACCAGCTAATAAACACCACACCAGCTAATATACACCACACCAGCTAATATACACCACACCAGCTAATATACACCACACCAGCTAATACACACCACACCAGGTAATATACAACACACCAGGTAATATACAACACACCAGCTAATATACACCAGCTAATATACACCACACCAGCTAATATACACCACACCAGCTAATATACACCAGCTAATATACACCACACCAGCTAATACACACCACACCAGCTAATACACACCACACCAGCTAATATAAAGTACACCAGCTAATATACACCAGCTAATATACACCACACCAGCTAATACACACCACACCAGCTAATATACACAACACCAGCTAATACACACCACACCAGCTAATACACACCACACCAGCTAATATACACCACTCCAGCTAATACACACCACACCAGGTAATATACACCACACTAGCTAATATACACCACACCAGCTAAAATACTGTACACCAGCTAATATACACCACACCAGCTAATATACACCACACCAGCTAATACACACCAGCTAATATACACCACACTGGCTAATATACACCACACCGGCTAATACACACCACACCGGCTAATACACACCACACCGGCTAATACACACCACACCAGCTAATATACACCACACCAGCTAATATACACCAGCTAATATAAACCACACCAGCTACTACACACCAGCTAATACACACCACACCAGCTAATATACACCACACCAGCTAATATACACCACAACAGCTAATACACACCAGCTAATACACACCAGCTAATATACACCACACCAGCTAATATACACCACACCAGCTAATACACACCAGCTAATACACACCACACCAGCTAATACACCACACCAGCTAATATACACCACGCCAGCTAATACACACCACACCAGCTAAAATACACCACATCAGCTAATACACACCACACCGGCTAATACACACCACATCAGCTAATATACACCACACCAGCTAATATACACCACACCAGCTAGTACACACCACACCAGCTAATACACACCACACCAGCTAATACACACCAGCTAATACACACCAGCTAATATACACCACACCAGCTAATATACACCAGCTAACACACACCACACCAGCTAATAAACACCAGCTAATACACACCACACCAGCTAATACACACCACACCAGCTAATATACACCACACCAGCTAATACACACCAGCTAATACACACCACACCAGCTAATACACACCAGCTAATATACACCACACCAGCTAATATACACCACACCAGCTAATACACACCACACCAGCTAATACACCACACCATCTAATATACACCACTCCAGCTAATACACACCACACCAGCTAAAATACACCACATCAGCTAATACACACCACACCGGCTAATACACACCACATCAGCTAATATACACCACACCAGCTAATATACACCACACCAGCTAGTACACACCACACCAGCTAATACACACCACACCAGCTAATACACACCAGCTAATACACACCAGCTAATATACACCACACCAGCTAATATACACCAGCTAACACACACCACACCAGCTAATAAACACCAGCTAATACACACCACACCAGCTAATACACACCAGCTAATACACACCACACCAGCTAATATACACCACACCAGCTAATACACACCACACCAGCTAATATACACCACACCAGCTAATACACACCACACTAGCTAATACACACCACACCAGCTAATATACACCACACCAGCTAATATACACAACACCAGCTAATACACACCAGCTAATACACACCACTCCAGCTAATACACACCACACCAGGTAATATACACCACACTAGCTAATATACACCACACCAGCTAAAATACACCACACCAGCTAATACACACCAGCTAATATACACCACACCAGCTAATATACACCAGCTAACACACACCACACCAGCTAATAAACACCAGCTAATACACACCACACCAGCTAATACACACCAGCTAATACACACCACACCAGCTAATATACACCACACCAGCTAATATACACCACACCAGCTAATACACACCACACCAGCTAATATACACCACACCGGCTAATACACACCACACCAGCTAATATACACCACACCAGCGAATATAACCACACCAGCTAATACAACCACACCAGCTAATACACACCACACCGGCTAATACACACCACACCAGCTAATATACACCACACCAGCTAATACACACCACACCAGCTAATATACACCACACCAGCTAATACACACCACACCGGCTAATACACACCACACCAGCTAATACACACCACACCAGCTAATATACACCACACCAGCTAATACACACCACACCGGCTAATACACACCACACCAGCTAATATACACCACACCAGCTAATATACACCACACCAACTAATATACACAACACCAGCTAATATACACCACACCAGCTAATAAACACCACACCAGCTAATATACACCACACCAGCTAATATACACCACACCAGCTAATATACACCACACCAGCTAATACACACCACACCAGGTAATATACAACACACCAGGTAATATACAACACACCAGCTAATATACACCAGCTAATATACACCACACCAGCTAATATACACCACACCAGCTAATATACACCAGCTAATATACACCACACCAGCTAATACACACCACACCAGCTAATACACACCACACCAGCTAATATAAAGTACACCAGCTAATATACACCAGCTAATATACACCACACCAGCTAATACACACCACACCAGCTAATATACACAACACCAGCTAATACACACCACACCAGCTAATACACACCACACCAGCTAATATACACCACTCCAGCTAATACACACCACACCAGGTAATATACACCACACTAGCTAATATACACCACACCAGCTAAAATACTGTACACCAGCTAATATACACCACACCAGCTAATATACACCACACCAGCTAATACACACCAGCTAATATACACCACACCGGCTAATATACACCACACCGGCTAATACACACCACACCGGCTAATACACACCACACCGGCTAATACACACCACACCAGCTAATATACACCACACCAGCTAATATACACCAGCTAATATAAACCACACCAGCTACTACACACCAGCTAATACACACCACACCAGCTAATATACACCACACCAGCTAATATACACCACAACAGCTAATACACACCAGCTAATACACACCAGCTAATATACACCACACCAGCTAATATACACCACACCAGCTAATACACACCAGCTAATACACACCACACCAGCTAATACACCACACCAGCTAATATACACCACGCCAGCTAATACACACCACACCAGCTAAAATACACCACATCAGCTAATACACACCACACCGGCTAATACACACCACATCAGCTAATATACACCACACCAGCTAATAAACACCACACCAGCTAGTACACACCACACCAGCTAATACACACCACACCAGCTAATACACACCAGCTAATACACACCAGCTAATATACACCACACCAGCTAATATACACCAGCTAACACACACCACACCAGCTAATAAACACCAGCTAATACACACCACACCAGCTAATACACACCAGCTAATACACACCACACCAGCTAATATACACCACACCAGCTAATACACACCAGCTAATACACACCACACCAGCTAATACACACCAGCTAATATACACCACACCAGCTAATATACACCACACCAGCTAATACACACCACACCAGCTAATACACCACACCATCTAATATACACCACTCCAGCTAATACACACCACACCAGCTAAAATACACCACATCAGCTAATACACACCACACCGGCTAATACACACCACATCAGCTAATATACACCACACCAGCTAATATACACCACACCAGCTAGTACACACCACACCAGCTAATACACACCACACCAGCTAATACACACCAGCTAATACACACCAGCTAATATACACCACACCAGCTAATATACACCAGCTAACACACACCACACCAGCTAATAAACACCAGCTAATACACACCACACCAGCTAATACACACCAGCTAATACACACCACACCAGCTAATATACACCACACCAGCTAATACACACCACACCAGCTAATATACACCACACCAGCTAATACACACCACACTAGCTAATACACACCACACCAGCTAATATACACCACACCAGCTAATATACACAACACCAGCTAATACACACCAGCTAATACACACCACTCCAGCTAATACACACCACACCAGGTAATATACACCACACTAGCTAATATACACCACACCAGCTAAAATACACCACACCAGCTAATACACACCAGCTAATTCACACCACACCAGCTAATATAAACCAGACCAACTAATACACACCACACCAGCTAATATAACCACACCAGCTAATACACACCACACCGGCTAATACACACCACACCAGCTAATATACACCACACCAGCTAATATGCACCACACCAGCTAATATGCACCACACCAGCTAATATACACCACACCAGCTAATATACACCACACTAGCTAATACACACCAGCTAATACACACCAGCTAATATACACCACACCGGCTAATATACACCACACCAGCTAATACACACCACACCAGCTAATATACACCACACCAGCTAATACACACCACACCGGCTAATACACACAACACCAGCTAATATACACCACACCAGCTAATATACACAACACCAGCTAATACACACCAGCTAATACACACCACTCCAGCTAATACACACCACACCAGGTAATATACACCACACTAGCTAATATACACCACACCAGCTAAAATACACCACACCAGCTAATACACACCAGCTAATATACACCACACCGGCTAATATACACCACACCGGCTAGTACACACCACACCGGCTAATACACACCACACCAGCTAATATACACAACACCAGCTAATACACACCAGCTAATACACACCACACCAGCTAATATACACCACACCAGCTAATACACACCAGCTAATACACACCACACCAGCTAATATACACTACACCAGCTAATATACACCACACCAGCTAATATACACCACACCAGCTAATATACACCACAACAGCTAATACACACCACACCAGCTAATATAAACCAGACCAACTAATACACACCACACCAGCTAATATAACCACACAAGCTAATACACACCACACCGGCTAATACACACCACACCAGCTAATATACACCACACCAGCTAATATGCACCACACCAGCTAATATGCACCACACCAGCTAATATACACCACACCAGCTAATATACACCACACTAGCTAATACACACCAGCTAATACACACCAGCTAATATACACCACACCGGCTAATATACACCACACCAGCTAATACACACCACACCAGCTAATATACACCACACCAGCTAATACACACCACACCGGCTAATACACACAACACCAGCTAATATAGACCACACCAGCTAATATACACAACACCAGCTAATACACACCAGCTAATACACACCACTCCAGCTAATACACACCACACCAGGTAATATACACCACACTAGCTAATACACACAACACCAGCTAATATACACCACACCAGCTAATATACACAACATCAGCTAATACACACCAGCTAATACACACCACTCCAGCTAATACACACCACACCAGGTAATATACACCACACTAGCTAATATACACCACACCAGCTAAAATACACCACACCAGCTAATACACACCAGCTAATATACACCACACCGGCTAATATACACCACACCGGCTAGTACACACCACACCGGCTAATACACACCACACCAGCTAATATACACAACACCAGCTAATACACACCAGCTAATACACACCACACCAGCTAATATACACCACACCAGCTAATATGCACCACACCAGCTAATATACACCACACCAGCTAATATACACCACACCAGCTAATACACACCAGCTAATACACACCACACCAGCTAATACACCACACCAGCTAATATACACCACGCCAGCTAATACACACCACACCATCTAAAATACACCACATCAGCTAATACACACCACACCGGCTAATACACACCACATCAGCTAATATACACCACACCAGCTAATATACACCACACCAGCTAGTACACACATCACCAGCTAATACACACCACACCAGCTTATACACACCAGCTAATACACACCAGCTAATATACACCACACCAGCTAATATACACCAGCTAACACACACCACACCAGCTAATAAACACCAGCTAATACACACCACACCAGCTAATACACACCAGCTAATACACACCACACCAGCTAATATACACCACACCAGCTAATACACACCAGCTAATACACACCACACCAGCTAATACACACCAGCTAATATACACCACACCAGCTAATATACACCACACCAGCTAATACACACCACACCAGCTAATATAACCACACCAGCTAATACACACCACACCAGCTAATACACACCAGCTAATATACACCACATCAGCTAATATAAACCAGACCAACTAAAACACACCACACCAGCTAATATAACCACACCAGCTAATACACACCACACCGGCTAATACACACCACACCAGCTAATATACACCACACCAGCTAATATGCACCACACCAGCTAATATGCACCACACCAGCTAATATACACCACACCAGCTAATATACACCACACTAGCTAATACACACCAGCTAATACACACCAGCTAATATACACCACACCGGCTAATATACACCACACCAGCTAATATAACCACACCAGCTAATATACACCACACCAGCTAATACACACCAGCTAATATACACCACACCAGCTAATATAAACCAGACCAACTAATACACACCACACCAGCTAATATAACCACACCAGCTAATACACACCACACCGGCTAATACACACCACACCAGCTAATACACACCACACCAGCTAATACACACCAGTTAATACACACCAGCTAATATACACCACACCAGCTAATATACACCAGCTAACACACACCACACCAGCTAATAAACACCAGCTAATACACACCACACCAGCTAATACACACCAGCTAATACACACCACACCAGCTAATATACACCACACCAGCTAATACACACCACACCAGCTAATATACACCACACCAGCTAATACACACCACACTAGCTAATACACACCACACCAGCTAATATACACCACACCAGCTAATATACACAACACCAGCTAATACACACCAGCTAATACACACCACTCCAGCTAATACACACCACACCAGGTAATATACACCACACCGGCTAATACACACCACACCAGCTAAAATACTGTACACCAGCTAATATACACCACACCAGCTAATATACACCACACCAGCTAAAATACACCACACCAGCTAATACACACCAGCTAATATACACCACACCGGCTAATATACACCACACCGGCTAGTACACACCACACCGGCTAATACACACCACACCAGCTAAAATACTGTACACCAGCTAATATACACCACACCAGCTAATATACACCACACCAGCTAATACACACCAGCTAATATACACCACACCAGCTAATACACACCAGCTAATACACACCACACCAGCTAATATACACCACACCAGCTAATACACATCAGCTAATACACACCACACCAGCTAATACACACCACAACGGCTAATACACACCACACCAGCTAATATACACCACACCAGCTAATACACACCACACCAGCTGATATACACGACACAGGCTAATACACACCACACCAGCTAATATACACCACACCAGCTAATATAACCACACCAGCTAATACACAACACACCGGCTAATACACACCACACCGGCTAATATACACCACACCGGCTAATATACACCACACCAGCTAATACACACCACACCAGCTAATATACACCACACCAGCTAATACACACCACACCAGCTAATACACACCACACCAGCTAATACACACCACACCAACTAATATACACCACACCAGCTAATACACACCACACCGGCTAATACACACCACACCAGCTAATATACACAACACCAGCTAATACACACCAGCTAATACACACCACACCAGCTAATATACACCACACCAGCTAATACACATCAGATAATACACACCACACCAGCTAATATACACTACACCAGCTAATATACACCACACCAGCTAATATACACCACACCAGCTAATATACACCACAACAGCTAATACACACCACACCAGCTAATATAAACCAGACCAACTAATACACACCACACCAGCTAATATAACCACACCAGCTAATACACACCACACCGGCTAATACACACCACACCAGCTAATATACACCACACAAGCTAATATGCACCACACCAGCTAATATGCACCACACCAGCTAATATACACCACACTAGCTAATACACACCAGCTAATACACACCAGCTAATACACACCACTCCAGCTAATACACACCACACCAGGTAATATACACCACACCAGCTAATACACACCACACCAGCTAATATACACCACACCAGCTAATACACACCACACCGGCTAATACACACAACACCAGCTAATATACACCACACCAGCTAATATACACAACACCAGCTAATACACACCAGCTAATACACACCACTCCAGCTAATACACACCACACCAGGTAATATACACCACACTAGCTAATACACACAACACCAGCTAATATACACCACAACAGCTAATATTCACAACACCAGCTAATACACACCAGCTAATACACACCACTCCAGCTAATACACACCACACCAGGTAATATACACCACACTAGCTAATATACACCACACCAGCTAAAATACACCACACCAGCTAATACACACCAGCTAATATACACCACACCGGCTAATATACACCACACCGGCTAGTACACACCACACCGGCTAATACACACCACACCAGCTAATATACACAACACCAGCTAATACACACCAGCTAATACACACCACACCAGCTAATATACACCACACCAGCTAATATGCACCACACCAGCTAATATACACCACACCAGCTAATATACACCACACCAGCTAATACACACCAGCTAATACACACCACACCAGCTAATACACCACACCAGCTAATATACACCACGCCAGCTAATACACACCACACCATCTAAAATACACCACATCAGCTAATACACACCACACCGGCTAATACACACCACATCAGCTAATATACACCACACCAGCTAGTACACACCACACCAGCTAATACACACCACACCAGCTAAAACACACCAGCTAATACACACCAGCTAATATACACCACACCAGCTAATATACACCAGCTAACACACACCACACCAGCTAATAAACACCAGCTAATACACACCACACCAGCTAATACACACCAGCTAGTACACACCACACCAGCTAATATACACCACACCAGCTAATACACACCAGCTAATACACACCACACCAGCTAATACACACCAGCTAATATACACCACACCAGCTAATATACACCACACCAGCTAATACACACCACACCAGCTAATATACACCACACCAGCTAATACACACCAGCTAATACACACCACACCAGCTAATACACACCAGCTAATATACACCACACCAGCTAATATACACCACACCAGCTAATACACACCACACCAGCTAATATACACCACACCAGCTAATACACACCACACTAGCTAATACACACCACACCAGCTAATATACACCACACCAGCTAATATACACAACACCAGCTAATACACACCAGCTAATACACACCACTCCAGCTAATACACACCACACCAGGTAATATACACCACACTAGCTAATATACACCACACCAGCTAAAATACACCACACCAGCTAATACACACCAGCTAATATACACCACACCGGCTAGTACACACCACACCGGCTAATACACACCACACCAACTAATACACAACACACCAGCTAATATACACCACACCAGCTAATATACACCACACCAGCTAATATACACCACACCAGCTAATATAAACCAGACCAGCTAATACACACCGCACCAGCTAATATACACCACACCAGCTAATATACCCCACACCAGCTGATACACACCACACCAGCTAATATACACCACACCAACTAATACACACCACACCAGCTAATACAACCACACCAGCTAATACACACCACACCGGCTAATACACACCACACCAGCTAATATACACCACACCAGCTAATACACACCACACCAGCTGATATACACGACACAGGCTAATACACACCAAACCAGCTAATATACACCACACCAGCTAATATAACCACACCAGCTAATACACAACACACCGGCTAATATACACCACACCGGCTAATATACACCACACCAGCTAATACACACCAGCTAATACACACCACACCAGCTAATATACACCACACCAGCTAATACACACCACACCAGCTAATACACACCACACCAGCTAATACACACCACACCAACTAATATACACCACACCAGCTAATACACACCACACCAGCTAATATAACCACACCAGCTAATATAACCATACCAGCTAATACACACCAGCTAATACACATCACACCGGCTAATACACACCACACCAGCTAATATACACCAGCTAATACACACCACACCAGCTAATATACACCACACCAGCTAATATAACCACACCAGCTAATACACACCACACCGGCTAATATACACCACACCAGCTAATACACACCAGCTAATACACACCAGCTAATATACACCACACAAGCTAATACACACCACACCAGCTAATACACACCACACCGGCTAATACACACCACACCGGCTAATACACACCACACCGGCTAATATACACCACACCAGCTAATATACACCAGCTAATATAAACCACACCAGCTAATACACACCAGCTAATACACACTATACCAGCTAATATACACCACACCAGCTAATATACACCACACCAGCTAATATACACCACACCAGCTAATATAAACCAGACCAGCTAATACACACTACCCCAGCTAATATACACCACACCAGCTAATATACACCACACCAGCTAATACACATTACACCAGCTAATACACACCACACCAGCTAATACACACCAGCTAATACACACCACACCAACTAATATACACCACACCAGCTAATACACACCAGCTAATACACACCACACCAGCTAATATACACCAAACCAGCTAATATACACCACACCAGCTAATATACACCACACCAGCTAATATACACCACAACAGCTAATACACACCACACCAGCTAATATAAACCAGACCAACTAATACACACCACACCAGCTAATATAACCACACCAGCTAATACACACCACACCGGCTAATACACACCACACCAGCTAATATACACCACACCAGCTAATATGCACCACACCAGCTAATATGCACCACACCAGCTAATATACACCACACCAGCTAATATACACCACACTAGCTAATACACACCAGCTAATACACACCAGCTGATATACACGACACAGGCTAATACACACCACACCAGCTAATATAAACCAGACCAACTAATACACACCACACCAGCTAATATAACCACACCAGCTAATACACACCACACCAGCTAATATAAACCAGACCAGCTAATACACACCGCACCAGCTAATATACACCACACCAGCTAATATACCCCACACCAGCTAATACACACCACACCAGCTAATATACACCACACCAACTAATACACACCACACCAGCTAATACAACCACACCAGCTAATACACACCACACCGGCTAATACACACCACACCAGCTAATATACACCACACCAGCTAATACACACCACACCAGCTGATATACACGACACAGGCTAATACACACCACACCAGCTAATACACACCAGCTAATACACACCACACCAGCTAATATACACCACACCAGCTAATACACACCAGCTAATACACACCACACCAGCTAATATACACCACACCAGCTAATACACACCACACCAGCTAATACACACCACACCAGCTAATACACACCACACCAACTAATATACACCACACCAGCTAATACACACCACACCAGCTAATACACACCACACCAGCTAATATAACCACACCAGCTAATACACACCAGCTAATACACATCACACCGGCTAATACACACCACACCAGCTAATATACACCAGCTAATACACACCACACCAGCTAATATACACCACACCAGCTAATATAACCACACCAGCTAATACACACCACACCGGCTAATACACACCACACCGGCTAATATACACCACACCAGCTAATACACACCAGCTAATACACACCAGCTAATATACACCACACAAGCTAATACACACCACACCAGCTAATACACACCACACCGGCTAATACACACCACACCGGCTAATACACACCACACCGGCTAATATACACCACACCAGCTAATATACACCAGCTAATATAAACCACACCAGCTAATACACACCAGCTAATACACACTACACCAGCTAATATACACCACACCAGCTAATATACACCACACCAGCTAATATACACCACACCAGCTAATACACATTACACCAGCTAATACACACCACACCAGCTAATACACACCACACCAGCTAATACACACCACACCAGCTAATATAACCACACCAGCTAATACACACCACACCGGCTAATACACACCACACCAGCTAATACACACCAGCTAATACACACCACACCAGCTAATATACACCACACCAGCTAATACACACCAGCTAATACACACCACACCAGCTAATATACACCAAACCAGCTAATATACACCACACCAGCTAATATACACCACACCAGCTAATATACACCACAACAGCTAATACACACCACACCAGCTAATATAAACCAGACCAACTAATACACACCACACCAGCTAATATAACCACACCAGCTAATACACACCACACCGGCTAATACACACCACACCAGCTAATATACACCACACCAGCTAATATGCACCACACCAGCTAATATGCACCACACCAGCTAATATACACCACACCAGCTAATATACACCACACTAGCTAATACACACCAGCTAATACACACCAGCTAATATACACCACACCGGCTAATATACACCACACCAGCTAATACACACCACACCAGCTAATATACACCACACCAGCTAATATACACCACAACAGCTAATACACACCACACCAGCTAATATAAACCAGACCAACTAATACACACCACACCAGCTAATATAACCACACCAGCTAATACACACCACACCGGCTAATACACACCACACCAGCTAATATACACCACACCAGCTAATATGCACCACACCAGCTAATATGCACCACACCAGCTAATATACACCACACTAGCTAATACACACCAGCTAATACACACCAGCTAATACACACCACTCCAGCTAATACACACCACACCAGGTAATATACACCACACCAGCTAATACACACCACACCAGCTAATATACACCACACCAGCTAATACACACCACACCGGCTAATACACACAACACCAGCTAATATACACCACACCAGCTAATATACACAACACCAGCTAATACACACCAGCTAATACACACCACTCCAGCTAATACACACCACACCAGGTAATATACACCACACTAGCTAATACACACAACACCAGCTAATATACACCACAACAGCTAATATTCACAACACCAGCTAATACACACCAGCTAATACACACCACTCCAGCTAATACACACCACACCAGGTAATATACACCACACTAGCTAATATACACCACACCAGCTAAAATACACCACACCAGCTAATACACACCAGCTAATATACACCACACCGGCTAATATACACCACACCGGCTAGTACACACCACACCGGCTAATACACACCACACCAGCTAATATACACAACACCAGCTAATACACACCAGCTAATACACACCACACCAGCTAATATACACCACACCAGCTAATATGCACCACACCAGCTAATATACACCACACCAGCTAATATACACCACACCAGCTAATACACACCAGCTAATACACACCACACCAGCTAATACACCACACCAGCTAATATACACCACGCCAGCTAATACACACCACACCATCTAAAATACACCACATCAGCTAATACACACCACACCGGCTAATACACACCACATCAGCTAATATACACCACACCAGCTAGTACACACCACACCAGCTAATACACACCACACCAGCTAATACACACCAGCTAATACACACCAGCTAATATACACCACACCAGCTAATATACACCAGCTAACACACACCACACCAGCTAATAAACACCAGCTAATACACACCACACCAGCTAATACACACCAGCTAGTACACACCACACCAGCTAATATACACCACACCAGCTAATACACACCAGCTAATACACACCACACCAGCTAATACACACCAGCTAATATACACCACACCAGCTAATATACACCACACCAGCTAATACACACCACACCAGCTAATATACACCACACCAGCTAATACACACCAGCTAATACACACCACACCAGCTAATACACACCAGCTAATATACACCACACCAGCTAATATACACCACACCAGCTAATACACACCACACCAGCTAATATACACCACACCAGCTAATACACACCACACTAGCTAATACACACCACACCAGCTAATATACACCACACCAGCTAATATACACAACACCAGCTAATACACACCAGCTAATACACACCACTCCAGCTAATACACACCACACCAGGTAATATACACCACACTAGCTAATATACACCACACCAGCTAAAATACACCACACCAGCTAATACACACCAGCTAATATACACCACACCGGCTAGTACACACCACACCGGCTAATACACACCACACCAACTAATACACAACACACCAGCTAATATACACCACACCAGCTAATATACACCACACCAGCTAATATACACCACACCAGCTAATATAAACCAGACCAGCTAATACACACCGCACCAGCTAATATACACCACACCAGCTAATATACCCCACACCAGCTGATACACACCACACCAGCTAATATACACCACACCAACTAATACACACCACACCAGCTAATACAACCACACCAGCTAATACACACCACACCGGCTAATACACACCACACCAGCTAATATACACCACACCAGCTAATACACACCACACCAGCTGATA
Organism: Salmo salar; assembly: GCF_965601325.2. NCBI lineage: Eukaryota > Metazoa > Chordata > Actinopteri > Salmoniformes > Salmonidae > Salmo > Salmo salar. The sequence goes on along the minus strand of NC_138291.1, from coordinate 121,854,778 downwards.
TACACGACACAGGCTAATACACACCACACCAGCTAATATACACCACACCAGCTAATATAACCACACCAGCTAATACACAACACACCGGCTAATATACACCACACCGGCTAATATACACCACACCAGCTAATACACACCAGCTAATACACACCACACCAGCTAATATACACCACACCAGCTAATACACACCACACCAGCTAATACACACCACACCAGCTAATACACACCACACCAACTAATATACACCACACCAGCTAATACACACCACACCAGCTAATATAACCACACCAGCTAATATAACCATACCAGCTAATACACACCAGCTAATACACATCACACCGGCTAATACACACCACACCAGCTAATATACACCAGCTAATACACACCACACCAGCTAATATACACCACACCAGCTAATATAACCACACCAGCTAATACACACCACACCGGCTAATACACACCACACCGGCTAATATACACCACACCAGCTAATACACACCAGCTAATACACACCAGCTAATATACACCACACAAGCTAATACACACCACACCAGCTAATACACACCACACCGGCTAATACACACCACACCGGCTAATACACACCACACCGGCTAATATACACCACACCAGCTAATATACACCAGCTAATATAAACCACACCAGCTAATACACACCAGCTAATACACACTATACCAGCTAATATACACCACACCAGCTAATATACACCACACCAGCTAATATACACCACACCAGCTAATATAAACCAGACCAGCTAATACACACTACCCCAGCTAATATACACCACACCAGCTAATATACACCACACCAGCTAATACACATTACACCAGCTAATACACACCACACCAGCTAATACACACCAGCTAATACACACCACACCAACTAATATACACCACACCAGCTAATACACACCAGCTAATACACACCACACCAGCTAATATACACCAAACCAGCTAATATACACCACACCAGCTAATATACACCACACCAGCTAATATACACCACAACAGCTAATACACACCACACCAGCTAATATAAACCAGACCAACTAATACACACCACACCAGCTAATATAACCACACCAGCTAATACACACCACACCGGCTAATACACACCACACCAGCTAATATACACCACACCAGCTAATATGCACCACACCAGCTAATATGCACCACACCAGCTAATATACACCACACCAGCTAATATACACCACACTAGCTAATACACACCAGCTAATACACACCAGCTGATATACACGACACAGGCTAATACACACCACACCAGCTAATATAAACCAGACCAACTAATACACACCACACCAGCTAATATAACCACACCAGCTAATACACACCACACCAGCTAATATAAACCAGACCAGCTAATACACACCGCACCAGCTAATATACACCACACCAGCTAATATACCCCACACCAGCTAATACACACCACACCAGCTAATATACACCACACCAACTAATACACACCACACCAGCTAATACAACCACACCAGCTAATACACACCACACCGGCTAATACACACCACACCAGCTAATATACACCACACCAGCTAATACACACCACACCAGCTGATATACACGACACAGGCTAATACACACCACACCAGCTAATATACACCACACCAGCTAATATAACCACACCAGGTAATACACAACACACCGGCTAATACACACCACACCGGCTAATATACACCACACCGGCTAATATACACCACACCAGCTAATACACACCAGCTAATACACACCACACCAGCTAATATACACCACACCAGCTAATACACACCACACCAGCTAATACACACCACACCAGCTAATACACACCACACCAACTAATATACACCACACCAGCTAATACACACCACACCAGCTAATACACACCACACCAGCTAATATAACCACACCAGCTAATACACACCAGCTAATACACATCACACCGGCTAATACACACCACACCAGCTAATATACACCAGCTAATACACACCACACCAGCTAATATACACCACACCAGCTAATATAACCACACCAGCTAATACACACCACACCGGCTAATACACACCACACCGGCTAATATACACCACACCAGCTAATACACACCAGCTAATACACACCAGCTAATATACACCACACAAGCTAATACACACCACACCAGCTAATACACACCACACCGGCTAATACACACCACACCGGCTAATACACACCACACCGGCTAATATACACCACACCAGCTAATATACACCAGCTAATATAAACCACACCAGCTAATACACACCAGCTAATACACACTACACCAGCTAATATACACCACACCAGCTAATATACACCACACCAGCTAATATACACCACACCAGCTAATACACATTACACCAGCTAATACACACCACACCAGCTAATACACACCACACCAGCTAATACACACCACACCAGCTAATATAACCACACCAGCTAATACACACCACACCGGCTAATACACACCACACCAGCTAATACACACCAGCTAATACACACCACACCAGCTAATATACACCACACCAGCTAATACACACCAGCTAATACACACCACACCAGCTAATATACACCAAACCAGCTAATATACACCACACCAGCTAATATACACCACACCAGCTAATATACACCACAACAGCTAATACACACCACACCAGCTAATATAAACCAGACCAACTAATACACACCACACCAGCTAATATAACCACACCAGCTAATACACACCACACCGGCTAATACACACCACACCAGCTAATATACACCACACCAGCTAATATGCACCACACCAGCTAATATGCACCACACCAGCTAATATACACCACACCAGCTAATATACACCACACTAGCTAATACACACCAGCTAATACACACCAGCTAATATACACCACACCGGCTAATATACACCACACCAGCTAATACACACCACACCAGCTAATATACACCACACCAGCTAATACACACCACACCGGCTAATACACACAACACCAGCTAATATACACCACACCAGCTAATATACACAACACCAGCTAATACACACCAGCTAATACACACCACTCCAGCTAATACACACCACACCTGGTAATATACACCACACTAGCTAATATACACCACACCAGCTAATATACACCACACCAGCTAATATACACCACACCAGCTAATACACACCAGCTAATATACACCACACCGGCTAGTACACACCACACCGGCTAATACACACCACACCGGCTAATACACACCACACCGGCTAATATACACCACACCAGCTAATATACACCAGCTAATATAAACCACACCAGCTAATACACACCAGCTTATACACACCACACCAGCTAATATACACCACACCAGCTAATATACACCACACCAGCTAATATACACCACACCAGCTAATATAAACCAGACCAGCTAATACACACAGCACCAGCTAATATACACCACACCAGCTAATATACCCCACACCAGCTAATACACACCACACCAGCTAATACAACCACACCAGCTAATACACACCACACCGGCTAATACACACCACACCAGCTAATATACACCACAACAGCTAATAGACACCACACCAGCTGATATACACCACACCGGCTAATACACACCACACCAGCTAATATACACCACACCAGCTAATATAACCACACCAGCTAATACACAACACACCGGCTAATACACACCACACCGGCTAATATACACCACACCAGCTAATACACACCAGCTAATACACACCACACCAGCTATTATACACCACACCAGCTAATACACACCACACCAGCTAATACACACCACACCAGCTAATACACACCACACCAACTAATATACACCACACCAGCTAATACACACCACACCAGCTAATACACACCACACCAGCTAATATAACCACACCAGCTAATATAACCATACCAGCTAATACACACCAGCTAATACACATCACACCAGCTAATATACACCACACCAACTAATACACACCACACCAGCTAATACAACCACACCAGCTAATACACACCACACCGGCTAATACACACCACACCAGCTAATATACACCACACCAGCTAATACACACCACACCAGCTAATATACACCACACCAGCTAATACAGACCACACCAGCTAATATACACCACACCGGCTAATACACACCACACCAGCTAATATACACCACACCAGCGAATATAACCACACCAGCTAATACACACCACACCGGCTAATACACACCACACCAGCTTATATACACCACACCAGCTAATACACACCAGCTAATACACACCACTCCAGCTAATATACACCACACCAGCTAATACACACCACACAAGCTAATACACACCACACCAGCTAATACACACCACACCAGCTAATACACACCAGCTAATACAACACACACCAGCTAATATACACCACACCAGCTAATACACACCACACCAGCTAATATACACCACACCAGCTAATACACACCACACCAGCTAATACACACCACACCAGCTAATACACACCACACCAGCTAATATAACCACACCAGCTAATACACACCACACCGGCTAATACACACCACACCAGCTAATACACACCAGCTAATACACACCACACCAGCTAATATAACCACACCAGCTAATATAACCATACCAGCTAATACACACCAGCTAATACACATCACACCAGCTAATATACACCACACCAAGTAATACACACCACACCAGCTAATACAACCACACCAGCTAATACACACCACACCGGCTAATACACACCACACCAGCTAATATACACCACACCAGCTAATACACACCACACCAGCTAATATACACCACACCAGCTAATACAGACCACACCAGCTAATATACACCACACCGGCTAATACACACCACACCAGCTAATATACACCACACCAGCGAATATAACCACACCAGCTAATACACACCACACCGGCTAATACACACCACACCAGCTTATATACACCACACCAGCTAATACACACCAGCTAATACACACCACTCCAGCTAATATACACCACACCAGCTAATACACACCACACAAGCTAATACACACCACACCAGCTAATACACACCACACCAGCTAATACACACCAGCTAATACAACACACACCAGCTAATATACACCACACCAGCTAATACACACCACACCAGCTAATATACACCACACCAGCTAATACACACCACACCAGCTAATACACACCACACCAGCTAATACACACCACACCAGCTAATATAACCACACCAGCTAATACACACCACACCGGCTAATACACACCACACCAGCTAATACACACCAGCTAATACACACCACACCAACTAATATACACCACACCAGCTAATACACACCAGCTAATACACACCACACCAGCTAATATACACCAAACCAGCTAATATACACCACACCAGCTAATATACACCACACCAGCTAATATACACCACAACAGCTAATACACACCACACCAGCTAATATAAACCAGACCAACTAATACACACCACACCAGCTAATATAACCACACCAGCTAATACACACCACACCGGCTAATACACACCACACCAGCTAATATACACCACACCAGCTAATATGCACCACACCAGCTAATATGCACCACAACAGCTAATATACACCAGACCAGCTAATATACACCACACTAGCTAATACACACCAGCTAATACACACCAGCTGATATACACGACACAGGCTAATACACACCACACCAGCTAATATAAACCAGACCAACTAATACACACCACACCAGCTAATATAACCACACCAGCTAATACACACCACACCAGCTAATATAAACCAGACCAGCTAATACACACCGCACCAGCTAATATACACCACACCAGCTAATATACCCCACACCAGCTAATACACACCACACCAGCTAATATACACCACACCAACTAATACACACCACACCAGCTAATACAACCACACCAGCTAATACACACCACACCGGCTAATACACACCACACCAGCTAATATACACCACACCAGCTAATACACACCACACCAGCTGATATACACGACACAGGCTAATACACACCACACCAGCTAATATACACCACACCAGCTAATATAACCACACCAGCTAATACACAACACACCGGCTAATACACACCACACCGGCTAATATACACCACACCGGCTAATATACACCACACCAGCTAATACACACCAGCTAATACACACCACACCAGCTAATATACACCACACCAGCTAATACACACCACACCAGCTAATACACACCACACCAGCTAATACACACCACACCAACTAATATACACCACACCAGCTAATACACACCACACCAGCTAATACACACCACACCAGCTAATATAACCACACCAGCTAATATAACCATACCAGCTAATACACACCAGCTAATACACATCACACCGGCTAATACACACCACACCAGCTAATATACACCAGCTAATACACACCACACCAGCTAATATACACCACACCAGCTAATATAACCACACCAGCTAATACACACCACACCGGCTAATACACACCACACCGGCTAATATACACCACACCAGCTAATACACACCAGCTAATACACACCAGCTAATATACACCACACAAGCTAATACACACCACACCAGCTAATACACACCACACCGGCTAATACACACCACACCGGCTAATACACACCACACCGGCTAATATACACCACACCAGCTAATATACACCAGCTAATATAAACCACACCAGCTAATACACACCAGCTAATACACACTACACCAGCTAATATACACCACACCAGCTAATATACACCACACCAGCTAATATACACCACACCAGCTAATACACATTACACCAGCTAATACACACCACACCAGCTAATACACACCACACCAGCTAATACACACCACACCAGCTAATATAACCACACCAGCTAATACACACCACACCGGCTAATACACACCACACCAGCTAATACACACCAGCTAATACACACCACACCAGCTAATATACACCACACCAGCTAATACACACCAGCTAATACACACCACACCAACTAATATACACCACACCAGCTAATACACACCACACCAGCTAATACACACCACACCAGCTAATATACACCACTCCAGCTAATACACACCACACCAGGTAATATACACCACACTAGCTAATATACACATCACCAGCTAAAATACTGTACACCAGCTAACATACACCACACCAGCTAATACACACCAGCTAATATACACCACACCGGCTAATATACACCACACCGGCTAATACACACCAGACCGGCTAATACACACCACACCGGCTAATACACACCACACCAGCTAATATACACCACACCAGCTAATATACACCAGCTAATATAAACCACACCAGCTAATACACACCAGCTAATACACACCACACCAGCTAATATACACCACACCAGCTAATATACACCACACCAGGTAATACACACCAGCTAATACACACCAGCTAATATACACCACACCAGCTAATATACACCACACCAGCTAATACACACCAGCTAATACACACCACACCAGCTAATACACCACACCAGCTAATATACACCACGCCAGCTAATACACACCACACCAGCTAAAATACACCACATCAGCTAATACACACCACACCGGCTAATACACACCACATCAGTGAATATACACCACACCAGCTAATATACACCACACCAGCTAGTACACACCACACCAGCTAATACACACCACACCAGCTAATACACACCAGCTAATACACACCAGCTAATACACACCAGCTAATATACACCACACCAGTTAATATACACCAGCTAACACACACCACACCAGCTAATAAACACCAGCTAATACACACCACACCAGCTAATACACACCAGCTAATACACACCACACCAGCTAATATACACCACACCAGCTAATACACACCAGCTAATACACACCACACCAGCTAATATACACCACAACAGCTAATACACACCACACCAGCTAATATAAACAAGACCAACTAATACACACCACACCAGCTAATATAACCACACCAGCTAATACACACCACACCGGCTAATACACACCACACCAGCTAATATACACCACACCAGCTAATATGCACCACACCAGCTAATATGCACCACACCAGCTAATATACACCACACCAGCTAATATACACCACACTAGCTAATACACACCAGCTAATACACACCAGCTAATATACACCACACCGGCTAATATACACCACACCAGCTAATATACACCAGCTAATATAAACCACACCAGCTAATACACACCAGCTAATATACACCACACCAGCTAATATACACCACACCAGCTAATATACACCACACCAGCTAATATAAACCAGACCAGCTAATACACACCACACCAGCTAATATACACCACACCAGCTAATATACACCACACCAGCTAATACACACCACACCAGCTAATATACACCACACCAACTAATACACACCACACCAGCTAATACAACCACACCAGCTAATACACACCACACCGGCTAATACACACCACACCAGCTAATATACACCACACCAGCTAATACACACCACACCAGCTAATATACACCACACCAGCTAATACACACCACACCAGCTAATATACACCACACCGGCTAATACACACCACACCAGGTAATATACACCACACCAGCGAATATAACCACACCAGCTAATACACACCACACCGGCTAATACACACCACACCAGCTAATATACACCACACCAGCTAATACACACCAGCTAATACACACCACTCCAGCTAATATACACCACACCAGCTAATACACACCACACAAGCTAATACACACCACACCAGCTAATACACACCACACCAGCTAATACACACCAGCTAATACAACACACACCAGCTAATATACACCACACCAGCTAATACACACCACACCAGCTAATATACACCACACCAGCTAATACACACCACACCAGCTGATATACACGACACAGGCTAATACACACCACACCAGCTAATATACACCACACCAGCTAATATAACCACACCAGCTAATACACAACACACCGGCTAATACACACCACACCGGCTAATATACACCACACCGGCTAATATACACCACACCAGCTAATACACACCAGCTAATACACACCACACCAGCTAATATACACCACACCAGCTAATACACACCACACCAGCTAATACACACCACACCAGCTAATACACACCACACCAACTAATATACACCACACCAGCTAATACACACCACACCAGCTAATACACACCACACCAGCTAATATAACCACACCAGCTAATATAACCATACCAGCTAATACACACCAGCTAATACACATCACACCGGCTAATACACACCACACCAGCTAATATACACCAGCTAATACACACCACACCAGCTAATATACACCACACCAGCTAATATAACCACACCAGCTAATACACACCACACCGGCTAATACACACCACACCGGCTAATATACACCACACCAGCTAATACACACCAGCTAATACACACCAGCTAATATACACCACACAAGCTAATACACACCACACCAGCTAATACACACCACACCGGCTAATACACACCACACCGGCTAATACACACCACACCGGCTAATATACACCACACCAGCTAATATACACCAGCTAATATAAACCACACCAGCTAATACACACCAGCTAATACACACTACACCAGCTAATATACACCACACCAGCTAATATACACCACACCAGCTAATACACATTACACCAGCTAATACACACCACACCAGCTAATACACACCACACCAGCTAATACACACCACACCAGCTAATATAACCACACCAGCTAATACACACCACACCGGCTAATACACACCACACCAGCTAATACACACCAGCTAATACACACCACACCAGCTAATATACACCACACCAGCTAATACACACCAGCTAATACACACCACACCAACTAATATACACCACACCAGCTAATACACACCACACCAGCTAATACACACCACACCAGCTAATATACACCACTCCAGCTAATACACACCACACCAGGTAATATACACCACACTAGCTAATATACACATCACCAGCTAAAATACTGTACACCAGCTAACATACACCACACCAGCTAATACACACCAGCTAATATACACCACACCGGCTAATATACACCACACCGGCTAATACACACCAGACCGGCTAATACACACCACACCGGCTAATACACACCACACCAGCTAATATACACCACACCAGCTAATATACACCAGCTAATATAAACCACACCAGCTAATACACACCAGCTAATACACACCACACCAGCTAATATACACCACACCAGCTAATATACACCACACCAGGTAATACACACCAGCTAATACACACCAGCTAATATACACCACACCAGCTAATATACACCACACCAGCTAATACACACCAGCTAATACACACCACACCAGCTAATACACCACACCAGCTAATATACACCACGCCAGCTAATACACACCACACCAGCTAAAATACACCACATCAGCTAATACACACCACACCGGCTAATACACACCACATCAGTGAATATACACCACACCAGCTAATATACACCACACCAGCTAGTACACACCACACCAGCTAATACACACCACACCAGCTAATACACACCAGCTAATACACACCAGCTAATACACACCAGCTAATATACACCACACCAGTTAATATACACCAGCTAACACACACCACACCAGCTAATAAACACCAGCTAATACACACCACACCAGCTAATACACACCAGCTAATACACACCACACCAGCTAATATACACCACACCAGCTAATACACACCAGCTAATACACACCACACCAGCTAATATACACCACAACAGCTAATACACACCACACCAGCTAATATAAACAAGACCAACTAATACACACCACACCAGCTAATATAACCACACCAGCTAATACACACCACACCGGCTAATACACACCACACCAGCTAATATACACCACACCAGCTAATATGCACCACACCAGCTAATATGCACCACACCAGCTAATATACACCACACCAGCTAATATACACCACACTAGCTAATACACACCAGCTAATACACACCAGCTAATATACACCACACCGGCTAATATACACCACACCAGCTAATATACACCAGCTAATATAAACCACACCAGCTAATACACACCAGCTAATATACACCACACCAGCTAATATACACCACACCAGCTAATATACACCACACCAGCTAATATAAACCAGACCAGCTAATACACACCACACCAGCTAATATACACCACACCAGCTAATATACACCACACCAGCTAATACACACCACACCAGCTCATATACACCACACCAACTAATACACACCACACCAGCTAATACAACCACACCAGCTAATACACACCACACCGGCTAATACACACCACACCAGCTAATATACACCACACCAGCTAATACACACCACACCAGCTAATATACACCACACCAGCTAATACACACCACACCAGCTAATATACACCACACCGGCTAATACACACCACACCAGGTAATATACACCACACCAGCGAATATAACCACACCAGCTAATACACACCACACCGGCTAATACACACCACACCAGCTAATATACACCACACCAGCTAATACACACCAGCTAATACACACCACTCCAGCTAATATACACCACACCAGCTAATACACACCACACAAGCTAATACACACCACACCAGCTAATACACACCACACCAGCTAATACACACCAGCTAATACAACACACACCAGCTAATATACACCACACCAGCTAATACACACCACACCAGCTAATATACACCACACCAGCTAATACACACCACACCGGCTAATACACACAACACCAGCTAATATACACCACACCAGCTAATATACACAACACCAGCTAATACACACCAGCTAATACACACCACTCCAGCTAATACACACCACACCTGGTAATATACACAACACTAGCTAATAAACACCACACCAGCTAAAATACTGTACACCAGCTAATATACACCACACCAGCTAATATACACCACACCAGCTAATACACACCAGCTAATATACACAACACCGGCTAGTACACACCACACCGGCTAATACACACCACACCGGCTAATACACACCACACCGGCTAATATACACCACACCAGCTAATATACACCAGCTAATATAAACCACACCAGCTAATACACATCAGCTAATACACACCACACCAGCTAATATACACCACACCAGCTAATATACACCACACCAGGTAATATACACCACACCAGCTAATACACACCACACCAGCTAATATAACCACACCAGCTAATACACACCACACCGGCTAATACACACCACACCAGCTAATACACACCAGCTAATACACACCACACCAGCTAATATACACCACACCAGCTAATACACACCAGCTAATACACACCACACCAACTAATATACACCACACCAGCTAATACACACCACACCAGCTAATACACACCACACCAGCTAATATACACCACTCCAGCTAATACACACCACACCAGGTAATATACACCACACTAGCTAATATACACATCACCAGCTAAAATACTGTACACCAGCTAACATACACCACACCAGCTAATACACACCAGCTAATATACACCACACCGGCTAATATACACCACACCGGCTAATACACACCAGACCGGCTAATACACACCACACCGGCTAATACACACCACACCAGCTAATATACACCACACCAGCTAATATACACCAGCTAATATAAACCACACCAGCTAATACACACCAGCTAATACACACCACACCAGCTAATATACACCACACCAGCTAATATACACCACACCAGGTAATACACACCAGCTAATACACACCAGCTAATATACACCACACCAGCTAATATACACCACACCAGCTAATACACACCAGCTAATACACACCACACCAGCTAATACACCACACCAGCTAATATACACCACGCCAGCTAATACACACCACACCAGCTAAAATACACCACATCAGCTAATACACACCACACCGGCTAATACACACCACATCAGTGAATATACACCACACCAGCTAATATACACCACACCAGCTAGTACACACCACACCAGCTAATACACACCACACCAGCTAATACACACCAGCTAATACACACCAGCTAATACACACCAGCTAATATACACCACACCAGTTAATATACACCAGCTAACACACACCACACCAGCTAATAAACACCAGCTAATACACACCACACCAGCTAATACACACCAGCTAATACACACCACACCAGCTAATATACACCACACCAGCTAATACACACCAGCTAATACACACCACACCAGCTAATATACACCACAACAGCTAATACACACCACACCAGCTAATATAAACAAGACCAACTAATACACACCACACCAGCTAATATAACCACACCAGCTAATACACACCACACCGGCTAATACACACCACACCAGCTAATATACACCACACCAGCTAATATGCACCACACCAGCTAATATGCACCACACCAGCTAATATACACCACACCAGCTAATATACACCACACTAGCTAATACACACCAGCTAATACACACCAGCTAATATACACCACACCGGCTAATATACACCACACCAGCTAATACACACCACACCAGCTAATATACACCACACCAGCTAATACACACCACACCAGCTAATATACACCACTCCAGCTAATACACACCACACCAGGTAATATACACCACACTAGCTAATATACACCACACCAGCTAAAATACTGTACACCAGCTAACATACACCACACCAGCTAATACACACCAGCTAATATACACCACACCGGCTAATATACACCACACCGGCTAATACACACCAGACCGGCTAATACACACCACACCGGCTAATACACACCACACCAGCTAATATACACCACACCAGCTAATATACACCAGCTAATATAAACCACACCAGCTAATACACACCAGCTAATACACACCACACCAGCTAATATACACCACACCAGCTAATATACACCACACCAGGTAATACACACCAGCTAATACACACCAGCTAATATACACCACACCAGCTAATACACACCACACCAGGTAATATACAACACACCAGGTAATATACAACACACCAGCTAATATACACCAGCTAATATACACCACACCAGCTAATATACACCACACCCGCTAATATACACCAGCTAATATACACCACACCAGCTAATACACACCACACCAGGTAATACACACCACACCAGCTAATACACACCACACCAGCTAATATAAAGTACACCAGCTAATATAAAGTACACCAGCTAATATACACCAGCTAATATACACCACACCAGCTAATACACACCACACCAGCTAATATACACCACACCAGCTAATACACACCACACCAGCTAATATACACCACTCCAGCTAATACACACCACACCAGGTAATATACACCACACTAGCTAATATACACCACACCAGCTAAAATACTGTACACCAGCTAACATACACCACACCAGCTAATACACACCAGCTAATACACACCAGCTAATACACACCAGCTAATATACACCACACCAGTTAATATACACCAGCTAACACACACCACACCAGCTAATAAACACCAGCTAATACACACCACACCAGCTAATACACACCAGCTAATACACACCACACCAGCTAATATACACCACACCAGCTAATACACACCAGCTAATACACACCACACCAGCTAATATACACCACAACAGCTAATACACACCACACCAGCTAATATAAACAAGACCAACTAATACACACCACACCAGCTAATATAACCACACCAGCTAATACACACCACACCGGCTAATACACACCACACCAGCTAATATACACCACACCAGCTAATATGCACCACACCAGCTAATATGCACCACACCAGCTAATATACACCACACCAGCTAATATACACCACACTAGCTAATACACACCAGCTAATACACACCAGCTAATATACACCACACCGGCTAATATACACCACACCAGCTAATATACACCAGCTAATATAAACCACACCAGCTAATACACACCAGCTAATATACACCACACCAGCTAATATACACCACACCAGCTAATATACACCACACCAGCTAATATAAACCAGACCAGCTAATACACACCACACCAGCTAATATACACCACACCAGCTAATATACACCACACCAGCTAATACACACCACACCAGCTCATATACACCACACCAACTAATACACACCACACCAGCTAATACAACCACACCAGCTAATACACACCACACCGGCTAATACACACCACACCAGCTAATATACACCACACCAGCTAATACACACCACACCAGCTAATATACACCACACCAGCTAATACACACCACACCAGCTAATATACACCACACCGGCTAATACACACCACACCAGGTAATATACACCACACCAGCGAATATAACCACACCAGCTAATACACACCACACCGGCTAATACACACCACACCAGCTAATATACACCACACCAGCTAATACACACCAGCTAATACACACCACTCCAGCTAATATACACCACACCAGCTAATACACACCACACAAGCTAATACACACCACACCAGCTAATACACACCACACCAGCTAATACACACCAGCTAATACAACACACACCAGCTAATATACACCACACCAGCTAATACACACCACACCAGCTAATATACACCACACCAGCTAATACACACCACACCGGCTAATACACACAACACCAGCTAATATACACCACACCAGCTAATATACACAACACCAGCTAATACACACCAGCTAATACACACCACTCCAGCTAATACACACCACACCTGGTAATATACACAACACTAGCTAATAAACACCACACCAGCTAAAATACTGTACACCAGCTAATATACACCACACCAGCTAATATACACCACACCAGCTAATACACACCAGCTAATATACACAACACCGGCTAGTACACACCACACCGGCTAATACACACCACACCGGCTAATACACACCACACCGGCTAATATACACCACACCAGCTAATATACACCAGCTAATATAAACCACACCAGCTAATACACATCAGCTAATACACACCACACCAGCTAATATACACCACACCAGCTAATATACACCACACCAGGTAATATACACCACACCAGCTAATACACACCACACCAGCTAATATAACCACACCAGCTAATACACACCACACCGGCTAATACACACCACACCAGCTAATACACACCAGCTAATACACACCACACCAGCTAATATACACCACACCAGCTAATACACACCAGCTAATACACACCACACCAACTAATATACACCACACCAGCTAATACACACCACACCAGCTAATACACACCACACCAGCTAATATACACCACTCCAGCTAATACACACCACACCAGGTAATATACACCACACTAGCTAATATACACATCACCAGCTAAAATACTGTACACCAGCTAACATACACCACACCAGCTAATACACACCAGCTAATATACACCACACCGGCTAATATACACCACACCGGCTAATACACACCAGACCGGCTAATACACACCACACCGGCTAATACACACCACACCAGCTAATATACACCACACCAGCTAATATACACCAGCTAATATAAACCACACCAGCTAATACACACCAGCTAATACACACCACACCAGCTAATATACACCACACCAGCTAATATACACCACACCAGGTAATACACACCAGCTAATACACACCAGCTAATATACACCACACCAGCTAATATACACCACACCAGCTAATACACACCAGCTAATACACACCACACCAGCTAATACACCACACCAGCTAATATACACCACGCCAGCTAATACACACCACACCAGCTAAAATACACCACATCAGCTAATACACACCACACCGGCTAATACACACCACATCAGTGAATATACACCACACCAGCTAATATACACCACACCAGCTAGTACACACCACACCAGCTAATACACACCACACCAGCTAATACACACCAGCTAATACACACCAGCTAATACACACCAGCTAATATACACCACACCAGTTAATATACACCAGCTAACACACACCACACCAGCTAATAAACACCAGCTAATACACACCACACCAGCTAATACACACCAGCTAATACACACCACACCAGCTAATATACACCACACCAGCTAATACACACCAGCTAATACACACCACACCAGCTAATATACACCACAACAGCTAATACACACCACACCAGCTAATATAAACAAGACCAACTAATACACACCACACCAGCTAATATAACCACACCAGCTAATACACACCACACCGGCTAATACACACCACACCAGCTAATATACACCACACCAGCTAATATGCACCACACCAGCTAATATGCACCACACCAGCTAATATACACCACACCAGCTAATATACACCACACTAGCTAATACACACCAGCTAATACACACCAGCTAATATACACCACACCGGCTAATATACACCACACCAGCTAATACACACCACACCAGCTAATATACACCACACCAGCTAATACACACCACACCAGCTAATATACACCACTCCAGCTAATACACACCACACCAGGTAATATACACCACACTAGCTAATATACACCACACCAGCTAAAATACTGTACACCAGCTAACATACACCACACCAGCTAATACACACCAGCTAATATACACCACACCGGCTAATATACACCACACCGGCTAATACACACCAGACCGGCTAATACACACCACACCGGCTAATACACACCACACCAGCTAATATACACCACACCAGCTAATATACACCAGCTAATATAAACCACACCAGCTAATACACACCAGCTAATACACACCACACCAGCTAATATACACCACACCAGCTAATATACACCACACCAGGTAATACACACCAGCTAATACACACCAGCTAATATACACCACACCAGCTAATACACACCACACCAGGTAATATACAACACACCAGGTAATATACAACACACCAGCTAATATACACCAGCTAATATACACCACACCAGCTAATATACACCACACCCGCTAATATACACCAGCTAATATACACCACACCAGCTAATACACACCACACCAGGTAATACACACCACACCAGCTAATACACACCACACCAGCTAATATAAAGTACACCAGCTAATATAAAGTACACCAGCTAATATACACCAGCTAATATACACCACACCAGCTAATACACACCACACCAGCTAATATACACCACACCAGCTAATACACACCACACCAGCTAATATACACCACTCCAGCTAATACACACCACACCAGGTAATATACACCACACTAGCTAATATACACCACACCAGCTAAAATACTGTACACCAGCTAACATACACCACACCAGCTAATACACACCAGCTAATATACACCACACCGGCTAATATACACCACACCGGCTAATACACACCAGACCGGCTAATACACACCACACCGGCTAATACACACCACACCAGCTAATATACACCACACCAGCTAATATACACCAGCTAATATAAACCACACCAGCTAATACACACCAGCTAATACACACCACACCAGCTAATATACACCACACCAGCTAATATACACCACACCAGGTAATACACACCAGCTAATACACACCAGCTAATATACACCACACCAGCTAATATACACCACACCAGCTAATACACACCACACCAGCTAATACACCACACCAGCTAATATACACCACGCCAGCTAATACACACCACACCAGCTAAAATACACCACATCAGCTAATACACACCACACCGGCTAATACACACCACATCAGTGAATATACACCACACCAGCTAATATACACCACACCAGCTAGTACACACCACACCAGCTAATACACACCACACCAGCTAATACACACCAGCTAATACACACCAGCTAATACACACCAGCTAATATACACCACACCAGTTAATATACACCAGCTAACACACACCACACCAGCTAATAAACACCAGCTAATACACACCACACCAGTTAATACACACCAGCTAATACACACCACACCAGCTAATATACACCACACCAGCTAATACACACCAGCTAATACACACCACACCAGCTAATATACACCACAACAGCTAATACACACCACACCAGCTAATATAAACAAGACCAACTAATACACACCACACCAGCTAATATAACCACACCAGCTAATAGACACCACACCGGCTAATACACACCACACCAGCTAATATACACCACACCAGCTAATATGCACCACACCAGCTAATATGCACCACACCAGCTAATATACACCACACCAGCTAATATACACCACACTAGCTAATACACACCAGCTAATACACACCAGCTAATATACACCACACCGGCTAATATACACCACACCAGCTAATATACACCAGCTAATATAAACCACACCAGCTAATACACACCAGCTAATATACACCACACCAGCTAATATACACCACACCAGCTAATATACACCACACCAGCTAATATAAACCAGACCAGCTAATACACACCACACCAGCTAATATACACCACACCAGCTAATATACACCACACCAGCTAATACACACCACACCAGCTAATATACACCACACCAACTAATACACACCACACCAGCTAATACAACCACACCAGCTAATACACACCACACCGGCTAATACACACCACACCAGCTAATATACACCACACCAGCTAATACACACCACACCAGCTAATATACACCACACCAGCTAATACACACCACACCAGCTAATATACACCACACCGGCTAATACACATCACACCAGGTAATATACACCACACCAGCGAATATAACCACACCAGCTAATACACACCACACCGGCTAATACACACCACACCAGCTAATATACACCACACCAGCTAATACACACCAGCTAATACACACCACTCCAGCTAATATACACCACACCAGCTAATACACACCACACAAGCTAATACACACCACACCAGCTAATACACACCACACCAGCTAATACACACCAGCTAATACAACACACACCAGCTAATATACACCACACCAGCTAATACACACCACACCAGCTAATATACACCACACCAGCTAATACACACCACACCGGCTAATACACACAACACCAGCTAATATACACCACACCAGCTAATATACACAACACCAGCTAATAGACACCAGCTAATACACACCACTCCAGCTAATACACACCACACCTGGTAATATACACCACACTAGCTAATATACACCACACCTGCTAAAATACTGTACACCAGCTAATATACACCACACCAGCTAATATACACCACACCAGCTAATACACACCAGCTAATATACACAACACCGGCTAGTACACACCACACCGGCTAATACACACCACACCGGCTAATACACACCACACCGGCTAATATACACCACACCAGCTAATATACACCAGCTAATATAAACCACACCAGCTAATACACATCAGCTAATACACACCACACCAGCTAATATACACCACACCAGCTAATATACACCACACCAGGTAATATACACCACACCAGCTAATATAAACCAGACCAGCTAATACACACCGCACCAGCTAATATACACCACACCAGCTAATATACCCCACACCAGCTAATACACATCACACCAGCTAATATACACCACACCAACTAATACACACCACACCAGCTAATACAACCACATCAGCTAATACACACCACACCGGCTAATACACACCACACCAGCTAATATACACCACAACAGCTAATAGACACCACACCAGCTGATATACACCACACCGGCTAATACACACCACACCAGCTAATATACACCACACCAGCTAATATAACCACACCAGCTAATACACAACACACCGGCTAATACACACCACACCGGCTAATATACACCACACCAGCTAATACACACCAGCTAATACACACCACACCAGCTATTATACACCACACCAGCTAATACACACCACACCAGCTAATACACACCACACCAGCTAATACACACCACACCAACTAATATACACCACACCAGCTAATACACACCACACCAGCTAATACACACCACACCAGCTAATATAACCACACCAGCTAATATAACCATACCAGCTAATACACACCAGCTAATACACATCACACCAGCTAATATACACCACACCAACTAATACACACCACACCAGCTAATACAACCACACCAGCTAATACACACCACACCGGCTAATACACACCACACCAGCTAATATACACCACACCAGCTAATACACACCACACCAGCTAATATACACCACACCAGCTAATACACACCACACCAGCTAATATACACCACACCGGCTAATACACACCACACCAGCTAATATACACCACACCAGCGAATATAACCACACCAGCTAATACACACCACACCGGCTAATACACACCACACCAGCTTATATACACCACACCAGCTAATACACACCAGCTAATACACACCACACAAGCTAATACACACCACACCAGCTAATACACACCACACCAGCTAATACACACCAGCTAATACAACACACACCAGCTAATATACACCACACCAGCTAATACACACCACACCAGCTAATATACACCACACCAGCTAATACACACCACACCGGCTAATACACACAACACCAGCTAATATACACCACACCAGCTAATATACACAACACCAGCTAATACACACCAGCTAATACACACCACTCCAGCTAATACACACCACACCTGGTAATATACACCACACTAGCTAATATACACCACACCTGCTAAAATACTGTACACCAGCTAATATACACCACACCAGCTAATATACACCACACCAGCTAATACACACCAGCTAATATACACAACACCGGCTAGTACACACCACACCGGCTAATACACACCACACCGGCTAATACACACCACACCGGCTAATATACACCACACCAGCTAATATACACCAGCTAATATAAACCACACAAGCTAATACACATCAGCTAATACACACCACACCAGCTAATATACACCACACCAGCTAATATACACCACACCAGGTAATATACACCACACCAGCTAATATAAACCAGACCAGCTAATACACACCGCACCAGCTAATATACACCACACCAGCTAATATACCCCACACCAGCTAATACACATCACACCAGCTAATATACACCACACCAACTAATACACACCACACCAGCTAATACAACCACATCAGCTAATACACACCACACCGGCTAATACACACCACACCAGCTAATATACACCACAACAGCTAATAGACACCACACCAGCTGATATACACCACACCGGCTAATACACACCACACCAGCTAATATACACCACACCAGCTAATATAACCACACCAGCTAATACACAACACACCGGCTAATACACACCACACCGGCTAATATACACCACACCAGCTAATACACACCAGCTAATACACACCACACCAGCTATTATACACCACACCAGCTAATACACACCACACCAGCTAATACACACCACACCAGCTAATACACACCACACCAACTAATATACACCACACCAGCTAATACACACCACACCAGCTAATACACACCACACCAGCTAATATAACCACACCAGCTAATATAACCATACCAGCTAATACACACCAGCTAATACACATCACACCAGCTAATATACACCACACCAACTAATACACACCACACCAGCTAATACAACCACACCAGCTAATACACACCACACCGGCTAATACACACCACACCAGCTAATATACACCACACCAGCTAATACACACCACACCAGCTAATATACACCACACCAGCTAATACACACCACACCAGCTAATATACACCACACCGGCTAATACACACCACACCAGCTAATATACACCACAACAGCGAATATAACCACACCAGCTAATACACACCACACCGGCTAATACACACCACACCAGCTTATATACACCACACCAGCTAATACACACCAGCTAATACACACCACTCCAGCTAATATACACCACACCAGCTAATACACACCACACAAGCTAATACACACCACACCAGCTAATACACACCACACCAGCTAATACACACCAGCTAATACAACACACACCAGCTAATATACACCACACCAGCTAATACACACCACACCAGCTAATATACACCACACCAGCTAATACACACCACACCAGCTAATACACACCACACCAGCTAATACACACCACACCAGCTAATATAACCACACCAGCAAATACACACCACACCGGCTAATACACACCACACCAGCTAATACACACCAGCTAATACACACCACACCAACTAATATACACCACACCAGCTAATACACACCAGCTAATACACACCACACCAGCTAATATACACCAAACCAGCTAATATACACCACACCAGCTAATATACACCACACCAGCTAATATACACCACAACAGCTAATACACACCACACCAGCTAATATAAACCAGACCAACTAATACACACCACACCAGCTAATATAACCACACCAGCTAATACACACCACACCGGCTAATACACACCACACCAGCTAATATACACTACACCAGCTAATATGCACCACACCAGCTAATATGCATCACACCAGCTAATATACACCAGACCAGCTAATATACACCACACTAGCTAATACACACCAGCTAATACACACCAGCTGATATACACGACACAGGCTAATACACACCACACCAGCTAATATAAACCAGACCAACTAATACACACCACACCAGCTAATATAACCACACCAGCTAATACACACCACACCAGCTAATATAAACCAGACCAGCTAATACACACCGCACCAGCTAATATACACCACACCAGCTAATATACCCCACACCAGCTAATACACACCACACCAGCTAATATACACCACACCAACTAATACACACCACACCAGCTAATACAACCACACCAGCTAATACACACCACACCGGCTAATACACACCACACCAGCTAATATACACCACACCAGCTAATACACACCACACCAGCTGATATACACGACACAGGCTAATACACACCACACCAGCTAATATACACCACACCAGCTAATATAACCACACCAGCTAATACACAACACACCGGCTAATACACACCACACCGGCTAATATACACCACACCAGCTAATACACACCACACCAGCTAATATACACCACACCAACTAATACACACCACACCAGCTAATACAACCACATCAGCTAATACACACCACACCAGCTAATACACACCACACCAGCTAATATAACCACACCAGCAAATACACACCACACCGGCTAATACACACCACACCAGCGAATACACACCAGCTAATACACACCACACCAACTAATATACACCACACCAGCTAATACACACCAGCTAATACACACCACACCAGCTAATATACACCAAACCAGCTAATATACACCACACCAGCTAATATACACCACACCAGCTAATATACACCACAACAGCTAATACACACCACACCAGCTAATATAAACCAGACCAACTAATACACACCACACCAGCTAATATAACCACACCAGCTAATACACACCACACCGGCTAATACACACCACACCAGCTAATATACACTACACCAGCTAATATGCACCACACCAGCTAATATGCACCACACCAGCTAATATACACCAGACCAGCTAATATACACCACACTAGCTAATACACACCAGCTAATACACACCAGCTGATATACACGACACCAGCTAATACACACCACACCAACTAATATACACCACACCAGCTAATACACACCACACCAGCTAATACACACCACACCAGCTAATATAACCACACCAGCTAATATAACCATACCAGCTAATACACACCAGCTAATACACATCACACCGGCTAATACACACCACACCAGCTAATATACACCAGCTAATATACACCACACCAGCTAATATACACCACACGAGCTAATATAACCACACCAGCTAATACACACCACACCGGCTAATACACAGCACACCGGCTAATATACACCACACCAGCTAATACACACCAGCTAATACACACCAGCTAATATACAACACACAAGCTAATACACACCACACCAGCTAATACACACCACACCGGCTAATACACACCACACCGGCTAATACACACCACACCGGCTAATATACACCACACCAGCTAATATACACCAGCTAATATAAACCACACCAGCTAATACACACCAGCTAATACACACTACACCAGCTAATATACACCACACCAGCTAATATACACCACACCAGCTAATATACACCACACCAGCTAATACACATTACACCAGCTAATACACACCACACCAGCTAATACACACCACACCAGCTAATACACACCACACCAGCTAATATAACCACACCAGCTAATACACACCACACCGGCTAATACACACCACACCAGCTAATACACACCAGCTAATACACACCACACCAGCTAATATACACCACACCAGCTAATACACACCAGCTAATACACACCACACCAGCTAATATACACCAAACCAGCTAATATACACCACACCAGCTAATATACACCACACCAGCTAATATACACCACAACAGCTAATACACACCACACCAGCTAATATAAACCAGACCAACTAATACACACCACATCAGCTAATATAACCACACCAGCTAATACACACCACACCGGCTAATACACACCACACCAGCTAATATACACCACACCAGCTAATATGCACCACACCAGCTAATATGCACCACACCAGCTAATATACACCACAGCAGCTAATATACACCACACTAGCTAATACACACCAGCTAATACACACCAGCTAATATACACCACACCGGCTAATATACACCACACCAGCTAATACACACCACACCAGCTAATATACACCACACCAGCTAATACACACCACACCGGCTAATACACACAACACCAGCTAATATACACCACACCAGCTAATATACACAACACCAGCTAATACACACCAGCTAATACACACCACTCCAGCTAATACACACCACACCTGGTAATATACACCACACTAGCTAATACACACCACACCGGCTAATACACACAACACCAGCTAATATACACCACACCAGCTAATATACACAACACCAGCTAATACACACCAGCTAATACACATCACACCGGCTAATACACACCACACCAGCTAATATACACCAGCTAATATACACCACACCAGCTAATATACACCACACGAGCTAATATAACCACACCAGCTAATACACACCACACCGGCTAATACACAGCACACCGGCTAATATACACCACACCAGCTAATACACACCAGCTAATACACACCAGCTAATATACAACACACAAGCTAATACACACCACACCAGCTAATACACACCACACCGGCTAATACACACCACACCGGCTAATACACACCACACCGGCTAATATACACCACACCAGCTAATATACACCAGCTAATATAAACCACACCAGCTAATACACACCAGCTAATACACACTACACCAGCTAATATACACCACACCAGCTAATATACACCACACCAGCTAATATACACCACACCAGCTAATACACATTACACCAGCTAATACACACCACACCAGCTAATACACACCACACCAGCTAATACACACCACACCAGCTAATATAACCACACCAGCTAATACACACCACACCGGCTAATACACACCACACCAGCTAATACACACCAGCTAATACACACCACACCAGCTAATATACACCACACCAGCTAATACACACCAGCTAATACACACCACACCAGCTAATATACACCAAACCAGCTAATATACACCACACCAGCTAATATACACCACACCAGCTAATATACACCACAACAGCTAATACACACCACACCAGCTAATATAAACCAGACCAACTAATACACACCACATCAGCTAATATAACCACACCAGCTAATACACACCACACCGGCTAATACACACCACACCAGCTAATATACACCACACCAGCTAATATGCACCACACCAGCTAATATGCACCACACCAGCTAATATACACCACAGCAGCTAATATACACCACACTAGCTAATACACACCAGCTAATACACACCAGCTAATATACACCACACCGGCTAATATACACCACACCAGCTAATACACACCACACCAGCTAATATACACCACACCAGCTAATACACACCACACCGGCTAATACACACAACACCAGCTAATATACACCACACCAGCTAATATACACAACACCAGCTAATACACACCAGCTAATACACACCACTCCAGCTAATACACACCACACCTGGTAATATACACCACACTAGCTAATATACACCACACCAGCTAATATACACCACACCAGCTAATATACACCACACCAGCTAATACACACCAGCTAATATACACCACACCGGCTAGTACACACCACACCGGCTAATACACACCACACCGGCTAATACACACCACACCGGCTAATATACACCACACCAGCTAATATACACCAGCTAATATAAACCACACCAGCTAATACACACCAGCTAATACACACCACACCAGCTAATATACACCACACCAGCTAATATACACCACACCAGCTAATATACACCACACCAGCTAATATAAACCAGACCAGCTAATACACACAGCACCAGCTAATATACACCACACCAGCTAATATACCCCACACCAGCTAATACACACCACACCAGCTAATATACACCACACCAACTAATATAACCACACCAGCTAATACACAACACACCGGCTAATATACACCACACCAGCTAATATAACCACACCAGCTAATACACACCACACCGGCTAATACACACCACACCAGCTAATATACACCACACCAGCTAATATAACCACACCAGCTAATACACAACACACCGGCTAATACACACCACACCGGCTAATATACACCACACCGGCTAATATACACCACACCAGCTAATACACATCAGCTAATACACACCACACCAGCTAATATACACCACACCAGCTAATACACACCACACCAGCTAATACACACCACACCAGCTAATACACACCACACCAACTAATATACACCACACCAGCTAATACACACCACACCAGCTAATACACACCACACCAGCTAATATAACCACACCAGCTAATATAACCATACCAGCTAATACACACCAGCTAATACACATCACACCGGCTAATACACACCACACCAGCTAATATACACAACAACAGCTAATATACACCACACCAGCAAATACACACCACACCAGCTAATACACACCACACCAGCAATATACACCACACCAGCTAATATACACCAAACCAGCTAATACACACCACACCAGCTAATATACACCACACCAGCTAATATACACCACACCCGCTAATATACACCAGCTAATATACACCACACCAGCTAATACACACCACACCAGGTAATACACACCACACCAGCTAATACACACCACACCAGCTAATATAAAGTACACCAGCTAATATAAAGTACACCAGCTAATATACACCAGCTAATATACACCACACCAGCTAATACACACCACACCAGCTAATATACACCACACCAGCTAATACACACTACACCAGCTAATATACACCACTCCAGCTAATACACACCACACCAGGTAATATACACCACACTAGCTAATATACACCACACCAGCTAAAATACTGTACACCAGCTAACATACACCACACCAGCTAATACACACCAGCTAATATACACCACACCGGCTAATATACACCACACCGGCTAATACACACCAGACCGGCTAATACACACCACACCGGCTAATACACACCACACCAGCTAATATACACCACACCAGCTAATATACACCAGCTAATATAAACCACACCAGCTAATACACACCAGCTAATACACACCACACCAGCTAATATACACCACACCAGCTAATATACACCACACCAGGTAATACACACCAGCTAATACACACCAGCTAATATACACCACACCAGCTAATACACACCAGCTAATACACACCACACCAGCTAATACACCACACCAGCTAATATACACCACGCCAGCTAATACACACCACACCAGCTAAAATACACCACATCAGCTAATACACACCACACCGGCTAATACACACCACATCAGTGAATATACACCACACCAGCTAATATACACCACACCAGCTAGTACACACCACACCAGCTAATACACACCACACCAGCTAATACACACCAGCTAATACACACCAGCTAATACACACCAGCTAATACACACCACACCGGCTAATACACACCACACCGGCTAATACACACCACACCGGCTAATATACACCACACCAGCTAATATACACCAGCTAATATAAACCACACCAGCTAATACACACCAGCTAATACACACTACACCAGCTAATATACACCACACCAGCTAATATACACCACACCAGCTAATATACACCACACCAGCTAATACACATTACACCAGCTAATACACACCACACCAGCTAATACACACCACACCAGCTAATACACACCACACCAGCTAATATAACCACACCAGCTAATACACACCACACCGGCTAATACACACCACACCAGCTAATACACACCAGCTAATACACACCACACCAGCTAATATACACCACACCAGCTAATACACACCAGCTAATACACACCACACCAGCTAATATACACCAAACCAGCTAATATACACCACACCAGCTAATATACACCACACCAGCTAATATACACCACAACAGCTAATACACACCACACCAGCTAATATAAACCAGACCAACTAATACACACCACATCAGCTAATATAACCACACCAGCTAATACACACCACACCGGCTAATACACACCACACCAGCTAATATACACCACACCAGCTAATATGCACCACACCAGCTAATATGCACCACACCAGCTAATATACACCACACCAGCTAATATACACCACACTAGCTAATACACACCAGCTAATACACACCAGCTAATATACACCACACCGGCTAATATACACCACACCAGCTAATACACACCACACCAGCTAATATACACCACACCAGCTAATACACACCACACCGGCTAATACACACAACACCAGCTAATATACACCACACCAGCTAATATACACAACACCAGCTAATACACACCAGCTAATACACACCACTCCAGCTAATACACACCACACCTGGTAATATACACCACACTAGCTAATATACACCACACCAGCTAATATACACCACACCAGCTAATATACACCACACCAGCTAATACACACCAGCTAATATACACCACACCGGCTAGTACACACCACACCGGCTAATACACACCACACCGGCTAATACACACCACACCGGCTAATATACACCACACCAGCTAATATACACCAGCTAATATAAACCACACCAGCTAATACACACCAGCTAATACACACCACACCAGCTAATATACACCACACCAGCTAATATACACCACACCAGCTAATATACACCACACCAGCTAATATAAACCAGACCAGCTAATACACACAGCACCAGCTAATATACACCACACCAGCTAATATACCCCACACCAGCTAATACACACCACACCAGCTAATATACACCACACCAACTAATATAACCACACCAGCTAATACACAACACACCGGCTAATATACACCACACCAGCTAATATAACCACACCAGCTAATACACACCACACCGGCTAATACACACCACACCAGCTAATATACACCACACCAGCTAATATAACCACACCAGCTAATACACAACACACCGGCTAATACACACCACACCGGCTAATATACACCACACCGGCTAATATACACCACACCAGCTAATACACACCAGCTAATACACACCACACCAGCTAATATACACCACACCAGCTAATACACACCACACCAGCTAATACACACCACACCAGCTAATACACACCACACCAACTAATATACACCACACCAGCTAATACACACCACACCAGCTAATATAACCACACCAGCTAATATAACCATACCAGCTAATACACACCAGCTAATACACATCACACCGGCTAATACACACCACACCAGCTAATATACACAACAACAGCTAATATACACCACACCAGCAAATACACACCACACCAGCTAATACACACCACACCAGCAATATACACCACACCAGCTAATATACACCAAACCAGCTAATACACACCACACCAGCTAATATACACCACACCAGCTAATATACACCACACCCGCTAATATACACCAGCTAATATACACCACACCAGCTAATACACACCACACCAGGTAATACACACCACACCAGCTAATACACACCACACCAGCTAATATAAAGTACACCAGCTAATATAAAGTACACCAGCTAATATACACCAGCTAATATACACCACACCAGCTAATACACACCACACCAGCTAATATACACCACACCAGCTAATACACACTACACCAGCTAATATACACCACTCCAGCTAATACACACCACACCAGGTAATATACACCACACTAGCTAATATACACCACACCAGCTAAAATACTGTACACCAGCTAACATACACCACACCAGCTAATACACACCAGCTAATATACACCACACCGGCTAATATACACCACACCGGCTAATACACACCAGACCGGCTAATACACACCACACCGGCTAATACACACCACACCAGCTAATATACACCACACCAGCTAATATACACCAGCTAATATAAACCACACCAGCTAATACACACCAGCTAATACACACCACACCAGCTAATATACACCACACCAGCTAATATACACCACACCAGGTAATACACACCAGCTAATACACACCAGCTAATATACACCACACCAGCTAATACACACCAGCTAATACACACCACACCAGCTAATACACCACACCAGCTAATATACACCACGCCAGCTAATACACACCACACCAGCTAAAATACACCACATCAGCTAATACACACCACACCGGCTAATACACACCACATCAGTGAATATACACCACACCAGCTAATATACACCACACCAGCTAGTACACACCACACCAGCTAATACACACCACACCAGCTAATACACACCAGCTAATACACACCAGCTAATACACACCAGCTAATATACACCACACCAGTTAATATACACCAGCTAACACACACCACACCAGCTAATAAACACCAGCTAATACACACCACACCAGCTAATACACACCAGCTAATACACACCACACCAGCTAATATACACCACACCAGCTAATACACACCAGCTAATACACACCACACCAGCTAATATACACCACAACAGCTAATACACACCACACCAGCTAATATAAACAAGACCAACTAATACACACCACACCAGCTAATATAACCACACCAGCTAATACACACCACACCGGCTAATACACACCACACCAGCTAATATACACCACACCAGCTAATATGCACCACACCAGCTAATATGCACCACACCAGCTAATATACACCACACCAGCTAATATACACCACACTAGCTAATACACATCAGCTAATACACACCAGCTAATATACACCACACCAGCTAATATACACCACACCGGCTAATACACACCAGACCGGCTAATACACACCACACCGGCTAATACACACCACACCAGCTAATATACACCACACCAGCTAATATACACCAGCTAATATAAACCACACCAGCTAATACACACCAGCTAATACACACCACACCAGCTAATATACACCACACCAGCTAATATACACCACACCAGGTAATACACACCAGCTAATACACACCAGCTAATATACACCACACCAGCTAATACACACCAGCTAATACACACCACACCAGCTAATACACCACACCAGCCAATATACACCACGCCAGCTAATACACACCACACCAGCTAAAATACACCACATCAGCTAATACACACCACACCGGCTAATACACACCACATCAGTGAATATACACCACACCAGCTAATATACACCACACCAGCTAGTACACACCACACCAGCTAATACACACCAGCTAATACACACCAGCTAATACACACCAGCTAATATACACCACACCAGTTAATATACACCAGCTAACACACACCACACCAGCTAATAAACACCAGCTAATACACACCACACCAGCTAATATAAACCAGCTAATACACACCACACCAGCTAATATACACCACACCAGCTAATACACACCAGCTAATACACACCACACCAGCTAATATACACCACAACAGCTAATACACACCACACCAGCTAATATAAACAAGACCAACTAATACACACCACACCAGCTAATATAACCACACCAGCTAATACACACCACACCGGCTAATACACACCACACCAGCTAATATACACCACACCAGGTAATATGCACCACACCAGCTAATATGCACCACACCAGCTAATATACACCACACCAGCTAATATACACCACACTAGCTAATACACATCAGCTAATACACACCAGCTAATATACACCACACCGGCTAATATACACCACACCAGCTAATATACACCAGCTATTATAAACCACACCAGCTAATACACACCAGCTAATATACACCACACCAGCTAATATACACCACACCAGCTAATATACACCACACCAGCTAATATAAACCAGACCAGCTAATACACACCACACCAGCTAATACAACCACACCAGCTAATACACACCACACCGGCTAATACACACCACACCAGCTAATACACACCACACCAGCTAATATACACCACACCGGCTAATACAACCACACCAGCTAATACACACCACACCGGCTAATACACAACACACCAGCTAATATACACCACACCAGCTAATACACACCAGCTAATACACACCATTCCAGCTAATATACACCACACCAGCTAATACACACCACACCAGCTAATACAAACCACACCAGCTAATATACACCACACCAGCTAATACACACCACACCAGCTAATACACACCGCACCAGCTAATATACACCACACCAGCTAATATACCCCACACCAGCTAATACACACCACACCAGCTAATATACACCACACCAGCTAATACACACCAGCTAATACACACCACACCAGCTAATATACACCACACCAGCTAATACACACCACACCAGCTAATACACACCACACCAACTAATATACACCACACCAGCTAATACACACCACACCAGCTAATACACACCTCACCAGCTAATATAACCACACCAGCTAATATAACCACACCAGCTAATACACACCAGCTAATACACATCGCACCAGCTAATACACACCGCACCAGCTAATAAACACCACACCAGCTAATACACACCACACCAGCTAATATACACCACACCAACTAATACACACCACACCAGCTAATACAACCACACCAGCTAATACACACCACACCGGCTAATACACACCACACCAGCTAATATACACCACACCAGCTAATACACACCACACCAGCTGATATACACCACACCGGCTAATACACACCACACCAGCTAATATACACCACACCAGCTAATATAACCACACCAGCTAATACACAACACACCGGCTAATACACACCACACCGGCTAATATACACCACACCAGCTAATACACACCAGCTAATACACACCACACCAGCTAATATACACCACACCAGCTAATACACACCACACCAGCTAATACACACCACACCAGCTAATACACACCACACCAACTAATATACACCACACCAGCTAATACACACCACACCAGCTAATACACACCACACCAGCTAATATAACCACACCAGCTAATATAACCATACCAGCTAATACACACCAGCTAATACACATCACACCGGCTAATACACACCACACCAGCTAATATACACCACACCAGCTAATACACACCACACCAGGTAATATACAACACACCAGGTAATATACAACACACCAGCTAATATACACCAGCTAATATACACCACACCAGCTAATATACACCACACCAGCTAATATACACCAGCTAATATACACCACACCAGCTAATACACACCACACCAGCTAATACACACCACACCAGCTAATACACACCACACCAGTTAATATAAAGTACACCAGCTAATATAAAGTACACCAGCTAATATACACCAGCTAATATACACCACACCAGCTAATACACACCACACCAGCTAATATACACCACACCAGCTAATACACACCACACCAGCTAATATACACCACTCCAGCTAATACACACCACACCAGGTAATATACACCACACTAGCTAATATACACCACACCAGCTAAAATACTGTACACCAGCTAATATACACCACACCAGCTAATATACACCACACCAGCTAATACACACCAGCTAATATACACCACACCGGCTAATATACACCACACCGGCTAATACACACCACACCGGCTAATACACACCACACCGGCTAATACACACCACACCGGCTAATATACACCACACCAGCTAATATACACCAGCTAATATAAACCACACCAGCTAATACACACCAGCTAATACACACCACACCAGCTAATATACACCACACCAGCTAATATACACCACACCAGCTAATACACACCAGCTAATACACACCAGCTAATATACACCACACCAGCTAATATACACCACACCAGCTAATACACACCAGCTAATACACACCACACCAGCTAATACACCACACCAGCTAATATACACCACGCCAGCTAATACACACCACACCAGCTAAAATACACCACATCAGCTAATACACACCACACCGGCTAATACACACCACATCAGCTAATATACACCACACCAGCTAATATACACCACACCAGCTAGTACACACCACACCAGCTAATACACACCACACCAGCTAATACACACCAGCTAATACACACCAGCTAATACACACCAGCTAATATACACCACACCAGCTAATATACACCAGCTAACACACACCACACCAGCTAATAAACACCAGCTAATACACACCACACCAGCTAATACACACCAGCTAATACACACCACACCAGCTAATATACACCACACCAGCTAATACACACCACACCAGCTAATACACACCAGCTAATATACACCACACCAGCTAATATACACCACACCAGCTAATACACACCACACCAGCTAATATACACCACGCCAGCTAACACACACCACACTAGCTAATACACACCACACCAGCTAATATACACCACACCAGCTAATATACACCACACCAGCTAATATACACCAGCTAATATAAACCACACCAGCTAATACACACCAGCTAATATACACCACACCAGCTAATATACACCACACCAGCTAATATACACCACACCAGCTAATATAAACCAGACCAGCTAATACATACCACACCAGCTAATATACACCACACCAGCTAATATACACCACACCAGCTAATACACACCACACCAGCTAATATACACCACACCAACTAATACACACCACACCAGCTAATACAACCACACCAGCTAATACACACCACACCGGCTAATACACACCACACCAGCTAATACACACCACACCAGCTAATATACACCACACCGGCTAATACACACCACACCAGCTAATATACACCACACCAGCGAATATAACCACACCATGCTAATACACACCACACCGGCTAATACACAACACACCAGCTAATATACACCACACCAGCTAATACACACCAGCTAATACACACCATTCCAGCTAATATACACCACACCAGCTAATACACACCACACCAGCTAATACACACCACACCAGCTAATATACACCACACCAGCTAATACACACCACACCAGCTAATATACACCACACCAGCTAATACACACCACACCAGCTAATACACACCACACCAGCTAATACACACCACACCAGCTAATATACACCACACCAGCTAATACACACCACACCAGGTAATACACACCACACCAGCTAATATACACCCGCACAAGAAATGAGACAGATACTAAAAGCGATTCTCACCTTCATAGTCTTGGCTCCCTCCACCAGACTGCCTCCTAGGAAGGTGTTGTACATGATTCTGCAGAACCCTCTGGAGACACTGAAGGTAAAGTGGAACAGGCCCATGATGACGGACCAATAGAAGGAGACCAGCGTCATCACCATGTCCTTCACTGTCATCTTTTTCATCCTCTTTATCTGCTTCTTCAGACTCTTCATGGACAGAACCTGTAGAGGAAAGAAGTCCTTGGTAGTCTTTAAATGGATGTACTGGCTGTATGCATATATATATATATATATATATATATATATACACTTTTGATATTGTCAAATGAAATACATTTACATTCATCAGGAACATGACGTTGTAGCGTAGAGCCATCAGGGCGGTCCGGACCGTGGTCACAGAGAAGAAGCCCATCTCAGGGCTCTCCTCTTCCGGTTTCTCTTTCTCGCTCTCCTCCTTCACGGCCGACCGTTCGCCGATGTCGGACATCTGGGCGGCCAGCTGCATCTCAAAAATGGTGTCCTCGCAGAAGTTAACGAACAGCTCCATCTTCTCTTTCTCCCCGCCCTCGTTGACTACGTCGAAGATGAACTGGCGTTTGGACTCTTTGACCTGAGGCTTCTCCCACTGCGTACGACTGGACTCACTGATCTCGAAGTAGACTCTCTCGATGCGCTTGGCACTGCCCATGATCTCGATACGGCCCAGGTACGGCTGGAAGTAATTCAGCACACTCTCAGCCAGCTCCAGGAAGGTCTGCAGGCGCGTGTCGTGGGGCATGTGTTCAGACAGGTTGGTCAGAAGGACAGCCACGTTGAAGCCAATGTCTTTGGCCGGCTCGTGGAAACGCTCCACAAACTCCTCGTAGTCCAATAGCTCATTCTCATCAGGCTCGGCACAGGAGAGCAGGAACTCCGTCTCAGACTGGGTATAGTGCTTGTGGCTCTCCATGGCTTTGTGGAAGTCTCTCTTGGAGATGACCCCTTTACCATCCGGGTCGTACTCCTTTATAAGAATAATAAAACATTTCACTGGATTTGAAAGACACTAATCAAGACACTCAACGTACATTAAAAGTACATTAAAATTACCTCTTGAGGATACCCTAGGATAGGGTATCAGCGCATTTTGAAAAAAATTTGTTCCCATTTTCAACGGCCTACTAATCAAACTCAGAAGCTAGGACATGCATATACTTATTATATATGGATAGAAAACACCCTAAAGTTTCTAAAACTGTTTGAATGGTGTCTGTGAGTATAACAGAACTCATATGGCAGTCAAAACCCCGAGACCGATTGAAACAGGAAGTGGAATTCTGAATTGTGGACTCGACTTCATCACTTTGCCTATTAATCACACCGTGAGCAATGGTTCACTGAGCACTTCCTATTGCTTCCACTAGATGTCCCCAGTCTTTTCACAGTGGTTTGAGCCTTATACAGTCGAAACTCAGTGAATGAGACGCATTGGAAATTGGTCACAGGGGATGGGCCATCACCATTATGACGTCGGCGGCCCAGTCTACCCCCACCTTTGGAAACGTTTTAAAACACTCTGCAATCGTCCCCGTTGAATCTTATTGCCTCTCTTGGTGTTACAGGCCCTGAAGATGAATGTTTTACAACGTTTGACATGTTTGAACGAACCTAGAGGAGGGAAAAAGTACATTTTCCGAAACTACTGTCCCGCGCACGTCGGAGCATTTGGAGACAGCCCTAGGACACGCTACCAACAGCAGGCTAATGGAACATGAATGATGGACTTTTTCGACCGAAAATACATCTGTTGTGGACCTGGGATTCCTGGAAGTGCTTTCTGATGAAGACAACTAAAGGTAGGCGATTATTGACAATATTATACAAGATCAGATGTGATTTGCGATTGTTCCAAGATGGCGCGGCGCTAGTTTTCCAGGCTCATTTTCTGAGTATCGCATCTCCTTTTATCGCAAAGTGTGATTACCCAGTAAAGTTAATTTAAAATCTGGTATGACAGGTGTTCTCAAGAGATATTCATCTATAAATGTTAGATTGACAATATAAATTTTAAAAAATGTTTTCGAATAGTAATAAATGGAATTATGCACTGTTTCCCGGGACGCATTTGAGGGGAAAATAGTTAGTCAACGTCAGACGCCGATGTAAAATGCTGTTTTTATATATAAATATGACCTTTATTGAACAAAAGAATGCATGCTGTGTGTAACATGATGTCCTAGGTGTGTCATCTGATGAAGTTTGTAAAAGGTTAGTGCTGCATTTAGCTGTCTTCTGGGTTTATGTGACATTATATGCTAGCTTGAAAAATGGGTGTCTGATTATTTCTGGCTTGGTACTCTGCTGACATTATCTAATGTTTTGCTTTCGCTGTAAAGCCTTTTTGAAATCGGACAACGTGGTTAGATTAAGGAGATGTTTATCTTTCAAAGAGTGTATGTTTGAAAAATTTGAATTTTGACATTTATTTGGTTTCAAATTTGCCGCTCTTGAAATGCACCTGCTGTTGATAGGGTGCACCACGGGTGGCACGCTAGCGTCCCACATAGCCCCAAGAGGTTAAAAGTACATTAAATGTACCTTAAAAGTACATTAAAAGTACCTTGAAGGCGTCGGACGACGTCAGGTCCTTGAGTTTAAGGAACATGTCGAAGAACTTGAGGATCATCTCCACGTTGTTGGAGGACTCTACTAACATGTCTACCATCTGCTTCCCGATGGTTCCGTTGACCACGTTGCCTTCCAGCATGGACAGCAGCATCACAACCATGTCTTTCTGCAGATCCATCAACTCTTTCAACAACTCTATCTGGCTCGAGTCCTGAAGGAAGGACAACAACATCCACTTACAAAACTGTTCAGAACATCAAGAAAACTACTACTACTACTACTACTGCCACTGCTACTACTACTAATGCTACTACCACTACTACTACTACTAATGCTACTACCACTACTACTACTACTAATGCTACTACTAATGCTACAACTAATACTAAAACTAATACTACTGCTACTACTACTACTACTACTACTACTAAAATGAATACTACCACTACTACTAATGCTGCTACTACTACTACTACTAATACTAATATTACTACTACTAATACTACTATTACTACTAATACTACTACTACTGCTCCTACTGCAGTGGTCGCCAACCGGTCGATCTTCAAGGCATTCCTAGTCAATCACCAAACATTTCTGTGGAAACGTTAACAATAAAGGCTTGCACTCTTTTTTTGTGTGTTGTGCCCGTTGGCGGTAGATGATGCTCTTGTTTCAGAAACCCTGTTGGCGGTAGATGCTCTTGTTTCAGAAACCCTGTTGGCGGTAGATGCTCTTGTTTCAGAAACCCTGTTGGCGGTAGATGCTCTTGTTTCAGAAACCCTGTTGGCAGTAGATGCTCTTGTTTCAGAAACCCTTTTGGCGGTAAATGCTCTTGTTTCAGAAACCCTGTTGGCGGTAAATGCTCTTGTTTCAGAAACCCTGTTGGCGGTAGATGCTCTTGTTTCAGAAACCCTGTTGGCAGTAGATGCTCTTGTTTCTACTGGTACTACTACTACTGGTACTACTACTACTGGTACTACTGGTACTACTAATACTGGTACTACTACTACTACTACAACTGGTACTACTACTACTACTACTGGTACTACTACTACTACTACTACTACAACTGGTACTACTACTACTACAACTGATACAACTACTACTGGTACTACTACAACTGGTACTACTACAACTGGTACTACTACTACTGGTACTACTACTACAACTGGTACTACTGGGACTACTACTACTGGTACTACTACTACAACTGGTACTACTACTACTGGTACTACTATTACCACTAATACTACTGGTACTACTACTACTGGTACTACTACTACTACTACTACTACTACTACTGGTACTACTACTACTGGTACTATTATTACCACTACTACTACTGGTACTACTACTACTGGTACTACTATTACCACTAATACTACTGGTACTACTACAACTAATACTACTACTACTGGTACTACTACTACTACTACCACAACTGGTACTACTACTACTGGTACTACTACTACAACTGGTACTACTGGTACTACTACTGCTACAACTGGTACTACTACTACTGGTACTACTACTACTACTGGTACTACTACTGCTACAACTGGTACTACTACTACTGCTGCTACTAATACTACTACTACTAACACCACTACCACTACCACCACTACTACTACTACTACTAATACTACTGCTACCACTACTACTACCACCACTACTACTACCACCACTACTACTACCACCACTACTACTACCACTACTACTGCTACAACTGGTACAACTACTACTGGTACTAATACTATTGGTACTACTACTACTGGTACTACTACCGCTACAACTGGTACTACTACTACTGATACTACTACTACTACAACTGGTACAACTACTACTGGTACTACTACTACTACTACAACTGGTACTACTACTACTGGTACTACTACTACTACTGGTACTACTACTGCTACAACTGGTACTACTACTACTGCTGCTACTAATACTACCACTACTAACACCACTACCACCACTACTACTACTGCTGCTACTAATACTACCACTACTACTACCACTACTACTGCTACTACAACAAGAACTACTACAACAACTACTATTACTGCTACTACTGCTACATAGTAATCCAATGAAAATGACCTGTGATAGCTTCATCTGCATGTGAGCGAAGACATGGAGGAAGCCAACGACAGCGTCCCACAGACGGCTGTGAGCTAAACTCTGCTGGTTCCCAGTACACGGTCCCTACAACACACAAAAAAACAAAAAAACACATCATGGTACATAAAGTCTGCCTGTGAAAACATTTACTTTACTATATCAAGGGAGAATAAGGATAGCCCTGGGATCAACAGTACCTGTATGTACTCTGTGAGTGTATTGAAGACCTGTTTCGCGACGTTAATTGCCTTGGAGAAATTCCTCTGCCCTTGTTCATCAATGACGTCCTTTCCGGAATAGTACCAGTAGAAATCACTGATTGATTCCTGTGTCGAGAATAGTCAAATAGGCAAGTGGTTAGTGTAACAGTGTAGGTTCCGTCCCTCTCCTCGCCCCAACCCGGGCTCGAACCAGGGACCCCCTGCACACATCAACAACTGACACCCACGAAGCTTCATACCCATCGCGCCACAAAAGCCGCGGCCCTTGCAGCTACTACTACTTAAGGTCTCAGAGCGAGTTACGTCACCGATTGAAACGCTATTAGCGCACACCACCGCTAACTAACTAGCCATTTCACATCGGTTACATTAGCAACAGTATGATTGTTCTATTTAGCAAGAGTTTAAGAGCCGTAACAATATAACCCGAAGAAGACTGTAAAGGTGAGCTCACCTGAACTCTAAGAAGGTAGTCCACGGTAGAGATGATGACGTTGACTGTAGTGTTGTTCCCTGTCTGTGTTCTCAGGTAATTCTGAAAGTCTTTCAACATCGAGGTGGAAAATTGGTAGAGTAACAACACACAGACAACGTAAGATTCAAAATACAACTGGGGGAAACAACTAGGAAACAGAGAGGAGATTGATTCTGGTTATTGACTAGTGGGGGGGGGAGGGGGGCAACAGTAGTCTGGTGAGCCAGACTGGAAGTCTCGCGTGACTTGGGCTAGACGACAGTACCGCTCACCTGAGTTGTGACCTTCACAGAGCAGCTGGAGGAAACGGAACAGGTCACAGGTAAACACGTCATCCTGCATCACCTTCTCTCCTGTACGGTGTGGGAAGACGGACGGACGGACAGACGGGAGAACAACAGAGAGCATAAATAACAGAGCTGGCTAGGTTTTGATCCACAATAACTACTGATCTGACTGAGGTGTGCAGTAAAACCCAGGTACACCTGGGACACAAGATACACCTAGGACACCTGGGACACATGATACACCTGGGACACAAGATACACCTAGGACACAATATACACCTGGGACACAAGATACACCTGCGACACATGATACACCTAGGACACAATATACACCTGGGACACAAGATACACCTGCGACACATGATACACCTGGGACACATGATACACCTGGGACACATGATACACCTGGGACACGTGATACACCTGGCACACGTGATACACCTGGGACACGTGATACACCTGGGACACAAGATACACCTGGGACACAAGATACACCTGGGACACATGATACACCTGGGACACATGATACACCTGCGACACAAGATACACCCGCGACACATGATACACCTGGGACACATGATACACCTGGGACACATGGTATACCTGGCACACATGATACACCTGGCACACATGATACACCTGGCACACATGATACACCTGTGACACATGATACACCTGGGACACATGATACACAAGATACACCTGGGACACATGAAACACCTGGGACACATGATACACCTGGCACACATGATACACCTGGCACACGGGATACACCTGGGACACCTGGGACACACGATACACCTGGGACTCATGATACACCTGGCACACATGATACACCTGGGACACATGATACACCTGGCACACATGATACACCTGTGACACATGATACACCTGTGACACATGATACACCTGTGACACATGATACACCTGGGACACATGAT
This sequence comes from Salmo salar, assembly GCF_965601325.2. Classification (NCBI taxonomy): domain Eukaryota; kingdom Metazoa; phylum Chordata; class Actinopteri; order Salmoniformes; family Salmonidae; genus Salmo; species Salmo salar. Next base: position 121,811,116 of record NC_138291.1, on the reverse strand, counting down.
ACACCTGGCACACATGATACACCTGGCACACATGATACACCTGGGACACATGTAACACCTGGGACACATGATACACCTGGCACACATGATACACCTGGGACACATGATACACTTGGGACACAAGACACACCTGGGACACATGATACAGCTGGGACACATGACACACCTGGGACACATGATACACCTGGCACACACATCACATGATTCACAGAGTCTGGAATGGGTGAGCAACATGGGAGTGATCTGAGATGAAACGGTACTAACTGAAGCAGCATTTTACACCGGAGTCTTTGAGCCACTAAAGTACGATTTATAAATAGAGGGGTAAATAGATTTGTTGACCTCTTAGGTCCTTGTAGAAGCAGTAGTATTCAGTCTAAGCTGGGAACCAACTAAGCACGACCAGCAGGGCTACAGTATACTAACTGTGTTTTAAAAAGGCTGCCTCTAAAGTAACGACGCTAATGAAAAGAAGCTGACAGGCTGGTAACACGGTGTGGGGTTGTGACGCGTCCACTGTTATGTTACCAACTCTGACAACATAAAGATATCTTGGTCTGAATTTCATGTAAGAGAGAGAAATAAAACAGGCTTGAAAGTGCTTCAGATGATACAGTGAAGTAAATACAGAGATAATCACTGGGATATAGATAGCTACTTTGATGTATTTCAGGGAGAGTATAAATGACCGATGTGAACGCACAGTTAAGGCTTGCTATTTTACACCGCCCGGCCTACGGGAGAAAAAACACCTATAGCAAATTGCTACTACTATTTCCAATGGTTTAGACAGCAACAATACAAGGTAACACTAGAATGTATATTTGGTAAGTGCACTTTCAGGCATATTTCACCATGATAGACCAGATATGAAGTCTCAATAAGTGGCTAATTAGTCAACAAAGGGCTACATGTCACCCCTCGCACATTGACTCTGTACCGGTACCCCCTGTATATAGCCTCCATATTGACTCGGTACCGGTACCCCCTGTATATAGCCTCCACATTGACTCTGTACCGTAACACCCTGTATATAGCCTCCACATTGACTCTGTACTGGTACCCCCTGCATATAGCCTCCATATTGACTCGGTACCGGTACCCCCTGTATATAGCCTCCACATTGATTCTGTACCGTAACACCCTGTATATAGCCTCCACATTGACTCTGTACTGGTACCCCCTGTATATAGCCTCCATATTGACTCGGTACCGGTACCCCCTGTATATAGCCTCCACATTGACTCTGTACCGTAACACCCTGTATATAGCCTCCACATTGACTCTGTACTGGTACCCCCTGTATATAGCCTCCACATGAACTCTGTACCGGTACCCCCTGTATATAGCCTCCACATTGACTCTGTAACAGTACCCCCTGTATATAGTCTTGCTATTGTTATTTTACTGCTGCTCTTAAATTATTTGTTACTTTTATTTCTTATTTTTCGAGGTATTTTTCTTAAAACTGCATTGTTGGTTAACGGCTTGTAAGTAAGCATTTCACTGTGAGGTCTACACCTTTTGTATTCAGCGTATGTGATAAATACAATTTTATTTGGTTTGATTTGAATATTAGTCAACAGAAGGCTGTATGTTCCCTGGGAATATTTCACATATGTTGTCATAACTTTTGTTATAAATCTCATAAAGGTTGATGAATAATGCTAATAGTAGGAAAGCATAATGTGCCAGTAGCCAGTCATTATTACCAACTGTTAGCCATTAGCATTTAGCTTCCTCTGGTATATCATACAAACTAATATGGACTTTTCAAAGAGATATTGAGTGTAAATCAACAACAATAACAGAAACATGAATGAAAATACAATATCAGTTCAAAAACACAACATAAATAATTGGGGGTTAAGTTCATAGAAAAATTGACAATTTTCACATAAAAAAAAACTAAAGTACGAACACAAATAACAACAAAGGATACAACAACATTGACTACATCACAGCTGGACCAATCACAGAACACAGAATCAACAGCTGGACCAATCACAGGCACACAGGGGTCAACAACTAGACCAATCAGAGGGGAGACACTTGGGTGATTGGGTAAAACCTTTCACTAGGCACAGATCAGACCACTGACGCCAATCAGCCACAAGGTCTTAATGGACAACAGACTACAGACAGGCGAGGACACCACAAGTTCTCCATATATATATATATATATATATATATATATATATATATATATATATATATACACGGATAACACACATCCAGCAACTGCCACGATGGGGGACCAGAACAGACCAGATCACCACTTCACTTCAAAACAGCTCACTGATCTTACATCTACAGTTACAGCCAGATACAAACCCCAAGAGGGACGAGAGGGGGAGAGAGAGAGAGAGAGAGAGAGAGAGGCTGGTTGTCTACAGTACAGCTCTACAACAGCATTACATGGCTTTAGGTTGGATAGAAAGAGAGATTAGAGAAGAGAGAGAGAGAAGAGGTGAGAGAGAGAGAGTCGAGGTGAGAGAGAGAGAGAGAAGGGGTGAGAGAGAGTCGAGGTGAGAGACAGAGAAGAGGTGTGTGAGAGAGAGAAGAGGTGTGAGAGAGAGAGAGAGAGAGAGAATGGGTGAGAGAGAGAGAGTCGAGGTGAGAGAGAGAAGAGGTGTGAGAGAGAGAGAGAGAGAAGAGGTGTGAGAGAGCAAGAGAAGAGGTGTGAGAGAGAGAGAAGAAGAGGTGAGAGAGAAGAGGTGTGAGAGAGAGAGCGAGAGAGAGAGAGAGAGAGAAGGGGTGAGAAAGAGAGTCGAGGTGAGAGAGAGAAGAGGTGTGAGAGAGAGAAGGTGTGAGAGAGAGAGAGAGAGAGAGAGCGAGAGAAGAGGTGTGAGAGAGAGGTGAGAGAGAGAGAAGAGGTAAGAGAGAGAAGAGGTGAGAGAGAGAAGAGGTGTGAGAGAGAGAAGGGGTGAGAGAGAGAGAGAGAGAGAGAGAGAGAGAGAGAGAGAAGAGGTGTGAGAGAGAGGAAAAAGAGAGAGAGAGAGAGTGAAGGGGTGAGAGAGAGAGAGAGAGAGAGAGAAGGGGTGAGAGAGAGAGAGAGAGAGAGAAGAGGTGTGAGAGAGGAGAGAGAGAGAGAAGAGGAGAGAGAGAGAGAGAGAGAGAAGAGGTGAGAGAGAGAGAAGAGGTGAGAGAGAGAGAAGAGGTGAGAGAGAGAGGTGAGAGAGAGAGAGAAAAGAGGTGAGAGAGAGAGAAGAGGTGTGTGAGAGAGAAGAGGTGAGAGAGAGGTGAGAGAGAGAGAGAGAGAGAAGAGGTGAGAGAGAGAGAAGAGGTGAGAGAGAGAGGTACACCAGACCTCAGAACAGACTGACAGCGTCATGCTATAGTAAGGCAGAACAGCAGGATAAAGGGAAGGAAGAGGCGTTTGACTCACGACCTGGACAGCTAAACACATCTAACAACACAAAGCTAACGAACGAACGACTGGAAAATGGCAGAAGTCATAATTACCACGCTCATGAGTGATGACTGAGGAGGGGAAGACAGTACATTAAATCAAAGAGAAAAAAGGAAAGAAAGAAAGAAAGCAGAAGTCAAACAGATTACAAATAGCTTTCAATATGGTTTTCATATCGGTTTGTTTCTTTGTGTTTTGCTCAGCAAATAAATCAGTTTAGGGTCAAGTGTAGCGCAGAGGAGAAGTTGTTCTAGAAAACTGTACATTGTAGAGAATTATGGAACGACGTTTAGGTCTTTGCGTGTCAAACAAGATACAAGTCCCAATAACAAAGGCTTGTTGACCAATCAGGACCTGAATATGACTGCACGCCACATAATAATTCAACACGTTCATACATGTTTTACGTTGTTATTACACATTGATTACAGTATCACTCGTGTTTCACATGTCATGTCGTGTTTCATATGTCATGTCGTGTTTCACATGTCATGTCGTGTTTCACGTCATGTCGTGTTTCTTCATATGTCATGTCGTGTTTCTTCATATGTCATGTCGTGTTTCTTCATATTTCATGTCGTGTTTCACATGTCATGTCGTGTTTCACATGTCATGTCGTGTTTCACATGTCATGTCGTGTTTCACATGTCATGTCGTGTTTCACATGTCATGTCGTGTTTCATATGTCATGTCGTGTTTCATATGTCATGTCGTGTTTCATATGTCATGTCGTGTTTCATATGCTATGATGCTGGTCAAGTTTTTTCTCGCACACCTGCCGCAGGAGTGCAGACACACTTCCCCAGGCTCTAGACAGCGCTGGTTATTATACAGCTACACTTCCCCAGGCTCTGGACAGCGCTGGTTATTATACAGCTACACTTGCCCAGGCTCTGGACAGCGCTGGTTATTATACAGCTACACTTCCCCAGGCTCTGGACAGCGCTGGTTATTATACAGCTACACTTCCCCAGGCTCTGGACAGCGCTGGTTATTATACAGCTACACTTCCCCAGGCTCTGGACAGCGCTGGTTATTATACAGCTACACTTCCCCAGGCTCTGGACAGCGCTGGTTATTATACAGCTACACTTCCCCAGCCTCAGGACAGCGCTGGTTATTATACAGCTACACTTCCCCAGGCTCTGGACAGCGCTGGTTATTATACAGCTACACGTCCCCAGCCTCTGGACAGCGCTGGTTATTATACAGCTACACTTCCCCAGCCTCTGGACAGTGCTGGTTATTATACAGCTAGCCAGCTGATGGATGCAAAATATGTTCTTCCCCAAAAAACATAGTAAAACGACATAATCTGTTTCAGTAGCTATTTTGTTTAAAATATTTATTTTTTTAACTAGGCAAGTCAGTTAAGAACAAATTCTTATTTATAATGAAGGCCTGCCGGGGAACAGTGAGAGAGAGAAGAGGTGAGATTATGGCATTATTCTCTCTCTCTCACCTCTTCTCTCTTTCATGGGCAGAACGACAGATTTTTACCTTGTCAGTTTGGGGATTCAATCTAGCAACCTTTCTGGTTACTGGCCCAACGCTCTAACCACAATAGTGGACTTTGCGGTTAGGCTTCAAAATAAAAAGTCTAAATGAAAGTGATGCAAATGAATACAAAATAGTGGAATCATGCCATAATAGGAATAGATAATACTAAACTAGTTTGGAAAGTTCTTATATAAATTCAACAAAAGACAATCATTTGATCATTTGACAAAAATCTGTTGAAATCACAGTGGATGTATTAGAGTTTAGAATTGCATTGTGGGACATCCTTATTTCACTGTACAGCCTTACCTATGGATTATTTCACTGTACAGCCTTACCTATGGATTATTTCACTGTACAGTTTTACCTATGGATTATTTCACTGTACAGCCTTACCTATGGATTATTTCACTGTACAGCCTTACCTATGGATTATTTCACTGTACAGCCTTACCTATGGATTATTTCACTGTACAGCCTTACCTATGGATTATTTCACTGTACAGCCTTACCTATGGATTATTTCACTGTACAGCCTTACCTATGGATTGTTTCACTGTACAGCCTTACCTATGGATTATTTCACTGTACAGCCTTACCTATGGATTATTTCACTGTACAGCCTTACCTATGGATTATTTCACTGTACAGCCTTACCTATGGATTGTGGATCAATGACATGGGCTATCAGTCTACTCAGTGACACCCAGAGAACATTAGCATCATAGCTCTTATTGTGGGACTCTGAAACAACTATGAATTGAGCCACATTCATTGTACCAGTCAACCTACTATGTATTGAACACTATTCCAGAGAGAAAAACAATACAACGTGGATGTTTTGGAGCCTGATATCTCTGAGGAGGACTTTGGGAAAAAGTACTTGGGTACTGAATAGACTGATACTCCATTTCATTGCTTCACAATCCAACACTCCAGCTTCATTCAAACAGTATCTAGTCTACATATGGCATGATTCCACCAATTGTAACCTTCTGCATCACTTTCAAATAGGGACTTTTATTTTGAAGGCGAAACGCAAATTCCACTATTGCGGCTAGCTTCAAAACCGGCCCGGTCAAGCCATACTACCCACATGAAGCTAGCTGGCTGCTTATAAGGTTCGTTTTGGGCAACAGGGTTAAGTAGCTGGCTAGCTAGTTATTTCAATAGGAAAACAACAAGTGGCTACCTAGCTAATACTTACTCACATGAATTCCTAAATCATTGCTAAGAATAATGAAAATGACTGCAGTTTCTACTGGTCATTGTTTTCAGGCTGGTTGCGTTGGTGCTAGCTAGGTACCAAACTAAAGCTAGCTAGCTACCCCAAAAGTTGCTAATAACATCTGTATTAAATATTTTTAATTTCAAATGCTCACACAGATGTTATCCCATTCGGTGGAATAGATAACGCGATATTACCAACGCGGTCCTGTACAGCTTTGACAGTGACGCTTGAAGCGTCCAATAGTGTTATTTGACTTATATCTTTTTTTGACACGCAAAGAACCCAAACGGCGTTCCAAAGAGAATTTAGAAAAGAGAATTTAGAACAAGAAAAGAGTTGGTCAGAGTTCTAGAAGACTGCACATTGTAGAGAATTTAGAACAGGAGAAGAGTTGGTCAGAGTTCTAGAAGACTGCACATTGTAGAGAATTTAGAACAGGAGAAGAGTTGGTCAGAGTTCTAGAAGACTGCACATTGTAGAGAATTTAGAACAGGAGAAGAGTTGGTCAGAGTTCTAGAAGAATGCACATTGTAGAGAATTTAGAAAAGGTATTATGACTAAACAATTGGTTGATCATTCATAAAAACACCCCCCCAAAAAAGAAACTGGATTCCGTTTCAATCAAGTAGTGGCAACGTGTGTGATCCACTATGAAACATTTTGTATTGAAATGAGGGAAAGAAAACTAAACCAAAAAAAAGAGCTTACATTTCATCTACTGCATATGAGAAGTAATATAGAAATATAAACCAGGAAGGAAGTGCCATAAAAACAGTAAGCACAGCAGAGTGTATGACAAAAAAAACATCCACATGCCACTCTTCCTACTAACATTAACAATGATGATTTTGAAGGTTTTATTTTTGTCACAAAAAAAAACAAATTTATACTAAGTTTTGTAATGATTAGCAATTGTTTTTTGTTTCTTCAGTTAAAACTTGTGGCTCTACTGATTTGATCTCTGCTTGTGCTTATTGACTTGCATATGAGATAAGCTTTGTTGTCAATGTATCCTTTAAAAAAAACGTTTTGTCAAAGAGAAAACACAGGGAATTTGTTCCTACACTGCCTGACTAGCATATTGGAAAAGCGCTCTATAAATTACCACCAACTCTGATTAACTCTTTGAAGTGTCGTCCACCCGTTCAGCCTTTGAATACAACATTGACCACAACACAGGTAGAATGTGGCACCCACAGACAACACATGGAGGGTTAGTAAATAACTGAAGAGTAACAAAGACATGTGACGTGTACACCAGGAAATGAAAAGTGATTATTGCACGTAGACAGAGATACAGGAGACGTTGTATTTTCAGTGGTCATGTGGCAAATCCAACATAACTTCCTGTTCAGTCAATGTGATGACAAAACTAAAAAGGACAAAAGGAAAAAAAAAAAACAGGATGAATTTCGACAAGGCATTCTTACAAAGCACAACTACAACACGGTATATATTAAACACGTCTAAAAATATGTAACTTAAATATCTTATATATAATACGTATATGTTTAATCTTCTATTATGTCCATGTGTGTTCTGATATGATACCATTCTTTCCCTCTTTAATACTGAATATATTGTGAAGACATTATGGTGGTGAACTCTCCCATAATCAGCATGTGTTGTGCAGAGACAGTAAGATATTACCTTTAATAACAGTTCCACAATGTTTCTACCTGTCAGTAGTTAGTATGTACCTGATCCCTCCTCTGTCACCATGCCCAGTCCCTCTGCTTTATTCTGCCGCTCAAACGCATTCAGGTCTAGAACACTGGAACAGAGAGACAGAGAGGGTTAATGACACATTTACACACCATACACTCCACCAGAATGGAGCAAGCGAGCGATGAGAGGTTGAGGGAGTGTACACCCAGTACCTGCATGACTGCATCAGACCAGCCAGACTCTGGAAGAAGCCCACATCCTTCTTGTCTTTCAGGTAGTCCAGCATTTTCTGTCAGAGAGAAACACAGAGACATGAAAGAGTAAACACTACAGAAACACAGAGACATGAGAGAGTAAACACTACAGAAACACAGAGACATGAGAGAGTAAACACTACAGAAACACGGAGACATGAGAGAGTAAACACTACAGAGACACAGAGACATGAGAGAGTAAACACTACAGAAACACAGAGACATGAGAGAGTAAACACTACAGAAACACAGAGACATGAGAGAGTAAACACTACAGAAACACAGAGACATGAGAGAGTAAACACTACAGAAACACAGAGACATGAGAGAGTAAACACTACAGAGACATGAGAGAGTAAACACTACAGAAACACAGCAAACTAGAAACACAAAGTACCGATTCTAAAAGTAAATATAAATAAAGTGACTCATGGTAGATTGATACAGTTTAATGGTAGATACCAGGTCAGTAAGTGACTGATGGTAGATTGATACAGTTTAATGGTAGATACCAGGTCAATAAGCTTCAATGCCATACAACTCTCCTTCTGTGGCCTCCAACTGCTCCTAAATACAAGTAAAACTAAATGCATGCTCTTCAACCGATCGATGCCTGCACCTGCCCGCCTGTCCAGCATCACTTCTCTGGACGGTTCTGACAGAATTTGTGGACAACTTCAAATACCTAGGTGTCTGGTTAGACTGTAAACTCTCCTTCCAGACTCACATCAATCATCTCCAATCCAAAGTTAAATCTAGAATTGGCTTCCTATTTCGCAACAAAGCATCCTTCACTCATGCTGCCAAACATACCCTCGTAAAACTGACCATCCTACCAATCCTCGACTTCGGCGATGTCATTTACAAAATAGCCTCCAATACCCTACTCAACAAGCTGGATGCAGTCTATCACAGTGCCATCCGTTTTGTTACCAAAGCCCCATATACTACCCACCACTGCGACCTGTATGCTCTCGTTGGCTGGCCTTCGCTTCATAATCGTCACCAAACACATTGGCTCCAGGTCATCTACAAGACCCTGCTAGGTAAAGTCCCCCCTTATCTCCGCTCACTGGTCACCATAGCATCACCCACTCGTAGCACGCGCTCCAGCAGGTATATCTCTCTGGTCACCCCTAAAGCCAACTCCTCCTTTGGTCGTCTCTCCTTCCAGTTCTCTGCTGCCAATGACTGGAACGAACTACAAAAATCTCTGAAACTGGAAACACTTATCTCCCTCACTAGCTTTAAGCACCAGCTGTCAGAGCAGCTCACAGATCACTGCACCTGTACATAGCCCATCTATAATTTAGCCCAAACTACTACCTCTTCCCCTACTGTATTTATTTATTTTGCTCCTTTGCACCATATTATTTATATTTTAACTTTGAACTTTCTTCAAATTACAAATCTACCATTCCAGTGTTATACTTGCTATACTTTATTTACTTTGCCACCATGGCCTTTTTTGCCTTTACCTCCCTTATCTCACATCATTTGCTCATATTGTATATTGTCTTATTTTTTTATACTGTATCATTGATTGTATGTTGTTTTACTCCATGTGTAACTCTGTATTTTTGTATGTTGTCGAACTGCTTTGCTTTATCTTGGCCAGGTCGCAATTGTAAATGAGAACTTGTTCTCAACTTGCCTACCTGGTTAAATAAAGGTGAAATAAAAATAAAAATAAATAAAAATAAGTGACTGATGGTAGATTGATGCAGTTTAATGGTAGATACCAGGTCAGTAAGTGACTGATGGTAGATTGATACAGTTTAATGGTAGATACCAGGTCAATAAGTGACTGATGGTAGATTGATACAGTTTAATGGTAGATACCAGGTCAATAAGTGACTGATGGTAGATTGATACAGTTTAATGGTAGATACCAGGTCAATAAGTGACTGATGGTAGATTGGTGCAGTTTAATGTTAGATACCAGGTCAGTAAGTGACTGATGGTAGATTGATACAGTTTAATGGTAGATAGACCTACCTGCTGAACAGTAGAGTTGCCTCCATTGAGGACAGCGATCCCCAGCTTCAGAGTAGAGGCCACCATGGGACCCATCTCACCTGGTGGGGAATACAACACCGTCATACTGGGTATAGTACATCACAATGTAGCTACCTACCTACTGTGGACAGATCTCTGCATTATTGTGAGAGTTATGGTCACTAAGATGTCCGACATATTCATCACACATGGCTGCTCTTTCCATGACAGACTGATCAGGTGAATCCAGGTGAAATCTATGATCCCTTATTGATGTCACTTGTTAAATCCACTTCAATCAGTGTAGATGAAGGAGATGAGACAGGTGAAAGAAGGATTTTTAAGCCTTGAGACATGGATTGTGTATGTGTGCCATTCAGAGGGTGAATGGGCAAGACAAAACATTTAAGTGCCTTTGAACGGGGTATGGTAGTAGGTGCCAGGCACACCAGTTTGTGTCAAGAACTGCAACGCTGCTGGGTTTTTCACGCTCAACAGTTTCCTGTGTGTATCAAGAATGGTCCACCACACAAAAGGACATCCAGCCAACCTTAACACAACTGTGGGAAGCATTAGAGTCAACATGGTCCAGCATCCCCTGTGTGAACGCTTTCGACCCCTTGTAGAGTCCACGCCCCGACGAATCGAGGCTGTTCTGAGGGCCGAAAGGCATGGTGGGGTGGTGCAGCGATTCAATATTAGGAAAGGTGTTCCTAATGTTTTGTCCTCCTCAGTGTACATCCTGTTTATATCCATTCTACTCAGAGAGCTTACCTTTGCTGGCGCTGATGGTCTGCAGCACCATCTCCGCAGCACCTCGGTCGTGTAACCTGGCCTGCTGATATAGCAGCTTCTGTTTCTCCATCTCTTTTTCCTGCAGAATGGAGGAAGAGGAGGAAGAGGAAGAGGAGAGACCTGAGAGACTGCACCTTCCTGTCCTATCAGACCGCCGTGCGCCCATCGGGCTATAAGACACTCACAGCACCCTGGAGGTGAAGACTTACCGGGCTCCTGTACCAGGTTCAAGATAACCTTCAGTAGGTGTTTTCTATAAATGTCTCTCAAATTAAATTCAGGATGATTTCACCAGTGTTAATAATGCCTGTTGAGGACTAATATATTACAATATTGCAACTCATAACCACAGGGCCCCACATTGGCTAGTTAAGACTACAGAGGGCTTGGAGCTTGGAGCTGGATGGGAGCAGGCAGTCTGTCTGTGTGTTAGTACAGTGTGTTGGTACAGTGAGGTGACTGTAAGCTCAGTGCTGAGGGACATGAGACAGATAGACAAGGGGGACAGTGTCATGTCTCCAGCACAACCACTGAAACAGTGACAACCAAACAGCAGAAACCACTCTGCCTGACTGAGGGAACAGCATGGCAGGGAGAGCTACAGGGGCCCAGGCTTGGCTGCTTCCCCCACTTTCCATCTGAGCTACAGCAGAAGAATACAAGGGGGGATGGAAGAGCTCTGAAAGCAAGATGGCCGCTCTCCTAATGTTTTTTTTTTTTTTTTTACAGTGTTGAAAAAAAAAAACAGGGAGCGAGAGGGGCGGGATGAACGATATGAATGAAGAACCTTCAAAAAGGAACATGAAAACAGAAATACTTGGAAAGGAAACAAGATGCAAAATCAACGGAAACAGTTGTTTTAAGAACTTTGTTACCAGAGATTCTTCCTCCTTCTTGTCAATTTTGTTCCTTAAACCTTTGCTTATATCACGCTGGGGAAACAGAATGGCATCATTTCACAGTGCACGGATCCACAGCCCACCTCCTTCTCCGCTATACTCAGAAAATAGAAAAACTTACTAGAAAATGATGGTGAAAAGATTGGTGTAATAAGGACAACATGTCTGAGTGGTGCCAAAGAAACAGCCGTGAGCAGCCTACTGAAAGCCATGCTGATTAGCATCATCAGTGTTTATGGGTGTCTCTCTGCGTGATCACAAAAAATAAAAAAAATAAACCGACACGAGGAGAAAAATATAGATTTACACAATGTTCCATTACAACAGGGGCTCCAAAGCGGCGCAGCAGGTCTACGGCACTGCATCTCAGTGCTACAGGCGTCATTACAGACGTCCTGGTTCGATTCCTGGGCTGTATCACAACCCGGCCATGATCGGGTGTTCCAACGGGTCGGCGCACAATTGGCCCGGCGTCGTCCGGGTTTGACCGGGGTTAGGCCGTCATTGTAAATAAAAATGTTGTTCTTTTTAACTGACTTGACTAGTTAAATAAAGGTTAAATAAATCAAATAAAAAATGTTGTCAATCTATGGTAAATTACACCAGGTATGAGAAAGATGAGACATATCATTATCGTCTGACTGGTACGATAACCTGAGATCCACAAGTCTCCCATTAATGTCAATGAACGATGTGTGAGAAAGTTTGACTTGCACAAGATTGTGTCAACTCTGAGAGAAGACTCCAAGTGCCATCTCTTCAGGGGTCATTATCTCAACAGAGAAGACTTTACGTGCCATCTCTTCAGGGATCATTATCTCAACTCCAAGAGAAGACTCTACCTGTCATCTCTTCGGGGGTCATTATCTCAACAGAGAAGACTAAGTGCCATCTCTTCAGGGGTAATTATCTCAACAGAGAAGACTATGTGCCATCTCTTCAGGGGTCATTATCTCAACTCCAAGAGAAGACTCTACGTGTCATCTCTTCAGGGATCATTATCTCAACAGAGAAGATTTTACGTGTCATCTCTTCAGGGATCATTATCTCAACAGAGAAGATTCTATGTGCCATCGCTTCAGGGGTCATTATCTCAACAGAGAAGACTACGTGCCATCTCTTCAGGGGTCATTATCTCAACTCCAAGAGCTAACTCTACGTGTCATCTCTTCAGGGATCATTATCTCAACAGAGAAGATTCTACGTGCCATCTCTTCAGGGGTCATTATCTCAACTCCAAGAGAAGACTCTATCTGTCATCTCTTCAGGGGTCATTATCTCAACAGAGAAGACTAAGTGACATCTCTTCAGGGGTAATTATCTCAACAGAGAAGACTACGTGCCATCTCTTCAGGGGTCATTATCTCAACAGAGAAGATTCTATGTGCCATCTCTTCAGGGGTCATTATCTCAACAGAGAAGATTCTACGTGCCATCTCTTCAGGGGTCATTATCTCAACTCCAAGAGAAGACTCTATCTGTCATCTCTTCAGGGGTCATTATCTCAACAGAGAAGATTCTATGTGCCATCTCTTCAGGGGTCATTATCTCAACTCCAAGAGAAGACTCTACGTGCAATCTCTTCAGGGGTCATTATCTCAACAGAGAAGACTCTACCTGCCATCTCTTCCGAGGTCATTATCTCAACTCAGAGAGAAGACTTTATGTGCCATCTCTTCAGGGGTCATTATCTCAACTCCAAGAGAAGACTCTACCTGTCATCTCTTCGGGGGTTATTATCTCAACAGAGAAGACTACGTGCCATCACTTCAGGGGTCATTATCTCAACAGAGAAGACTACGTGCCATCTCTTCAGGGGTCATTATCTCAACTCCAAGAGCTGACTCTACGTGTCATCTCTTCAGGGATCATTATCTCAACAGAGAAGATTCTATGTACCATCTCTTCAGGGGTCATTATCTCAACAGAGAAGATTCTATGTGCCATCTCTTCAGGGGTCATTATCTCAACTCAGAGAGAAGACTCAAGTTGCCATCTCTTCAGGGGTCATTATCTCAACAGAGAAGACTCTACGTGTTATCTCTTCAGGGGTCATTATCTCAACTCAGAGAGAAGACTCTACGTGTCATCTCTTCAGGGGTCATTATCTCAACAGAGAAGACTACGTGCCATCTCTTCAGGGGTCATTAACTCAACAGAGAAGACTACGTGCCACCTCTTCAGGGGTCATTATCTCAACTCCAAGAGCTGACTCTACGTGTCATCTCTTCAGGGATCATTATCTCAACAGAGAAGACTCTACGTGCCATCTCTTCAGGGGTCATTATCTCAACAGAGAAGACTCTACCTGCCATCTCTTCCGAGGTCATTATCTCAACTCAGAGAGAAGACTTTATGTGCCATCTCTTCAGGGGTCATTATCTCAACTCAGAGAGAAGACTCTACGTGCCATCTCTTCAGGGGTCATTATCTCAACAGAGAAGACTCTACGTGTCATCTCTTCAGGAATCATTATCTCAACTCCAAGAGAAGACTCTACCTGTCATCTCTTCGGGGGTTATTATCTCAACAGAGAAGACTACGTGCCATCTCTTCAGGGGTCATTATCTCAACAGAGAAGACTACGTGCCATCTCTTCAGGGGTCATTATCTCAACTCCAAGAGCTGACTCTACGTGTCATCTCTTCAGGGATCATTATCTCAACAGAGAAGATTCTACGTGCCATCTCTTCAGGGGTCATTATCTCAACAGAGAACACTCTACGTGCCATCTCTTCCGAGGTCATTATCTCAACTCAGAGAGAAGACTCTACGTGCCATCTCTTCAGGGGTCATTATCTCAACAGAGAAGACTCTACGTGTCATCTCTTCAGGAATCATTATCTCAACTCCAAGAGAAGACTCTACCTGTCATCTCTTCGGGGGTTATTATCTCAACAGAGAAGACTACGTGCCATCTCTTCAGGGGTCATTATCTTAACAGAGAAGACTACGTGCCATCTCTTCAGGGGTCATTATCTCAACTCCAAGAGCTGACTCTACGTGTCATCTCTTCAGGGATCATTATCTCAACAGAGAAGATTCTACGTGCCATCTCTTCAGGGGTCATTATCTCAACAGAGAAGATTCTATGTACCATCTCTTCAGGGGTCATTATCTCAACTCCAAGAGAAGACTCTACGTGCCATCTCTTCAGGGGTCATTATCTCAACTCCAAGAGAAGACTACGTGCTATCTCTTCAGGGATCATTATCTCAACAGAGAAGACTACGTGCCATCTCTTCAGGGATCATAATCTCAACTCAGAGAGAAGACTTCATTTCATCTCTTCAGGGGTCATTATCTCAACTCCAAGAGAAGACTACGTGCCATCTCTTCAGGGATCATTATCTCAACTCTGAGAGAAGACTACGTGCCATCTCTTCAGGGGTCATTATCTCAACTCAGAGAGAAGACTCCACGTGCCATCTCTTCAGGGATCATTATCTCAACAGAGAAGACTCTAGTTGCCATCTCTTCCTGGGTCATTTAAAAGCTGCCTGCAAGCCATGGGAAACGAAATAACCCACATTTTAAAAGATGTCACCCTCTTTTTAAAATGCTTCTGGGGAGGGATGGGCAAAAGTTAAATGGGTTGGACGGGGTTCAAGAGAAGATACCTACTTCAAAACTCTTCACCTCCTCTCCATCCTCATCCTCTTCATCATGACAGCTCTGGTGGAGAAATGATGATACAGAAAGAGAAAGAATTCATATCCAATCAAATCAACCAAGTGATCGGCCAATCAAATAATAAATCAATCAACCAATGAAGTGATCGGTGCCAATCAAAGTAATTGATGAATCAGTAGAAAAACATCATGGATTGTGATGTTAACTCTGAATACAACTGGCTATGAGGACTGGCCACCCATCATAGCCTGGTTCCTCTCTAGGTTTCTTCCTAGGTTTTGGCCTTTCTAGGGAGTTTTTCCTAGCCACCATGCTTCTACACCTGCATTACTTGCTGTTTGGTGTTTTAGGCTGGGTTTCTGTACAGCACTTTGAGATATCAGCTGATGTAAGATGGGCTATATAAATACATTTAATTAGATTTGAACTGGTACCTTAGCCATAATGTCAGCATAGGCCATGTAGAGAATATCCTCTTCCAGTTTACTGCAACATAGATTAGATAATGTCATTATTATTGTACCATAAACCTAGTAGTGGAATTAGGAAGGTTCTGAGAACATCACGTCGACATCAGATCCCCTGTAACGGAAGTGTTACTACTACCAGTATCAGTAACAGCCATGGTATTACTATGGTTTTATACCACCTGGTAGAGAATATGATGTATCATATAGAAAGTGTTACAGTCCTGGTATGACTATAGTTTACTAGGACCAGCTACAGAGCAGAGATACCCACCACTATAAAGGAAACATTACTAGCATCACTATTAGTTACAGTCCTGGTATGACTATAGTTTACTGGGATCAGCTACAGAGCAGAGATACCCACCACTATAAAGGAAACATTACTAGCATCACTATTAGTTACAGTCCTGGTATGACTATAGTTTACTAGGACCAGCTACAGAGCAGAGATAACCACCACTATAAAGGAAACATTACTAGCATCACTATTAGTTACAGTCCTGGTATGACTATAGTTTACTAGGACCAGCTACAGAGCAGAGATACCCACCACTACAAAGAAAACATTACTAGCATCACTATTAGTTACAGTCCTGGTATGACTATAGTTTACTAGGACCAGCTACAGAGCAGAGATACCCACCACTACAAAGAAAACATTACTAGCATCACTATTAGTTACAGTCCTGGTATGACTATAGTTTACTAGGACCAGCTACAGAGCAGAGATACCCACCACTATAAAGAAAACAATACTAGCATCACTATTAGTTACAGTCCTGGTATGACTATAGTTTACTAGGACCAACTACAGAGCAGAGATACCCACCACTATAAAAGAAACATTACTAGCATCACTATTAGTTACAGTCTTGGTATGACTATAGTTTACTAGGACCAGCTACAGAGCAGAGATACCCACCACTATAAAGGAAACATTACTAGCATCACTATTAGTTACATTCTTGGTGTGACTATAGTTTACTAGGACCAGCTACAGAGCAGAGATACCCACCACTATAAAGGAAACATTACTAGCATCACTATTAGTTACAGTCTTGGTATGACTATAGTTTACTAGAACCAGCTACAGAGCAGAGATACCCACCACTATAAAGGAAACATTACTAGCATCACTATTAGTTACAGTCTTGGTATGACTATAGTTTACTAGGATCAGCTACAGAGCAGAGATACCCACCACTATAAAGAAAACATTATTAGCATCACTATTAGTTACAGTCTTGGTATGACTATAGTTTACTAGGACCAGCTACAGAGCAGAGATACCCACCACTTCTCAGTCAGGGCCGTCCTACTGAATAACTGTATGAGCTGATGAAGAGGGTCGATCCTCTTGGCTCCCTCATCTTCTTCAGGAGGCTCCTCTCCTCCCGGTCTCTATGAAGACAGAATAACAACAAAATAAAAATATGTTCCTCACAAATAACAAACGTCAAATCTCTTCCTTACAGGGTCTTCTAGTCTACACTAATTCAACACAGGTAACACTCTCAAGTCTTAACCACAAAAAGGAGCTCTGATA
Source organism: Salmo salar (assembly GCF_965601325.2). Taxonomy (NCBI): domain Eukaryota; kingdom Metazoa; phylum Chordata; class Actinopteri; order Salmoniformes; family Salmonidae; genus Salmo; species Salmo salar. The sequence continues at coordinate 121,793,710 of NC_138291.1, read as the reverse complement.
AGCATCACATCATCTTACTGGGAACAAATGTGTGTTATGAATCCTACTATAGAGACCAGCACCAGTGATGAATATATAAACACTACTCCCCTAGAGACCAGCACCAGTGATGAATATATAAACACTACTTTATAGAGACCAGCACCAGTGATGAATATATAAACACTACTATATAGAGACCAGCACCAGTGATGAATATATAAACACTACTCCCCTAGAGACCAGCACCAGTGATGAATATATAAATACTACTATATAGAGACCAGCACCAGTGATGAATATATAAACACTACTCCCCTAGAGACCAGCACCAGTGATGAATATATAAACACTACTATATAGAGACCAGCACCAGTGATGAATATATAAACACTACTCCCCTAGAGACCAGCACCAGTGATGAATATATAAACACTACTCCCCTAGAGACCAGCACCAGTGATGAATATATAAACACTACTATATAGAGACCAGCACCCGTGATGAATATATAAACACTACTCCCCTAGAGACCAGCACCAGTGATGAATATATAAACACTACTATATAGAGACCAGCACCAGTGATGAATATATAAACACTACTCCCCTAGAGACCAGCACCAGTGATGAATATATAAACACTACTATATAGAGACCAGCACCAGTGATGAATATATAAACACTACTCCCCTAGAGACCAGCACCAGTGATGAATATATAAACACTACTCCCCTAGAGACCAGCACCAGTGATGAATATATAAACACTACTCCCCTAGAGACCAGCACCAGTGATGAATATATAAACACTACTCCCCTAGAGACCAGCACCAGTGATGAATATATAAACACTACTATATAGAGACCAGCACCAGTGATGAATATATAAACACTACTCCCCTAGAGACCAGCACCAGTGATGAATATATAAACACTACTATATAGAGACCAGCACCAGTGATGAATATATAAACACTACTCCCCTAGAGACCAGCACCAGTGATGAATATATAAACACTGCGACACAGTTCATTCCAGGTAACTCTCTCTTTGGTCCCGTGTGGCTCAGTTGGTAGAGCATGGTGTTTGCATGGTGTTTGCAATGCCAGGGTTGTGGGTTCGATTCCCACGGGGGAAAACAACTACTGTAATTCGCTCTGGATAAGAGCGTCTGCTAAATGACTAAAATGTAAATGTAGTCTCCTCCACATAGTTTATTCCAGGTAACTCTCTCTAGTTTATTCCAGGTACCTCTCTCTAGTCTCCTCCACATAGTTTATTCCAGGTACCTCTCTCTAGTCTCGACCACATAGTTTATTCCAGGTAACTCTCTCTAGTCTCCTCCACATAGTTTATTCCAGGTACCTCTCTCCAGTCTCCACCACATAGTTTATTCCAGGTACCTCTCTCTAGTCTCGACCACATAGTTTATTCCAGGTACCTCTATATAGTCTCCTCCACATAGTTTATTCCAGGTACCTCTCTCTTGTCTCGACCACATAGTTTATTCCAGGTAACTCTCTCTAGTCTCCTCCACATAGTTTATTCCAGGTACCTCTCTCTAGTCTCCTCCACAGTTCATTCCAGCTAACTCTCTCTAGTCTCCTCCACATAGTTTATTCCTGTTAACTCTCTCTAGTCTCGACCACATAGTTTATTTCAGGTACCTCTCTCTAGTCTCCTCCACATCGTTCATGCCAGGTACCTCTCTCTAGTCTCCTCCACATAGTTTATTCCAGGTACCTCTCTCTAGTCTCCTCCACATAGTTTATTCCAGGTACCTCTCTCTAGTTTATTCCAGGTACCTCTCTCTAGTCTCCACCACAAAAGGAGCTGAGCATAACATCAAGAGGTCTTCCTTCCCTCCGTTGCATTGAGAGGAAATTCTCAGAAACGTTATCTGAAAGGAATGCATCGTTGACTGCTTTTGTTTTGTAAACAATAGTCTGTTTCTTTGCGCTTTCAGAAAAATAAATCACTTCGCCCACAATGAATGTTGGGTATTGGAGCCTGGTTAATCCAATCGTGACTTCATTTCAAACCGAGAGTTCAATGTCTGTGTGGCCATGCTCAGAATATAAAATTGATGCTCCGCAACAACATGAGGACATGGATTTGTGTGCAGGCAGGAAAAATAGCATCAACACAATAACATGTCATTAGACACACATTGTCACTAGACACAGGAATTCCCTGCTGTGTGATTTCCCACACAGCGTTCCTGAATTCACACATTAATGGAGGAACACATACAGGTCCTCTATGAGCTTATCAATGGGGGAACACTTACAGCCTGGTCCTCTATGAGCTTATCAATGGGGGAACACATACAGGTCCTCTATGAGCTTATCAATGAAGAAACCTTACAGCCAGGTCCTCTATGAGCTTATCAATGGGGAAACACTTACAGCCAGGTCCTCTATGAGCTTATCCTCAAAGTAGTGCTCCTCAGTCTCAATCCAGGACTTCTCATATCCCTGTAGAAACAGGTTGACCGCCCGGTGCCTGGTGGGGGACATAGAGAAGTCATCAGAGGTGAATGGATGAATGGGACAGAGATAAGTCTATCCTGGACAGGGACTAGCAGTTGGACAGTGATCCTTTATAAAACTGCACAGAACTGGAAGTCTATCCTGGACAGGGACTAGCAGTTAGACAGTGATCCTTTATAAAACTGCACAGAACAGGAAGTCTATCCTGGACAGGAACTAGCAGTTGGACAGTGATCCTTTATAAAACTGCACAGAACATGAAGTCTATCCTGGACAGGGACTAGCAGTTAGACAGTGATCCTTTATAAAACTGCACAGAACAGGAAGTCTATCCTGGACAGGGACTAGCAGTTAGACAGTGATCCTTTATAAAACTGCACAGAACAGGAAGTCTATCCTGGACAGGGACTAGCAGTTAGACAGTGATCCTTTATAAAACTGCACAGAACAGGGTTTTCTGAAGACATACTGCTGAGGCCCTTTGATTCACCAGGAGATAAAATGAATATGTTCTTTTACATGTACATGTTAGGCACGTGGAGCCATGTTTACCTGGGTAAGTTAGGGTTAGGGTTAGGTAAGGCAAGTGGAGCCATGTTTACCTGGGTAAGTTAGGGTTAGGGTTAGGTAAGGCAAGTGGAGCCATGTTTACCTGGGTAAGTAAGGGTTAGTTAGGTAAGGCAAGTGGAGCCATGTTTACCTGGGTAAGTTAGGGTTAGTTAGGTAAGGCAAGTGGAGCCACGTTTACCTGGGTAAGTTAGGGTTAGTTAGGTAAGGCAAGTGGAGCCATGTTTACCTGGGTAAGTTAGGGTTAGGGTTAGTTAGGTAAGGCAAGTGGAGCCATGTTTACCTGGGTAAGTTAGGGTTAGTTAGGTAAGGCACGTGGAGCCATGTTTACCTGGGTAAGTTAGGGTTAGTTAGGTAAGGCAAGTGGAGCCATGTTTACCTGGGTAAGTTAGGGTTAGGGATAGTTAGATAAGGCAAGTGGAGCCATGTTTACCTGGGTACGTTAGGGTTAGTTAGGTAAGGCACGTGGAGCCATGTTTACCTGGGTAAGTTAGGGTTAGTAAGGTAAGGCAAGTGGAGCGATGTTTACCTGGGTAAGTTAGGGTTAGGGTTAGGTAAGGCAAGTGGAGCCATGTTTACCTGGGTAAGTTAGGGTTAGTTAGGTAAGGCAAGTGGAGCCATGTTTACCTGGGTAAGTTAGGGTTAGGGTTAGTTAGGTAAGGCAAGTGGAGCCATGTTTACCTGGGTAAGTTAGGGTTAGTTAGGTAAGGCACGTGGAGCCATGTTTACCTGGGTAAGTTAGGGTTAGTTAGGTAAGGCAAGTGGAGCCATGTTTACCTGGGTAAGTTAGGGTTAGGGATAGTTAGGTAAGGCAAGTGGAGCCATGTTTACCTGGGTACGTTACGGTTAGTTAGGTAAGGCACGTGGAGCCATGTTTACCTGGGTAAGTTAGGGTTAGTAAGGTAAGGCAAGTGGAGCGATGTTTACCTGGGTAAGTTAGGGTTAGGGTTAGGTAAGGCAAGTGGAGCCATGTTTACCTGGGTAAGTTAGGGTTAGGGTTAGGTAAGGCAAGTGGAGCCATGTTTACCTGGGTAAGTAAGGGTTAGTTAGGTAAGGCAAGTGGAGCCATGTTTACCTGGGTAAGTTAGGGTTAGTTAGGTAAGGCAAGTGGAGCCACGTTTACCTGGGTAAGTTAGGGTTAGTTAGGTAAGGCAAGTGGAGCCATGTTTACCTGGGTAAGTTAGGGTTAGGGTTAGTTAGGTAAGGCAAGTGGAGCCATGTTTACCTGGGTAAGTTAGGGTTAGTTAGGTAAGGCACGTGGAGCCATGTTTACCTGGGTAAGTTAGGGTTAGTTAGGTAAGGCAAGTGGAGCCATGTTTACCTGGGTAAGTTAGGGTTAGGGATAGTTAGGTAAGGCAAGTGGAGCCATGTTTACCTGGGTACGTTAGGGTTAGTTAGGTAAGGTACGTGGAGCCATGTTTACCTGGGTAAGTTAGGGTTAGTAAGGTAAGGCAAGTGGAGCCATGTTTACTTGGGTAAGTTAGGGTTAGGGTTAGGTAAGGCAAGTGGAGCCATGTTTACCTGGGTAAGTTAGGGTTAGGGATAGTTAGGTAAGGCAAGTGGAGCCATGTTTACGTGGGTACGTTAGGGTTAGTTAGGTAAGGCACGTGGAGCCATGTTTACCTGGGTAAGTTAGGGTTAGTAAGGTAAGGCAAGTGGAGCCATGTTTACCTGGGTAAGTTAGGGTTAGGGTTAGTTAGGTAAGGCAAGTGGAGCCATGTTTACCTGGGTAAGTTAGGGTTAATTAGGTAAGGCAAGTGGTGACATGTTTACCTGGGTAAGTTAGGGTTAGTTAGGTAAGGCAAGTGGAGCCATGTTTACCTGGGTAAGTTAGGGTTAGTTAGGTAAGGCAAGTGGAGCCATGTTTAACTGGGTAAGTTAGGGTTAGGTAGGTAAGGCAAGTGGAGCCATGTTTACCTGGGTAAGTTAGGGTTAGTTAGGTAAGTCAAGTGGAGCCATGTTTACCTGGGTAAGTTAGGATTAGGGTTAGTTTGGTAAGGCAAGTGGAGCCATGTTTACCTGGGTAAGTTAGGGTTAGGGTTAGTTAGGTAAGGCAAGTGGAGCCATGTTTACCTGGGTAAGTTAGGGTTAGTTAGGTAAGGCAAGTGGTGCCATGTTTACCTGGGTAAGTTAGGGTTAGTTAGGTAAGGCAAGTGGAGCCATGTTTACCTGGGTAAGTTAGGGTTAGTTAGGTAAGGCAAGTGGAGCCATGTTTACCTGGGTAAGTTAGGGTTAGTTAGGTAAGGCAAGTGGAGCCATGTTTACCTGGGTAAGTTAGGGTTAGGGTTAGTTAGGTAAGGCACGTGGAGCCATGTTTACCTGGGTAAGTTAGGGTTAGTTAGGTAAGGCACGAGGAGCCATGGTTACCTGGGTAAGTTAGGGTTAGTTAGGTAAGGCAAGTGGAGCCATGTTTACCTGGGTAAGTTAGGGTTAGGGTTAGTTAGGTAAGGCAAGTGGAGCCATGTTTACCTGGGTAAGTTAGGGTTAGTTAGGTAAGGCACGTGGAGCCATGTGTACCTGGGTAAGTTAGGGTTAGTTAGGTAAGGCAAGTGGAGCCATGTTTACCTGGGTAAGTTAGGATTAGGGTTAGTTAGGTAAGGCAAGTGGAGCCATGTTTACCTGGGTAAGTTAGGGTTAGTTAGGTGAGGCAAGTGGTGCCATGTTTACCTGGGTAAGTTAGGGTTAGTTAGGTAGGGCAAGTGGAGCCATGTTTACCTGGGTAAGTTAGGGTTAGTTAGGTAAGTCAAGTGGAGCCATGTTTACCTGGGTAAGTTAGGGTTAGGGTTAGTTAGGTAAGGCAAGTGGAGCTATGTTTACCTGGGTAAGTTAGGGTTAGGGTTAGTTAGGCAAGGCAAGTGGAGCCATGTTTACCTGGTAAGTTAGGTTTAGTTAGGTAAGGCAAGTGGAGCCATGTTTACCTGGGTACGTTATGGTTAGTTAGGTAAGGCACGTGGAGCCATGTTTACCTGGGTAAGTTAGGGATAGTAAGGTAAGGCAAGTGGAGCCATGTTGACCTGGGTAAGTTAGGGTTAGGGTTAGTTAGGTAAGGCAAGTGGAGCCATGTTTACCTGGGTAAGTTAGGGTTAGGGATAGTTAGGTAAGGCAAGTGGAGCCATGTTTACCTGGGTACGTTAGGGTTAGTTAGGTAAGGCACGTGGAGCCATGTTTACCTGGGTAAGTTAGGGTTAGTAAGGTAAGGCAAGTGGAGCCATGTTTACCTGGGTAAGTTAGGGTTAGGGTTAGTTAGGTAAGGCAAGTGGAGCCATGTTTACCTGGGTAAGTTAGGGTTAATTAGGTAAGGCAAGTGGTGACATGTATACCTGGGTAAGTTAGGGTTAGTTAGGTAAGGCAAGTGGAGCCATGTTTACCTGGGTAAGTTAGGGTTAGTTAGGTAAGGCAAGTGGAGCCATGTTTAACTGGGTAAGTTAGGGTTAGGTAGGTAAGGCAAGTGGAGCCATGTTTACCTGGGTAAGTTAGGGTTAGTTAGGTAAGTCAAGTGGAGCCTTGTTTACCTGGGTAAGTTAGGATTAGGGTTAGTTAGGTAAGGCAAGTGGAGCCATGTTTACCTGGGTAAGTTAGCGTTAATTAGGTAAGTTAAGTGGTGACATGTTTACCTGGGTAAGTTAGGGTTAGTTAGGTAAGGCAAGTGGAGCCATGTTTACCTGGGTAAGTTAGGGTTAGTTAGGTAAGGCAAGTGGAGCCATGTTTAACTGGGTAAGTTAGGGTTAGGTAGGTAAGGCAAGTGGAGCCATGTTTACCTGGGTAAGTTAGGGTTAGTTAGGTAAGTCAAATGGAGCCTTGTTTACCTGGGTAAGTTAGGATTAGGGTTAGTTTGGTAAGGCAAGTGGAGCCATGTTTACCTGGGTAAGTTAGGGTTAGGGTTAGTTAGGAAAGGCAAGTGGAGCCATGTTTACCTGGGTAAGTTAGGGTTAGTTAGGTAAGGCAAGTGGAGCCATGTTTACCTGGGTAAGTTAGGGTTAGTTAGGTAAGGCAAGTGGAGCCATGTTTACCTGGGTAAGTTAGGGTTAGTTAGGTAAGGCACGTGGAGCCATGTTTACCTGGGTAAGTTAGGGTTAGGGTTAGTTAGGTAAGGCACGTGGAGCCATGTTTACCTGGGTAAGTTAGGGTTAGTTAGGTAAGGCATGAGGAGCCATGGTTACCTGGGTAAGTTAGGGTTAGTTAGGTAAGGCAAGTGGAGCCATGTTTACCTGGGTAAGTTAGGGTTAGGGTTAGTTAGGTAAGGCAAGTGGAGCCATGTTTACCTGGGTAAGTTAGGGTTAGTTAGGTAAGGCACGTGGAGCCATGTTTACCTGGGTAAGTTAGGGTTAGTTAGGTAAGGCAAGTGGAGCCATGTTTACCTGGGTAAGTTAGGATTAGGGTTAGTTAGGTAAGGCAAGTGGAGCCATGTTTACCTGGGTAAGTTAGGGTTAGTTAGGTGAGGCAAGTGGTGCCATGTTTACCTGGGTAAGTTAGGGTTAGTTAGGTAGGGCAAGTGGAGCCATGTTTACCTGGGTAAGTTAGGGTTAGTTAGGTAAATCAAGTGGAGCCATGTTTACCTGGGTAAGTTAGGGTTAGGGTTAGTTAGGTAAGGCAAGTGGAGCTATGTTTACCTGGGTAAGTTAGGGTTAGTTAGGTAAGGCAAGTGGAGCCATGTTTACCTGGGTAAGTTAGGGTTACTTAGGTAAGGCAAGTGGAGCCATGTTTACCTGGGTAAGTTAGGGTTAGGGTTAGTTAGGCAAGGCAAGTGGAGCCATGTTTACCTGGTAAGTTAGGTTTAGTTAGGTAAGGCAAGTGGAGCCATGTTTACCTGGGTACGTTATGGTTAGTTAGGTAAGGCACGTGGAGCCATGTTTACCTGGGTAAGTTAGGGTTAGTAAGGTAAGGCAAGTGGAGCCATGTTGACCTGGGTAAGTTAGGGTTAGGGTTAGTTAGGTAAGGCAAGTGGAGCCATGTTTACCTGGGTAAGATAGGGTTAATTAGGTAAGGCAAGTGGTGACATGTTTACCTGGGTAAGTTAGGGTTAGTTAGGTAAGGCAAGTGGAGCCATGTTTACCTGGGTAAGTTAGGGTTAGTTAAGTAAGGCACGTGGAGCCATGTTTACCTGGGTAAGTTAGGGTTAGGATTAGTTAGGTAAGGCACGTGGAGCCATGTTTACCTGGGTAAGATAGGGTTAGTTAGGTAAGGCACGTGGAGCCATGTTTACCTGGGTAAGTAAGGGTTAGTTAGGTAAGGCACGTGGAGCCATGTTTACCTGGGTAAGTTAGGGTTGGGGTTAGTTAGGTAAGGCAAGTGGAACCATGTTTACCTGGGTAAGTTAGGGTTAGTTAGGTAAGGCACGTGGAGCAATGTTTACCTGGGTAAGTTAGGGTTAGGGTTAGTTAGGTAAGGCAAGTGGAGCCATGTTTACCTGGGAAAGTTAGGGTTAGTTAGGTAAGGCAAGTGGAGCCATGTTTACCTGAGTAAGTTAGGGTTAGTTAGGTAAGGCAAGTGGTGCCATGTTTACCTGGGTAAGTTAGGGTTAGGTAGGTAAGGCAAGTGGAGCCATGTTTACCTGGGTAAGTTAGGATTAGGGTTAGTTAGGTAAGGCACGTGGAGACATGTTTACCTGGGTAAGTTAGGGTTAGTTAGGTAAGGCACGTGGAGCCATGTTTACCTGGGTAAGTTAGGGTTAGTTAGGTAAGGCACGTGGAGCCATGTTTACCTGGGTAAGTTAGGGTTAGGGTTAGTTAGGTAAGGCAAGTGGAGCCATGTTTACCTGGGTAAGTTAGGGTTAGGGTTAGTTAGGTAAGGCAAGTGGAGCCATGTTTACCTGGGTAAGTTAGGGTTAGTTAGGTAAGGCAAGTGGAGCCATGTTTACCTGGGTAAGTTAGGGTTAGTTAGGTAAGGCACGTGGAGCCATGTTTACCTGGGTAAGTTAGGGTTAGGGTTAGTTAGGTAAGGCACGTGGAGCCATGTTTACCTGGGTAAGTTAGGGTTAGTTAGGTAAGGCACGTGGAGCCATGGTTACCTGGGTAAGTTAGGGTTAGTTATGTAAGGCAAGTGGAGCCATGTTTACCTGGGTAAGGTAGGGTTAGGGTTAGTTAGGTAAGGCAAATGGAGCCATGTTTACCTGGGTAAGTTAGGGTTAGTTAGGTAAGGCAAGTGGAGCCATGTTTACCTGGGTAAGTTAGGGTTAGTTAAGTAAGGCACGTGGAGCCATGTTTACCTTGGTAAGTTAGGGTTAGGATTAGTTAGGTAAGGCACGTGGAGCCATGTTTACCTGGGTAAGTTAGGGTTAGTTAGGTAAGTCAAGTGCAGCCATGTTTACCTGGGTAAGTTAGGATTAGGGTTAGTTAGGTAAGGCACGTGGAGCCATGTTTACCTGGGTAAGTTAGGGTTAGGGTTAGTTAGGTAAGGCAAGTGGAGCCATGTTTACCTGGGTAAGTTAGGGTTAGTTAGGTAAGGCACGTGGAGCCATGTTTACCTGGGTAAGTTAGGGTTAGTTAGGTAAGGCAAGTGGAGCCATTTTTACCTGGGTAAGTTAGGGTTAGGGTTAGTTAGGCAAGGCAAGTGGAGCCATGTTTACCTGGTAAGTTAGGTTTAGTTAGGTAAGGCAAGTGGAGCCATGTTTACCTGGGTACGTTATGGTTAGTTAGGTAAGGCACGTGGAGCCATGTTTACCTGGGTAAGTTAGGGTTAGTAAGGTAAGGCAAGTGGAGCCATGTTGACCTGGGTAAGTTAGGGTTAGGGTTAGTTAGGCAAGGCAAGTGGAGCCATGTTTACCTGGTAAGTTAGGTTTAGTTAGGTAAGGCAAGTGGAGCCATGTTTACCTGGGTACGTTATGGTTAGTTAGGTAAGGCACGTGGAGCCATGTTTACCTGGGTAAGTTAGGGTTAGTAAGGTAAGGCAAGTGGAGCCATGTTGACCTGGGTAAGTTAGGGTTAGGGTTAGTTAGGTAAGGCAAGTGGAGCCATGTTTACCTGGGTAAGATAGGGTTAATTAGGTAAGGCAAGTGGTGACATGTTTACCTGGGTAAGTTAGGGTTAGTTAGGTAAGGCAAGTGGAGCCATGTTTACCTGGGTAAGTTAGGGTTAGTTAAGTAAGGCACGTGGAGCCATGTTTACCTGGGTAAGTTAGGGTTAGGATTAGTTAGGTAAGGCACGTGGAGCCATGTTTACCTGGGTAAGATAGGGTTAGTTAGGTAAGGCACGTGGAGCCATGTTTACCTGGGTAAGTAAGGGTTAGTTAGGTAAGGCACGTGGAGCCATGTTTACCTGGGTAAGTTAGGGTTAGGGTTAGTTAGGTAAGGCAAGTGGAACCATGTTTACCTGGGTAAGTTAGGGTTAGTTAGGTAAGGCACGTGGAGCAATGTTTACCTGGGTAAGTTAGGGTTAGGGTTAGTTAGGTAAGGCAAGTGGAGCCATGTTTACCTGGGTAAGTTAGGGTTAGTTAGGTAAGGCAAGTGGAGCCATGTTTACCTGGGTAAGTTAGGGTTAGTTAGGTAAGGCAAGTGGTGCCATGTTTACCTGGGTAAGTTAGGGTTAGGTAGGTAAGGCAAGTGGAGCCATGTTTACCTGGGTAAGTTAGGATTAGGGTTAGTTAGGTAAGGCACGTGGAGACATGTTTACCTGGGTAAGTTAGGGTTAGTTAGGTAAGGCACGTGGAGCCATGTTTACCTGGGTAAGTTAGGGTTAGTTAGGTAAGGCACGTGGAGCCATGTTTACCTGGGTAAGTTAGGGTTAGGGTTAGTTAGGTAAGGCAAGTGGAGCCATGTTTACCTGGGTAAGTTAGGGTTAGGGTTAGTTAGGTAAGGCAAGTGGAGCCATGTTTACCTGGGTAAGTTAGGGTTAGTTAGGTAAGGCAAGTGGAGCCATGTTTACCTGGGTAAGTTAGGGTTAGTTAGGTAAGGCACGTGGAGCCATGTTTACCTGGGTAAGTTAGGGTTAGGGTTAGTTAGGTAAGGCACGTGGAGCCATGTTTACCTGGGTAAGTTAGGGTTAGTTAGGTAAGGCACGTGGAGCCATGGTTACCTGGGTAAGTTAGGGTTAGTTATGTAAGGCAAGTGGAGCCATGTTTACCTGGGTAAGTTAGGGTTAGGGTTAGTTAGGTAAGGCAAATGGAGCCATGTTTACCTGGGTAAGTTAGGGTTAGTTAGGTAAGGCAAGTGGAGCCATGTTTACCTGGGTAAGTTAGGGTTAGTTAAGTAAGGCACGTGGAGCCATGTTTACCTTGGTAAGTTAGGGTTAGGATTAGTTAGGTAAGGCACGTGGAGCCATGTTTACCTGGGTAAGTTAGGGTTAGTTAGGTAAGTCAAGTGCAGCCATGTTTACCTGGGTAAGTTAGGATTAGGGTTAGTTAGGTAAGGCACGTGGAGCCATGTTTACCTGGGTAAGTTAGGGTTAGGGTTAGTTAGGTAAGGCAAGTGGAGCCATGTTTACCTGGGTAAGTTAGGGTTAGTTAGGTAAGGCACGTGGAGCCATGTTTACCTGGGTAAGTTAGGGTTAGTTAGGTAAGGCAAGTGGAGCCATTTTTACCTGGGTAAGTTAGGGTTAGGGATAGTTAGGTAAGGCAAGTGGAGCCATGTTTACCTGGGTACGTTAGGGTTAGTTAGGTAAGGCACGTGGAGCCATGTTTACCTGGGTAAGTTAGGGTTAGTAAGGTAAGGCAAGTGGAGCCATGTTTACCTGGGTAAGTTAGGGTTAGGGTTAGTTAGGTAAGGCAAGTGGAGCCATGTTTACCTGGGTAAGTTAGGGTTAATTAGGTAAGGCAAGTGGTGACATGTTTACCTGGGTAAGTTAGGGTTAGTTAAGTAAGGCAAGTGGAGCCATGTTTACCTGGGTAAGTTAGGGTTAGTTAAATAAGGCACGTGGAGCCATGTTTACCTGGGTAAGTTAGGGTTAGGATTAGTTAGGTAAGGCACGTGGAGCCATGTTTACCTGGGTAAGTTAGGGTTAGTTAGGTAAGGCACGTGGAGCCATGTTTACCTGGGTAAGTAAGGGTTAGTTAGGTAAGGCACGTGGAGCCATGTTTACCTGGGTAAGTTAGGGTTAGGGTTAGTTAGGTAAGGCAAGTGGAACCATGTTTACCTGGGTAAGTTAGGGTTAGGGTTAGTTAGGTAAGGCAAGTGGAGCCATGTTTACCTGGGTAAGTTAGGGTTAGTTAGGTAAGGCAAGTGGAGCCATGTTTACCTGGGTAAGTTAGGGTTAGGTAGGTAAGTCAAGTGGAGCCATGTTTACCTAGGTAAGTTAGGGTTAGGTAGGTAAGTCAAGTGGAGCCATGTTTACCTGGGTAAGTTAGGATTAGGGTTAGTTAGGTAAGGCACGTGGAGACATGTTTACCTGGGTAAGTTAGGGTTAGTTAGGTAAGGCACGTGGAGCCATGTTTACCTGGGTAAGTTAGGGTTAGTTAGGTAAGGCACGTGGAGCCATGTTTACCTGGGTAAGTTAGGGTTAGTTAGGTAAGGCACGTGGAGCCATGTTTACCTGGGTAAGTTAGGGTTAGGGTTAGTTAGGTAAGGCAAGTGGAGCCATGTTTACCTGGGTAAGTTAGGGTTAGTTAGGTAAGGCACGTGGAGCCATGTTTACCTGGGTAAATTAGGGTTAGGGTTAGTTAGGTAAGGCAAGTGGAGCCATGTTTACCTGGGTAAGTTAGGGTTAGTTAGGTAAGGCAAGTGGAGCCATGTTTACCTGGGTAAGTTAGGGTTAGTTAGGTAAGGCAAGTGGAGCCATGTTTAACTGGGTAAGTTAGGGTTAGGGTTAGTTAGGTAAGGCAAGTGGAGCCATGTTTACCTGGGTAAGTTAGGGTTAGGGTTAGTTAGGTAAGGCAAGTGGAGCCATGTTTACCTGGGTAAGTTAGGGTTAGTTAGGTAAGGCAAGTGGTGCCATGTTTACCTGGGTAAGTTAGGGTTAGTTAGGTAAGGCAAGTGGAGCCATGTTTACCTGGGTACGTTATGGTTAGTTAGGTAAGGCACGTGGAGCCATGTTTACCTGGGTAAGTTAGGGTTAGTAAGGTAAGGCAAGTGGAGCCATGTTGACCTGGGTAAGTTAGGGTTAGGGTTAGTTAGGTAAGGCAAGTGGAGCCATGTTTACCTGGGTAAGATAGGGTTAATTAGGTAAGGCAAGTGGTGACATGTTTACCTGGGTAAGTTAGGGTTAGTTAGGTAAGGCAAGTGGAGCCATGTTTACCTGGGTAAGTTAGGGTTAGTTAAGTAAGGCACGTGGAGCCATGTTTACCTGGGTAAGTTAGGGTTAGGATTAGTTAGGTAAGGCACGTGGAGCCATGTTTACCTGGGTAAGATAGGGTTAGTTAGGTAAGGCACGTGGAGCCATGTTTACCTGGGTAAGTAAGGGTTAGTTAGGTAAGGCACGTGGAGCCATGTTTACCTGGGTAAGTTAGGGTTAGGGTTAGTTAGGTAAGGCAAGTGGAACCATGTTTACCTGGGTAAGTTAGGGTTAGTTAGGTAAGGCACGTGGAGCAATGTTTACCTGGGTAAGTTAGGGTTAGGGTTAGTTAGGTAAGGCAAGTGGAGCCATGTTTACCTGGGTAAGTTAGGGTTAGTTAGGTAAGGCAAGTGGAGCCATGTTTACCTGGGTAAGTTAGGGTTAGTTAGGTAAGGCAAGTGGTGCCATGTTTACCTGGGTAAGTTAGGGTTAGTAAGGTAAGGCAAGTGGAGCCATGTTTACCTGGGTAAGTTAGGGTTAGGGTTAGTTAGGTAAGGCAAGTGGAGCCATGTTTACCTGGGTAAGTTAGGGTTAATTAGGTAAGGCAAGTGGTGACATGTTTACCTGGGTAAGTTAGGGTTAGTTAAGTAAGGCAAGTGGAGCCATGTTTACCTGGGTAAGTTAGGGTTAGTTAAATAAGGCACGTGGAGCCATGTTTACCTGGGTAAGTTAGGGTTAGGATTAGTTAGGTAAGGCACGTGGAGCCATGTTTACCTGGGTAAGTTAGGGTTAGTTAGGTAAGGCACGTGGAGCCATGTTTACCTGGGTAAGTAAGGGTTAGTTAGGTAAGGCACGTGGAGCCATGTTTACCTGGGTAACTTAGGGTTAGGGTTAGTTAGGTAAGGCAAGTGGAACCATGTTTACCTGGGTAAGTTAGGGTTAGGGTTAGTTAGGTAAGGCAAGTGGAGCCATGTTTACCTGGGTAAGTTAGGGTTAGTTAGGTAAGGCAAGTGGAGCCATGTTTACCTGGGTAAGTTAGGGTTAGGTAGGTAAGTCAAGTGGAGCCATGTTTACCTAGGTAAGTTAGGGTTAGGTAGGTAAGTCAAGTGGAGCCATGTTTACCTGGGTAAGTTAGGATTAGGGTTAGTTAGGTAAGGCACGTGGAGACATGTTTACCTGGGTAAGTTAGGGTTAGTTAGGTAAGGCACGTGGAGCCATGTTTACCTGGGTAAGTTAGGGTTAGTTAGGTAAGGCACGTGGAGCCATGTTTACCTGGGTAAGTTAGGGTTAGTTAGGTAAGGCACGTGGAGCCATGTTTACCTGGGTAAGTTAGGGTTAGGGTTAGTTAGGTAAGGCAAGTGGAGCCATGTTTACCTGGGTAAGTTAGGGTTAGTTAGGTAAGGCACGTGGAGCCATGTTTACCTGGGTAAATTAGGGTTAGGGTTAGTTAGGTAAGGCAAGTGGAGCCATGTTTACCTGGGTAAGTTAGGGTTAGTTAGGTAAGGCAAGTGGAGCCATGTTTACCTGGGTAAGTTAGGGTTAGTTAGGTAAGGCAAGTGGAGCCATGTTTAACTGGGTAAGTTAGGGTTAGGGTTAGTTAGGTAAGGCAAGTGGAGCCATGTTTACCTGGGTAAGTTAGGGTTAGGGTTAGTTAGGTAAGGCAAGTGGAGCCATGTTTACCTGCGTAAGTTAGGGTTAGTTAGGTAAGGCAAGTGGTGCCATGTTTACCTGGGTAAGTTAGGGTTAGTTAGGTAAGGCAAGTGGAGCCATGTTTACCTGGGTAAGTTAGGGTTAGTTAGGTAAGGCAAGTGGAGCCATGTTTACCTGGGTAAGTTAGGGTTAGTTAGGTAAGGCACGTGGAGCCATGTTTACCTGGGTAAGTTAGGGTTAGGGTTAGTTAGGTAAGGCACGTGGAGCCATGTTTACCTGGGTAAGTTAGGGTTAGTTAGGTAAGGCATGTGGAGCCATGTTTACCTGGGTAAGTTAGGGTTAGGGTTAGTTAGGTAAGGCAAGTGGAGCCATGTTTACCTGGGTAAGTTAGGGTTAGTTAGGTAAGGCAAGTGGAGCCATGTTTACCTGGGTAAGTTAGGGTTAGGGTTAGTTAGGTAAGGCAAGTGGAGCCATGTTTACCTGGGTAAGTTAGGGTTAGTTAGGTAAGGCAAGTGGAGCCATGTTTACCTGGGTAAGTTAGGGTTAGTTAGGTAAGGCACGTGGAGCCATGTTTACCTGGGTAAGTTAGGGTTAGGGTTAGTTAGGTAAGGCACGTGGAGCCATGTTTACCTGGGTAAGTTAGGGTTAGTTAGGTAAGGCAAGTGGAGCCATGTTTACCTGGGTAAGTTAGGGTTAGTTAGGTAAGGCAAGTGGAGCCATGTTTACCTGGGTAAGTTAGGGTTAGTTAGGTAAGGCAAGTGGAGCCATGTTTACCTGGGTAAGTTAGGGTTAGTTAGGTAAGGCACGTGGAGCCATGTTTACCTGGGTAAGTTAGGGTTAGGGTTAGTTAGGTAAGGCACGTGGAGCCATGTTTACCTGGGTAAGTTAGGGTTAGTTAGGTAAGGCACGTGGAGCCATGTTTACCTGGGTAAGTTAGGGTTAGGGTTAGTTAGGTAAGGCAAGTGGAGCCATGTTTACCTGGGTAAGTTAGGGTTAGTTAGGTAAGGCAAGTGGAGCCATGTTTACCTGGGTAAGTTAGGGTTAGGGTTAGTTAGGTAAGGCAAGTGGAGCCATGTTTACCTGGGTAAGTTAGGGTTAGTTAGGTAAGGCAAGTGGAGCCATGTTTACCTGGGTAAGTTAGGGTTAGTTAGGTAAGGCACGTGGAGCCATGTTTACCTGGGTAAGTTAGGGTTAGGGTTAGTTAGGTAAGGCACGTGGAGCCATGTTTACCTGGGTAAGTTAGGGTTAGTTAGGTAAGGCAAGTGGAGCCATGTTTACCTGGGTAAGTTAGGGTTAGTTAAGTAAGGCACGTGGAGCCATGTTTACCTTGGTAAGTTAGGGTTAGGATTAGTTAGGTAAGGCACGTGGAGCCATGTTTACCTGGGTAAGTTAGGGTTAGTTAGGTAAGGCACGTGGAGCCATGTTTAACTGGGTAAGTTAGGGTTAGGGTTAGGTAAGGCAAGTGGAGCCATGTTTACCTGGGTAAGTTAGGGTTAGTTAGGTAAGGCAAGTGGAGCCATGTTTACCTGGGTAAGTTAGGGTTAGTTAGGTAAGGCAAGTGGAGCCACGTTTACCTGGGTAAGTTAGGGTTAGGGTTAGTTAGGTAAGGCAAGTGGAGCCATGTTTACCTGGGTAAGTTAGGCTTAGTTAGGTAAGGCACGTGGAGCCATGTTTACCTGGGTAAGTTAGGGTTAGTTAGGTAAGGCAAGTGGAGCCATGTTTACCTGGGTAAGTTAGGGTTAGGGATAGTTAGGTAAGGCAAGTGGAGCCATGTTTACCTGGGTACGTTAGGGTTAGTTAGGTAAGGCACGTGGAGCCATGTTTACCTGGGTAAGTTAGGGTTAGTAAGGTAAAGCAAGTGGAGCCATGTTTACCTGGGTAAGTTAGGGTTAGGGATAGTTAGGTAAGGCAAGTGGAGCCATGTTTACCTGGGTACGTTAGGGTTAGTTAGGTAAGGCACGTGGAGCCATGTTTACCTGGGTAAGTTAGGGTTAGTAAGGTAAGGCAAGTGGAGCCATGTTTACCTGGGTAAGTTAGGGTTAGGGTTAGTTAGGTAAGGCAAGTGGAGCCATGTTTACCTGGGTAAGTTAGGGTTAATTAGGTAAGGCAAGTGGTGACATGTTTACCTGGGTAAGTTAGGGTTAGTTAGGTAAGGCAAGTGGAGCCATGTTTACCTGGGTAAGTTAGGGTTAGTTAAGTAAGGCACGTGGAGCCATGTTTACCTGGGTAAGTTAGGGTTAGTTAGGTAAGGCACGTGGAGCCATGTTTACCTGGGTAAGTAAGGGTTAGTTAGGTAAGGCACGTGGAGCCATGTTTACCTGGGTAAGTTAGGGTTATGGTTAGTTAGGTAAGGCAAGTGGAACAATGTTTACCTGGGTAAGTTAGAGTTAGTTAGGTAAGGCACGTGGAGCCATGTTTACCTGGGTAAGTTAGGGTTAGTTAGGTAAGGCACGTGGAGCCATGTTTACCTGGGTAAGTAAGGGTTAGTTAGGTAAGGCACGTGGAGCCATGTTTACCTGGGTAAGTTAGGGTTAGGGTTAGTTAGGTAAGGCAAGTGGAACAATGTTTACCTGGGTAAGTTAGGGTTAGTTAGGTAAGGCACGTGGAGCCATGTTTACCTGGGTAAGTTAGGGTTAGGGTTAGTTAGGTAAGGCAAGTGGAGCCATGTTTACCTGGGTAAGTTAGGGTTAGTTAGGTAAGTCAAGTGGAGCCATGTTTACCTGGGTAAGTTAGGATTAGGGTTAGTTAGGTAAGGCACGTGGAGACATGTTTATCTGGGTAAGTTAGGGTTAGTTAGGTAAGGCACGTGGAGCCATGTTTACCTGGGTAAGTTAGGGTTAGTTAGGTAAGGCACGTGGAGCCATGTTTACCTGGGTAAGTTAGGGTTAGGGTTAGTTAGGTAAGGCAAGTGGAGCCATGTTTACCTGGGTAAGTTAGGGTTAGTTAGGTAAGGCACGTGGAGCCATGTTTACCTGGGTAAGTTAGGGTTAGGGTTAGTTAGGTAAGGCAAGTGGAGCCATGTTTATCTGGGTAAGTTAGGGTTAGTTAGGTAAGGCAAGTGGAGCCATGTTTACCTGGGTAAGTTAGGGTTAGTTAGGTAAGGCAAGTGGAGCCATGTTTAACTGGGTAAGTTAGGGTTAGGGTTAGTTAGGTAAGGCAAGTGGAGCCATGTTTACCTGGGTAAGTTAGGGTTAGGGTTAGTTAGGTAAGGCAAGTGGAGCCATGTTTACCTGGGTAAGTTAGGGTTAGTTAGGTAAGGCAAGTGGTGCCATGTTTACCTGGGTAAGTTAGGGTTAGTTAGGTAAGGCAAGTGGAGCCATGTTTACCTGGGTAAGTTAGGGTTAGTTAGGTAAGGCAAGTGGAGCCATGTTTACCTGGGTAAGTTAGGGTTAGTTAGGTAAGGCACGTGGAGCCATGTTTACCTGGGTAAGTTAGGGTTAGGGTTAGTTAGGTAAGGCACGTGGAGCCATGTTTACCTGGGTAAGTTAGGGTTAGTTAGGTAAGGCACGTGGAGCCATGGTTACCTGGGTAAGTTAGGGTTAGTTAGGTAAGTCAAGTGGAGCCATGTTTATCTGGGTAAGTTAGGATTAGGGTTAGTTAGGTAAGGCACGTAGAGACATGTTTACCTGGGTAAGTTAGGGTTAGTTAGGTAAGGCACGTGGAGCCATGTTTACCTGGGTAAGTTAGGGTTAGTTAGGTAAGGAACGTGGAGCCATGTTTACCTGGGTAAGTTAGGGTTAGGGTTAGTTAGGTAAGGCAAGTGGAGCCATGTTTACCTGGGTAAGTTAGGGTTAGTTAGGTAAGGCACGTGGAGCCATGTTTACCTGGGTAAGTTAGGGTTAGGGTTAGTTAGGTAAGGCAAGTGGAGCCATGTTTACCTGGGTAAGTTAGGGTTAGTTAGGTAAGGCAAGTGGAGCCATGTTTACCTGGGTAAGTTAGGGTTAGTTAGGTAAGGCAAGTGGAGCCATGTTTAACTGGGTAAGTTAGGGTTAGGGTTAGTTAGGTAAGGCAAGTGGAGCCATGTTTACCTGGGTAAGTTAGGGTTAGGGTTAGTTAGGTAAGGCAAGTGGAGCCATGTTTAACTGGGTAAGTTAGGGTTAGTTAGGTAAGGCAAGTAGTGCCATGTTTACCTGGGTAAGTTAGGGTTAGTTAGGTAAGGCAAGTGGAGCCATGTTTACCTGGGTAAGTTAGGGTTAGTTAGGTAAGGCAAGTGGAGCCATGTTTACCTGAGTAAGTTAGGGTTAGTTAGGTAAGGCACGTGGAGCCATGTTTACCTGGGTAAGTTTGGGTTAGGGTTAGTTAGGTAAGGCACGTGGAGCCATGTTTACCTGGGTAAGATAGGGTTAGTTAGGTAAGGCACGTGGAGCCATGTTTACCTGGGTAAGTTAGGGTTAGGGTTAGTTAGGCAAGGCAAGTGGAGCCATGTTTACCTGGGTAAGTTAGGGTTAGTTAGGTAAGGCAAGTGGAGCCATGTTTACCTGGGTAAGTTAGGGTTAGTTAGGTAAGGCACGTGGAGCCATGTTTACCTGGGTAAGTTAGGGTTAGGGTTAGTTAGGTAAGGCACGTGGAGCCATGTTTACCTGGGTAAGTTAGGGTTAGTTAGGTAAGGCACGTGGAGCCATGTTTACCTGGGTAAGGTAGGGTTAGTTAGGTAAGGCACGTTGAGCCATGTTTACCTGGGTAAGTTAGGGTTAGGGTTAGTTAGGTAAGGCAGGTGGAGCCATGTTTACCTGGGTAAGTTAGGGTTAGTTAGGTGATGCAAGTGGTGCCATGTTTACCTGGGTAAGTTAGGGTTAGTTAGGTAAGGCACGTATAGCCATGTTTACCTGGGTAAGTTAGGGTTAGTTAGGTAAGTCAAGTGGAGCCATGTTTACCTGGGTAAGTTAGGGTTAGGGGTAGTTAGGTAAGGCAAGTGGAGCTATGTTTACCTGGGTAAGTTAGGGTTACTTAGGTAAGGCAAGTGGAGCCATGTTTACCTGGGTAAGTTAGGGTTAGGGTTAGTTAGGCAAGGTGAGTGGAGCCATGTTTACCTGGGTAAGTTAGGGTTAGTTAGGTAAGGCAAAGTGAGCCATGTTTACCTGGGTAAGTTAGGGTTAGGGTTAGTTAGGTAAGGCAAGTGGAGCCATGTTTACCTGGGTAAGTTAGGGTTAGTTAGGTAAGGCAAGTGGTGCCATGTTTACCTGGGTAAGTTAGGGTTAGTTAGGTAAGGCAAGTGGAGCCATGTTTACCTGGATAAGGTAGGGTTAGTTAGGTAAGGCACGTGGAGCCATGTTTACCCGGGTAAGTTAGGGTTAGGGTTAGTTAGGTAAGGCACGTGGAGCCATGTTTACCTGGGTAAGTTAGGGTTAGTTAGGTAAGGCACGTGGAGCCATGTTTACCTGGGTACGGTAGGGTTAGTTAGGTAAGGCACGTGGAGCCATGTTTACCTGGGTAAGTTAGGGTTAGGGTTAGTTAGGTAAGGCAAGTGGAGCCATGTTTACCTGGGTAAGTTAGGGTTAGTTAGGTGAGGCAAGTGGTGCCATGTTTACCTGGGTAAGTTAGGGTTAGTTAGGTAAGGCAAGTGGAGCCATGTTTACCTGGGTAAGTTAGGGTTAGTTAGGTAAGTCAAGTGGAGGCATGTTTACCTGGGTAAGTTAGGGTTAGGGTTAGTTAGGTAAGACAAGTGGAGCTATGTTTACCTGGGTAAGTTAGGGTTAGTTAGGTAAGGCAAGTGGACCCATGTTTACCTGGGTAAGTTAGGGTTACTTAGGTAAGGCAAGTGGAGCCATGTTTACCTGGGTAAGTTAGGGTTAGGGTTAGTTAAGCAAGGCAAGTGGAGCCATGTTTACCTGGGTAAGTTAGGGTTAGTTAGGTAAGGCAAGTGGAGCCATGTTTACCTGGGTAAGTTAGGGTTACGGTTAGTTAGGTAAGGCAAGTGGAGCCATGTTTACCTGGGTAAGTTAGGGTTAGTTAGGGAAGGCAAGTGGTGCCATGTTTACCTGGGTAAGTTAGGGTTAGTTAGGTAAGGCAAGTGGAGCCATGTTTACCTGGGTAAGTTAGGGTTAGTTAGGTAAGGCACGTGGAGCCATGTTTACCTGGGTAAGTTAGGGTTAGGGTTAGTTAGGTAAGGCACATGGAGCCATGTTTACCTGGGTAAGTTAGGGTTAGTTAGGTAAGGCACGTGGAGCCATGTTTACCTGGGTAAGTTAGGGTTAGTTAGGTAAGGCACATGGAGCCATGTTTACCTAGGTAAGTTAGAGTTAGTTAGGTAAGGCACGTGGAGCCATGTTTACCTGGGTAAGTTAGGGTTAGGGTTAGTTAGGTAAGGCAAGTGGAGCCATGTTTACCTGGGTAAGGTAGGGTTAGGGTTAGTTAGGTAAGGCAAGTGGAGCCATGTTTACCTGGGTAAGTTAGGGTTAGTTAGGTAAGGCAAGTGGAGCCATGTTTACCTGGGTAAGTTAGGGTTAGTTAGGTAAGGCAAGTGGAGCCATGTTTAACTGGGTAAGTTAGGGTTAGGGTTAGTTAGGTAAGGCAAGTGGAGCCATGTTTACCTGGGTAAGTTAGGGTTAGGGTTAGTTAGGTAAGGCAAGTGGAGCCATGTTTACCTGGGTAAGTTAGGGTTAGTTAGGTAAGGCAAGTGGTGCCATGTTTACCTGGGTAAGTTAGGGTTAGTTAGGTAATGCAAGTGGAGCCATGTTTACCTGGGTAAGTTAGGGTTAGTTAGGTAAGGCAAGTGGAGCCATGTTTACCTGGGTAAGTTAGGGTTAGTTAGGTAAGGCACGTGGAGCCATGTTTACCTGGGTAAGTTAGGGTTAGGGTTAGTTAGGTAAGGCACGTGGAGCCATGTTTACCTGGGTAAGTTAGGGTTAGTTAGGTAAGGCATGTGGAGCCATGGTTACCTGGGTAAGTTAGGGTTAGTTAGGTAAGGCAAGTGGAGCCATGTTTACCTGGGTAAGTTAGGGTTAGTTAGGTAAGGCAAGTGGAGCCATGTTTACCTGGGTAAGTTAGGGTTAGGGTTAGTTAGGTAAGGCACGTGGAGCCATGTTTACCTGGGTAAGTTAGGGTTAGTTAGGTAAGGCATGTGGAGCCATGGTTACCTGGGTAAGTTAGGGTTAGTTAGGTAAGTCAAGTGGAGCCATGTTTACCTGGGTAAGTTAGGATTAGGGTTAGTTAGGTAAGGCAAGTGGAGCCATGTTTACCTGGTTAAGTTAGGGTTAGTTAGGTAAGGCACGTGGAGCCATGTTTACCTGGGTAAGTTAGGGTTAGGGTTAGTTAGGTAAGGCAAGTGGAGCCATGTTTACCTGGGTAAGTTAGGGTTAGTTAGGTAAGGCAAGTGGAGCCATGTTTACCTGGGTAAGTTAGGGTTAGTTAGGTAAGGCAAGTGGAGCCATGTTTAACTGGGTAAGTTAGGGTTAGGGTTAGTTAGGTAAGGCAAGTGGAGCCATGTTTACCTGGGTAAGTTAGGGTTAGGGTTAGTTAGGTAAGGCAAGTGGAGCCATGTTTAACTGGGTAAGTTAGGGTTAGTTAGGTAAGGCAAGTGGAGCCATGTTTACCTGGGTAAGTTAGGGTTAGTTAGGTAAGGCAAGTGGAGCCATGTTTACCTGAGTAAGTTAGGGTTAGTTAGGTAAGGCACGTGGAGCCATGTTTACCTGGGTAAGTTAGGGTTAGGGTTAGTTAGGTAAGGCAAGTGGAGCCATGTTTACCTGGGTAAGTTAGGGTTAGTTAGGTGAGGCAAGTGGTGCCATGTTTACCTGGGTAAGTTAGGGTTAGTTAGGTAAGGCAAGTATAGCCATGTTTACCTGGGTAAGTTAGTGTTAGTTAGGTAAGTCAAGTGGAGCCATGTTTACCTGGGTAAGTTAGGGTTAGGGTTAGTTAGGTAAGGCAAGTGGAGCTATGTTTACCTGGGTAAGTTAGGGTTAGTTAGGTAAGGCAAGTGGAGCCATGTTTACCTGGGTAAGTTAGGGTTACTTAGGTAAGGCAAGTGGAGCCATGTTTACCTGGGTAAGTTAGGGTTAGGGTTAGTTAGGCAAGGTGAGTGGAGCCATGTTTACCTGGGTAAGTTAGGGTTAGTTAGGTAAGGCAAGTGGTGCCATGTTTACCTGGGTAAGTTAGGGTTACTTAGGTAAGGCAAGTGGAGCCATGTTTACCTGGGTAAGTTAGGGTTAGGGTTAGTTAGGTAAGGCAAGTGGAGCCATGTTTAACTGGGTAAGTTAGGGTTAGTTAGGTAAGGCAAGTGGTGCCATGTTTACCTGGGTAAGTTAGGGTTAGTTAGGTAAGGCAAGTGGAGCCATGTTTACCTGGGTAAGTTAGGGTTAGTTAGGTAAGGCAAGTGGATCCATGTTTACCTGAGTAAGTTAGGGTTAGTTAGGTAAGGCACGTGGAGCCATGTTTACCTGGGTAAGTTAGGGTTAGGGTTAGTTAGGTAAGGCACGTGGAGCCATGTTTACCTGGGTAAGTTAGGGTTAGTTAGGTAAGGCACGTGGAGCCATGTTTACCTGGGTAAGTTAGGGTTAGGGTTAGTTAGGCAAGGCAAGTGGAGCCATGTTTACCTGGGTAAGTTAGGGTTAGTTAGGGAAGGCAAGTGGAGCCATGTTTACCTGGGTAAGTTAGGGTTAGTTAGGTAAGGCACGTGGAGCCATGTTTACCTGGGTAAGTTAGGGTTAGGGTTAGTTAAGTAAGGCAAGTGGAGCCATGTTTACCTGGGTAAGTTAGGGTTAGTTAGGTAAGGCAAGTGGAGCCATGTTTACCTGGGTAAGTTAGGGTTAGGGTTAGTTAGGTAAGGCACGTGGAGCCATGTTTACCTGGGTAAGTTAGGGTTAGTTAGGTAAGGCATGTGGAGCCATGGTTACCTGGGTAAGTTAGGGTTAGTTAGGTAAGTCAAGTGGAGCCATGTTTACCTGGGTAAGTTAGGATTAGGGTTAGTTAGGTAAGGCAAGTGGAGCCATGTTTACCTGGTTAAGTTAGGGTTAGTTAGGTAAGGCACGTGGAGCCATGTTTACCTGGGTAAGTTAGGGTTAGGGTTAGTTAGGTAAGGCAAGTGGAGCCATGTTTACCTGGGTAAGTTAGGGTTAGTTAGGTAAGGCAAGTGGAGCCATGTTTACCTGGGTAAGTTAGGGTTAGTTAGGTAAGGCAAGTGGAGCCATGTTTAACTGGGTAAGTTAGGGTTAGGGTTAGTTAGGTAAGGCAAGTGGAGCCATGTTTACCTGGGTAAGTTAGGGTTAGGGTTAGTTAGGTAAGGCAAGTGGAGCCATGTTTAACTGGGTAAGTTAGGGTTAGTTAGGTAAGGCAAGTGGAGCCATGTTTACCTGGGTAAGTTAGGGTTAGTTAGGTAAGGCAAGTGGAGCCATGTTTACCTGAGTAAGTTAGGGTTAGTTAGGTAAGGCACGTGGAGCCATGTTTACCTGGGTAAGTTAGGGTTAGGGTTAGTTAGGTAAGGCAAGTGGAGCCATGTTTACCTGGGTAAGTTAGGGTTAGTTAGGTGAGGCAAGTGGTGCCATGTTTACCTGGGTAAGTTAGGGTTAGTTAGGTAAGGCAAGTATAGCCATGTTTACCTGGGTAAGTTAGTGTTAGTTAGGTAAGTCAAGTGGAGCCATGTTTACCTGGGTAAGTTAGGGTTAGGGTTAGTTAGGTAAGGCAAGTGGAGCTATGTTTACCTGGGTAAGTTAGGGTTAGTTAGGTAAGGCAAGTGGAGCCATGTTTACCTGGGTAAGTTAGGGTTACTTAGGTAAGGCAAGTGGAGCCATGTTTACCTGGGTAAGTTAGGGTTAGGGTTAGTTAGGCAAGGTGAGTGGAGCCATGTTTACCTGGGTAAGTTAGGGTTAGTTAGGTAAGGCAAGTGGTGCCATGTTTACCTGGGTAAGTTAGGGTTACTTAGGTAAGGCAAGTGGAGCCATGTTTACCTGGGTAAGTTAGGGTTAGGGTTAGTTAGGTAAGGCAAGTGGAGCCATGTTTAACTGGGTAAGTTAGGGTTAGTTAGGTAAGGCAAGTGGTGCCATGTTTACCTGGGTAAGTTAGGGTTAGTTAGGTAAGGCAAGTGGAGCCATGTTTACCTGGGTAAGTTAGGGTTAGTTAGGTAAGGCAAGTGGATCCATGTTTACCTGAGTAAGTTAGGGTTAGTTAGGTAAGGCACGTGGAGCCATGTTTACCTGGGTAAGTTAGGGTTAGGGTTAGTTAGGTAAGGCACGTGGAGCCATGTTTACCTGGGTAAGTTAGGGTTAGTTAGGTAAGGCACGTGGAGCCATGTTTACCTGGGTAAGTTAGGGTTAGGGTTAGTTAGGCAAGGCAAGTGGAGCCATGTTTACCTGGGTAAGTTAGGGTTAGTTAGGGAAGGCAAGTGGAGCCATGTTTACCTGGGTAAGTTAGGGTTAGTTAGGTAAGGCACGTGGAGCCATGTTTACCTGGGTAAGTTAGGGTTAGGGTTAGTTAAGTAAGGCACGTGGAGCCATGTTTACCTGGGTAAGTTAGGGTTAGTTAGGTAAGGCACGTGGAGCCATGTTTAGCTGGGTAAGGTAGGGTTAGTTAGGTAAGGCACGTGGAGCCATGTTTACCTGGGTAAGTTAGGGTTAGGGTTAGTTAGGTAAGGCAGGTGGAGCCATGTTTACCTGGGTAAGTTAGGGTTAGGGGTAGTTAGGTAAGGCAAGTGGAGCTATGTTTACCTGGGTAAGTTAGGGTTAGTTAGGTAAGGCAAGTGGAGCCATGTTTACCTGGGTAAGTTAGGGTTACTTAGATAAGGCAAGTGGAGCCATGTTTACCTGGGTAAGTTAGGGTTAGGGTTAGTTAGGCAAGGTGAGTGGAGCCATGTTTACCTGGGTAAGTTAGGGTTAGTTAGGTAAGGCAAAGTGAGCCATGTTTACCTGGGTAAGTTAGGGTTAGGGTTAGTTAGGTAAGGCAAGTGGAGCCATGTTTACCTGGGTAAGTTAGGGTTAGTTAGGTAAGGCAAGTGGTGCCATGTTTACCTGGGTAAGTTAGGGTTAGTTAGGTAAGGCAAGTGGAGCCATGTTTACCTGGATAAGGTAGGGTTAGTTAGGTAAGGCACGTGGAGCCATGTTTACCCGGGTAAGTTAGGGTTAGGGTTAGTTAGGTAAGGCACGTGGAGCCATGTTTACCTGGGTAAGTTAGGGTTAGTTAGGTAAGGCAAGTGGAGCCATGTTTACCTGGGTAAGTTAGGGTTAGTTAGGTAAGGCAAGTGGATCCATGTTTACCTGAGTAAGTTAGGGTTAGTTAGGTAAGGCACGTGGAGCCATGTTTACCTGGGTAAGTTAGGGTTAGGGTTAGTTAGGTAAGGCACGTGGAGCCATGTTTACCTGGGTAAGTTAGGGTTAGTTAGGTAAGGCAAGTGGAGCCATGTTTACCTGGGTAAGTTAGGGTTAGTTAGGTAAGGCACGTGGAGCCATGTTTACCTGGGTAAGTTAGGGTTAGGGTTAGTTAGGTAAGGCACGTGGAGCCATGTTTACCTGGGTAAGTTAGGGTTAGTTAGGTAAGGCACGTGGAGCCATGTTTAGCTGGGTAAGGTAGGGTTAGTTAGGTAAGGCACGTGGAGCCATGTTTACCTGGGTAAGTTAGGGTTAGGGTTAGTTAGGTAAGGCAGGTGGAGCCATGTTTACCTGGGTAAGTTAGGGTTAGGGGTAGTTAGGTAAGGCAAGTGGAGCTATGTTTACCTGGGTAAGTTAGGGTTAGTTAGGTAAGGCAAGTGGAGCCATGTTTACCTGGGTAAGTTAGGGTTACTTAGGTAAGGCAAGTGGAGCCATGTTTACCTGGGTAAGTTAGGGTTAGGGTTAGTTAGGCAAGGTGAGTGGAGCCATGTTTACCTGGGTAAGTTAGGGTTAGTTAGGTAAGGCAAAGTGAGCCATGTTTACCTGGGTAAGTTAGGGTTAGGGTTAGTTAGGTAAGGCAAGTGGAGCCATGTTTACCTGGGTAAGTTAGGGTTAGTTAGGTAAGGCAAGTGGTGCCATGTTTACCTGGGTAAGTTAGGGTTAGTTAGGTAAGGCAAGTGGAGCCATGTTTACCTGGATAAGGTAGGGTTAGTTAGGTAAGGCACGTGGAGCCATGTTTACCCGGGTAAGTTAGGGTTAGGGTTAGTTAGGTAAGGCACGTGGAGCCATGTTTACCTGGGTAAGTTAGGGTTAGTTAGGTAAGGCACGTGGAGCCATGTTTACCTGGGTACGGTAGGGTTAGTTAGGTAAGGCACGTGGAGCCATGTTTACCTGGGTAAGTTAGGGTTAGGGTTAGTTAGGTAAGGCAAGTGGAGCCATGTTTACCTGGGTAAGTTAGGGTTAGTTAGGTGAGGCAAATGGTGCCATGTTTACCTGGGTAAGTTAGGGTTAGTTAGGTAAGGCAAGTGGAGCCATGTTTACCTGGGTAAGTTAGGGTTAGTTAGGTAAGTCAAGTGGAGGCATGTTTACCTGGGTAAGTTAGGGTTAGTTAGGTAAGGCAAGTGGAGCCATGTTTACCTGTGTAAGTTAGGGTTACGGTTAGTTAGGTAAGGCAAGTGGAGCCATGTTTACCTGGGTAAGTTAGGGTTAGTTAGGGAAGGCAAGTATTGCCATGTTTACCTGGGTAAGTTAGGGTTAGTTAGGTAAGGCAAGTGGAGCCATGTTTACCTGGGTAAGTTAGGGTTAGTTAGGTAAGGCACGTGGAGCCATGTTTACCTGGGTAAGTTAGGGTTAGGGTTAGTTAGGTAAGGCACGTGGAGCCATGTTTACCTGGGTAAGTTAGGGTTAGTTAGGTAAGGCACGTGGAGCCATGTTTACCTGGGTAAGTTAGGGTTAGTTAGGTAAAGCACATGGAGCCATGTTTACCTAGGTAAGTTAGAGTTAGTTAGGTAAGGCACGTGGAGCCATGTTTACCTGGGTAAGTTAGGGTTAGGGTTAGTTAGGTAAGGCAAGTGGAGCCATGTTTACCTGGGTAAGGTAGGGTTAGGGTTAGTTAGGTAAGGCAAGTGGAGCCATGTTTACCTGGGTAAGTTAGGGTTAGTTAGGTAAGGCAAGTGGAGCCATGTTTACCTGGGTAAGTTAGGGTTAGTTAGGTAAGGCAAGTGGAGCCATGTTTAACTGGGTAAGTTAGGGTTAGGGTTAGTTAGGTAAGGCAAGTGGAGACATGTTTACCTGGGTAAGTTAGGGTTAGGGTTAGTTAGGTAAGGCAAGTGGAGCCATGTTTACCTGGGTAAGTTAGGGTTAGTTAGGTAAGGCAAGTGGTGCCATGTTTACCTGGGTAAGTTAGGGTTAGTTAGGTAAGGCAAGTGGAGCCATGTTTACCTGGGTAAGTTAGGGTTAGTTAGGTAAGGCAAGTGGAGCCATGTTTACCTGGGTAAGTTAGGGTTAGTTAGGTAAGGCACGTGGAGCCATGTTTACCTGGGTAAGTTAGGGTTAGGGTTAGTTAGGTAAGGCACGTGGAGCCATGTTTACCTGGGTAAGTTAGGGTTAGTTAGGTAAGGCATGTGGAGCCATGGTTACCTGGGTAAGTTAGGGTTAGTTAGGTAAGGCAAGTGGAGCCATGTTTACCTGGGTAAGTTAGGGTTAGTTAGGTAAGGCAAGTGGAGCCATGTTTACCTGGGTAAGTTAGGGTTAGGGTTAGTTAGGTAAGGCACGTGGAGCCATGTTTACCTGGGTAAGTTAGGGTTAGTTAGGTAAGGCATGTGGAGCCATGGTTACCTGGGTAAGTTAGGGTTAGTTAGGTAAGTCAAGTGGAGCCATGTTTACCTGGGTAAGTTAGGATTAGGGTTAGTTAGGTAAGGCAAGTGGAGCCATGTTTACCTGGGTAAGTTAGGGTTAGTTAGGTAAGGCACGTGGAGCCATGTTTACCTGGGTAAGTTAGGGTTAGGGTTAGTTAGGTAAGGCAAGTGGAGCCATGTTTACCTGGGTAAGTTAGGGTTAGTTAGGTAAGGCAAGTGGAGCCATGTTTACCT